>NC_068912.1:62414137-62724851 GCF_023091745.1 Budorcas taxicolor | reverse complement strand
GCAACTGACATTTGATGTTCATGAAGTTTTCTGAACGCTTTTTATTTTCCTTTAACTCAAGAACAGAAAGTTGATTTGTCAAGCTTATATGTACCAAAACCCCAAAATATTAAATTTGGGTTGAAAACAACAAACTTAAAATTCTGCATCAGGCATAAAATTTAATAAAGCATTTGTCTTGCCATGTCTACGATGTTGTATACTTGAAGACATCCATATTCCTGGCAACATGGAATACATAGATATGGATTTTTTTATATATATTTACATGGTGAATAGAAAATGGGACAATGAAAAGAAACAATGTCAATTTTTTTTTTAATTCTGGGACTCCTTCCTGATTTAAATGTTAACAGTATATTGTTTATAATTCAATACAAAAGACATGTGCAGTGACAGCCTATATTTAATTTTTTTTCCATTCTTCAACAATCTCAGTTCACTCTCTGATTGGCATTTGAGCTCTTCATCTCATTCCAGTGTGCAGCAGATGATACATTTTTAGATCAGTGGTGTCCCTCCTTATCACAACCCAGACAGATAACACTAGGAAGGACAGCAGAAGTCAAATAATTTCAATTACAGCATTAGTGTTTTAAGGGTGGAAGTATAAGATGATATTCATTTGTTTCTGTTAGTGCTATCTTAAGGGGCTATAAAATGACTATTTCCCTTTATTCATGGCTAAAAATGTGGTTCTGTCCCTTCTTAGAACATGACAATGGTGTTTTCCAACCAGAATCTGTTCAGAGAGAGGCATTGCTTTCCCAAGGAACCAAGCACCTTGGGGGGAAAAAAAGTATTGTCTCTTAGCACAAAATAACTAACAATCTTCTAGCATTTGTTTGTGGCAATGTCTGCAGACAGTGTAGGAGTGGGCCATTTACTTTGTTATGTGATTTGCATGTTGCAGCCTCTTGTGTAGTTTTCAGTATTTTTACTTTCAATGTCTCTTGTTTAGAACAAAAATGATATGTAAAAAATAATATTGCAATGTAGAAAAATAAGAAAATGTATGTAACCAGGAGAAAATAAAAAATTCCTGAAACCTCCCTTTCTAAAGATAACTGTCATTTACATTTGTCATGTATATGTATCTCCACTGTATTTTCTATTCATAAGCATGCATGTATTATATTTTTTACCAAAAAAGATGAGATCATACAGCATATACTACCTTATTCAGTGAAGGGCAACAGATTATGCTGTATTTTAAATGGCTGTATGTCATTCCACTGTTGTAATGAAATATTTTCTCATCCAAATACTAAAATATAACTTTTCAAATTTATAAATTCAGAATTTTAATTTTCAAGTTTTTCCAATATATTGACTACATAAACAATACTACAGATAACATATTTCTTTTAAACATTTTCCCATGTTAATAATTGCTTCCTTAGGTTAAGTGTCTAGAAATGAATGATTAGTCAAAATGTCTTCTCAGTCATATTATGAAAAAAGCATGCACTTTGCTTTTTCTTTCAAAATGACAATGGATGTATGACTCTGTCTCCATGACTTTAAAGAATCCTTGTCAGGATCAATCACCCACCTTTGCGAAAAGCCTGGTAGGTTGGGAATATATAGGGTAGACCAAAAAGTTTGTTCAGGGTTTTTCATAAAATCAACAAAACCCAAATGAATTTTTTGGCCAACCCAATACAATGTGATGGTAACCATGAAAGAAAAGTAAGCTGAAGTGTCCAAAGGGGTTAAAATGCATGTGTTATTCAAGGATTTCTTCTTGACATTTAGATTCCTATATTTTCTTCCTGCATTGTTATTTTTCTGGACCCTTATCACCCCTCTAGAGTTTCACCCCTCTAAAGACTTGAATTTTAAGGTCTATTTTAAGTCTACCCATAAGCCCCATGTGTTTTCCCTGTGCATAGGCCATTTTTATAATAAACTCTAACTGTTTAATAAATTAATATTTAAAGTTAGAAATATTTAATGAATGAAAATTCTTATAAATTCAGTATTGACCAACTTCCATTTGGGGGCATAATCCTCTATTCTTGCTTGAGAGAAAAGACAAAACTGAGTGGAAATATACATGTATATATACCCTTCAGCAAAAGGCCTAGTTCTATACCAAATCATTCACTTATTCACTGTGTGACTTTAAGCAAATGGCTCAAACTCTCTGGACTTCAATGTCCTCTGTCAGACACTGATATTCATCTTTGTGCCATCATATAGAAGACAGTGGTGCAGTGGATGCTTAATTAATAGTAAATTCTGTTGTCGTTCAGTTGCTCAGTCATGTCCAACTCTTTGTGACCCCATGGACTGCAGCACACCAGGCTTCCCTATCCTTCAATAATCTCGGAGTTTGCTCAAACTCATTTCCATTGAGTCAATGTTGCCATCCAAATGTCTCGTCCTCTGTCATTCCCTTTCCCTCCTCCCCACAATCTTTCCTAGCATAAGGGTCTTTTCCAGTGAGTCAACTCTTTATATCAGGTGGCCAAAGTATTGAAGCTTCAGCTTCAGCATCAGTCCTTCCAATGAATATTCGGGACTGATTTCCTTTAGGATGGACTAGTTGGACCTCCTTCCAGTTCAAGGGTCTCTTAAGAGTCTTCTCCAGCAACACAATTTGAAAGCATCAATTCTGAGGTGCTTAGACTACTTTATGTCCAGCTCTCATATCCCTACATGACTACTGGAAAAAAACATAGCTTTGACCTTTGCTGGTAAAGTGATGTCTCTGCTTTTTAATTTGCTGTCTGAGGTTGTCATAGCTTTTCTTCCAAGGAACAATCATCTTTCAATTTCATGGCTGCAATCATCTTCTGCAGTGATTTTGGAACCCAAGAAAATAAGGTCTGTCACTGTTTCCACTGTTTCCCCATCTATTTGTCATGAAGTGATGGGACCAGATGCCATGATCTTTGTTTTTTGAATGTTGAGTTTTAAGCCAGTTTTTTCCATCTCTTCTTTTACCTTCATTAAGAGGCTCTTTATTTTTTTATTTTATATATTTTTTTAATTTTTATTTTTACTTTATTTTACAATACTGTATTGGCTCTGCCATACATCGACATGAATCCACCACGGGTGTATATGCGCTCCCAAACATGAACCCCCCTCCCACCCCCCTCCCCATAACATCTCTCTGGGTCATCACCGTGCACCAGCCCCAAGCATGCTGCATCCTGCGTCGGACATAGACTGGCGATTCGATTCCTACAAGATAGTATACATGTTACAATGCCACTCTCCCAAATCATCCCACCCTCTCCCTCTCCCCCTGAGTCCAAAAGTCCATGATACACATCTGTGTCTCCCCTGCTGTCCCGCACACAGGGTCGTCATTGCCATCCCTCTGAATTCCATATATATGTGCTAGTATACTGTATTGGTGTTTTTGAAACTGGAGCCGATTATACAGAGTGAAGTAAGTAAGAGGCTCTTTAGTTGCTCTTCATTTTCTGCCATTAGAGTGGTATAATCTGCATAGCTGAGGTTTTGATATTTCTCCCAGCCATCTTGATTCCAGCTTATGATTCTATTTTAGACATATGTAGACAAGGGAGGTGCAAGGTGCTGATTGAAGGCCATTCTAAATGCCTTTAGCCTATTTCAGCAAGATGTTGTGTCGATCAAGAATTGTGTTCTGCCACAAGTGACCAGAAAGAGTAATTTAATCAAACAAGGAAGGTTTTATAATTCCACACCCCAAGGTAGGCGTTGTTGGTGTTGATTAGTGGTTTAAGGATGTTAGAACCAAGCTCTTGTGATTAACCTAGCATTTTCCCTCCTCCATCAACATATGGCTGCTGTTGCTGCTTCAGCCACATGTCCTTATTTCAGAAAAAAAGGAGAAAGTGACAAGGAAGAGGTAAAGCACCCCCATGAGAAATTCAGAATATACTGTGACCATCTCATTGGTCATTGCCACTCCTCACTGCAAATGAGGTTTGGAGAGCTGGCATTTGCTTTCGTAGAAACACCAGAGTAATTGCCTGCCTCCCAAAGATGGCTCTCTCCTTTTCTTACTATACCTCTTTCTCTTACGTGCTTCCTGTCTGAGACATAGTCGACTCAGTTGATATGATTTGGATGGACAGTGCAGCAAAGGCCACCCCAAAATCTTCCTCAACACCAGTTTCTGTTAATGCCTAAAATTTGATGATCAGCAAGCTATCACCCATTTGATATTAAAATGCATTTAGCTTTGGAAAGAAAGCTAGCACTTGCTTCATTTCTGTTATCAACCTTAGGTAATCAATAAGTTAGTTGATTAGATCCTTTTAAAGAGGAAGCTAATTGAAAGTAGGTTTTCAGCTAGGAAGGATGGAGAGCTGAATTCTGAGTAACAGACACTAGCCAAGCAGGCACAGAAATGGGTGAGAGGAAATGAGGAGCAGAGGGTGACATGAAGACACTGAGAGGGAGCAGGAGCTATTATGAAATAGTAGGTAAGCACATCAAAAGCAAATTCACCTTCTTCACAGTTTGTCCTAGGAATAGTTTGTTTGCTCTTTTCTCTTTAGAACTCAATACTAGTAAATATATCTGATCACACATAGAACTTTATATTGATACACATCTCAACACATGAAACCACAAAAAAGAAAACTAGCCCAACCTATGTCTGTTAGATCCTGCTTCAGTTTCCACATTAGGTGAAGCCAGATGTGGCTATACTGAGGACGTACCATCCAGAGGAATGAGGAGTGTTCACTACACAGATTGCCACTCAAGTGGAAGTCTTCTAGTTTACTGTTAAAATCTTGGGAAAGAGGCATTCATCTGAACATTTTTTTAACACAACAGAAACCTTATTAAAAAAAGAATCAAACTTCCTGGCTTCAAGTATACAAAGACTATACCCATGCTAAGTCTCTGCAGTTGTGTCTGATTCTTTGCGACCCCATGGACTGTAGTTCACCAGGCTCCTCTGTCCATGGGATTCTCCAGGCAAGAATAGTGGAGTGGGTTGCCATCTCCTTCTCTAGGGGATCTTCCTGACACAGATATTGAACCCACATCTCTTGCAACATCTGCATTGGCAGGCGGGTCCTTTACCACTAGCTCCACCTGGGAAGCCCTACACTATGGAAAAGTATTTAACATCTCTATACCTCAGTTTATCCATCTGTAAAATGGTCATAATATTAATCTTTTCAGTTTACTAGGAAGATTAAATGAGATAATATAATTTAAGTACTAAGAACTATATCTAGGATACAGAAATATTTGTTATATTGAAATGAAAACATTCCCTTTTTTATATCTCAGATGTTTCATTAAATATTAATAATGATCTATATGCCTATAGTCTTTTACAGTTTCTAAGGTGTAGCCTTGTCTGTTTACTTGTTTCAGGGAGGTAGACCATGTTTATAATCCCCATTTTGTAGATGAGTAAATGGAGTCAGAGAGCCATACCCAAGGTCACACAGATGGTGATAAAGCAGAAATTTCAACCCAGAAATTTGAAGACATGTTTAATGCACTTTCTATTAGGCCACTGATTTCTATTTAGAAGACAAAGACTGTAATCGTGGCAAAATGAATATATCTCAGGATTGATTCTTTTTTCATTTATTCATGATCCCCAAAAGTTGTGTGTTCCTTTAAGTGTAGTCTGGTATACTTTCCTAGGAAGGAAATATTTTACTTCCTGACTTCTATATAATTTTGTACTATCTCAGAACGGCCACAATCTGTTCCACTAATATTGAATAACCCAGTAATTATACTTCCAGTAGTACACCCGAGAAAAGAATGCTAAGCAGAGAGAGAAAAAAAATGTATGGAGAAAGAGATTAACTTTAGAATTGTATACAATAGCCAAACAAATAAGCAAAAAAAAAAAATATCTTTGGGATGGGATCAGTTACATAAACTAAGATTCATCAACTCAAAGAGATAATGATAGTCATAATAACTACCAGGTATTGCACATTCAGTACAAGCCCTGCATTTATTAGCTCCTTTCAAACAGCATTATTTTTTTTAATTTCCTGAGAGTTGGGCATCATTGTCACTCCATTACATAGCAATGACGCAAAGCCAAGTAGTATGGTTGATATGGCCATATAATCCATCCATTGGCCATTCTTGTTTCTTTATTGCTAATGGAACCTGATTTTGCTTGAGAAGAAAAGTAAACAGCCCCAAGAGATGAATTGAGAATACTCTAAAATGATTAAAGTAGTCCCAATCTCCTTTGTAAGTAGTTAAATTCAGGGTCTGGGCAAGCAATATAATTCTGGTCAACAAGACTTAAGAATAAACTTGTGGGAGGAGTCTTCTTTAAATAGCTTCCTCCAACCTTTCCTTTTCTGCTCCCTTTCTTCGTACCTTTGAATAATTTTATGTAAGTAGACAATGCTTGGAGCTGAAGCAGCCATTTGGGGATCACAAACGGATAAGACTAAAATTATGAGAATGATGAGGCAAACAAGAAAAATAATCTAGGTCCCTGACATTTTCAGCAAACTGCCAAGCCACCCTGGTATTGCCTGCATTTGAAGGCTTTTATTTGTTTTTTTTTACAGAAACAAAACACATCCTTTTGGTGTAAACCACTGTTCACCTATCAGTTTGGTACTGAAAGCAATTGTATTAGTTGTAATTAGATAAAGCTGTGAGTGATTTAGAATTTCTCCAACCAAACTAAGACTTAAAAACATATAAAAGTCTCTCTCATTAAAGCCCATGATGTAGTCTGAGACAGATGGCATTCCACAAAGTCCTCAGAGAGCAAAACTATTTCAGGTTTCCATTGCTCCAGAAGTGTGTTCCGATTGCTGGAATCAAGATGGCTGCTTGAACTCCAGCCTTCATATATGCATTCCAGATAGCAGAAAGGAGAAAGGGGTGAAGAGAAGAATATTCCCCCACCTTTTAAGTTCAGGCTAGCAGGTTTACATATACCATTTCACTCACATCACATTGGATAGAACTGCTAGCTGCAAGAAGGCAAGGAAATGTCATTTTTATTCTCTGAGGTCATATGCTAAGCTGAAAATCAGCAATCCAATCAATTATGGAAAGTAAAGAACATAGAGGAAGACATATAAAGTAGATGAACCCACATCTGTCTCATTCCAAAGCTCTGCACTTACTGCTGTATTCCACTGTCTCTGGTAGCTAATTAGACTATATGATGATGGGAGTAATCTTTTATACTATTTTCTGTACTTTATTTTTAAATGTTCACAATTTAAACATAAAAAGGAGTTTTTACTATGTCATGCAGGATAAAATTGTTTACAGATGAGTATGGGTAAAATTATGCTTTCGAAATATTTGAAGGACAAGATGCATCTGAATTTAGGAATGTAAATAAATCAGGGATTTGTTACTATGTTTCTCTATTTTTAAAGGCTTTTTTAATCAGCAAGTAATAATTTTATAACAAAATATCTTACCTTTATATATAACCACGATTTCTGAACCACACAGAGAAGCTTTTTACGTATAGCCACTAGCAGAGTCTATAAGTAGTGGATTTTATGAAGAAGAAAAATGATAAATAGCATGTCATTTGATGCTTCATAATTTTTGGTTTGTAACTTTGTGGGTCACTGATTTCTCAAAGAGTTTTCATTCTTTCCGCACATTAGTTAGGTGATTGAGGAAGGTGTCAGGCTACTGAGACATGGGAAAAGATGATGTGGAGAAATTAAATTCTGCTTTTCTTTTGGCTGAGTATACAAAGCACGCAGCTTGATTTAGTAGTTCTTTCCCTGTGTGTTTGAACCTCTCTATGCTGTGGGCAGTATTAAGAAGACATTATCCTTGGCGTTCAAATGAGATTCATATTTTGTTTAAAATAAATTATGTACTGATTTTATAAAATCAATGCTAAGCATTAGTAGAATGGTAAGGACCAAGAAACTTGAGAAAAGAATTGCTGAATCATTGTGATTAAGTTGTATGATGAATAGGATTAGGAAGAAATGTTATTGGAGGAACATTATGAATGCAAGATGTCAGTTCAAGAAAGCTTCATCACTGTTTAGTGACAGCACTTGCAAATGTTGCTTTAGTGGTAGAAGGAGTGGTCAGCAGCACGTGCCGAGGAGAAATAGAATTCCAGGATTGTCCTGTGATATATAGCTTTAAAAATTTTCAGTTCAGTTCAGTTCAGTCGCTCAGTCGTGTCCGACTCTTTGCAACCCATGAATCACAGCACGCCAGGCCTCTCTGTCCATCACCAACTCCCGGAGTTCACTCAGACTCACGTCCATCGAGTCAGTGATGCCATCCAGCCATCTCATCCTCTGTCATCCCCTTCTCCTCCTGCCCCTAATCCCTCCCAGCATCAGAGTCTTTTCCAATGAGTCAACTCTTCACATGAGGTGGCCAAAGGACTGGAGTTTCAGCTTTAGCATCATTCCTTCCAAAGAAATCCCAGGGCTGATCTCCTTCAGAATGGACTGGTTGGATCTCCTTGCAGTCTGAGGGACTCTCAAGAGTCTTCTCCAACACCACAGTTCAAAAGCATCAATTCTTCGGCACTCAGCCTTCTTCACAGTCCAACCCTCACATCCATACATGACCACAGGAAAAACCATAGCCTTGACTAAACGGACCTTAGTTGCCAAAGTAATGTCTCTGCTTTTGAATATGCTATCTAGGTTGGTCATAACTTTTCTTCCAAGGAGTAAGCGTCTTTTAATTTCATGGCTGCAGTCACCATCTGCAGTGATTTTGGAGCCCCCCAAAATAAAGTCTGACACTGTTTCCACTGTTTCCCCATCTATTTCCCATGAAGTGATGGGACCAGAGGCCATGATCTTCGTTTTCTGAATGTTGAGCTTTAAGCCAACTTTTTCACTCTCCTCTTTCACTTTCATCAAGAGGCTTTTTAGTTCTTCTTCACTTTCTGCCATAAGGGTGGTGTTATCTGCATATCTGAGGTTATTGATATTTCTCCCAGCAATCTTGATTCCAGCTTGTGCTTCTTCCAGTCCAGCGTTTCTCATGATGTCCTCTGCATAGAAGTTAAATAAGCAGGGTGACAACATACAGTCTTGACGTACTCCTTTTCCTATTTGGAACCAGTCTATTGTTCCATGTCCAGTTCTAACTGTTGCTTCCTGACCTGCATACAGATTTCTCAAGAGGCAGGTCAGGTGGTCTGGTATTCCCCTCTCTTTCAGATTTGTCCACAGTTTATTGTGATCCACACAGTCAGAGGCTTTGGCATAGTCAATAAAAGCAGAAATAGATGTTTTTCTGGAACTATTGCTTTCTCCATGATCCAGCGGATGTTGGCAATTTGATCTCTGGTTCCTCTGCCTTTTCTAAAACCAGCTTGAACATCAGGAAGTTCATGGTTCATGTATTGCTGAAGCCTGGTTTGGAGAATTTTTAGCATTATAATTTGTTGTTGTTGTTGTTTAGTTGCAAAGTCGTGCCCGACTCTTTACGACCCCTTGGACTGTCACCTGCCAGGCTCCTCTGTCTGTGGAATTCTGTACTTACTGCTGTCTTTCATGTATACTTGCTTGCTGACTTTTTAAGGGGAAAAGGAACAAAACCTTAGCATTTATACTGATTTAAACCAGTGAACTAATTATAATAAAATTGATAAAATTTTCATTTTATCTCTTAAAGGTAGAGAGCTATCTTTACCATATAAAAGAGTGATAAAGCTAACTTTTGTTTAGTTTATATACATATTCTAGTCTAATAAAGTGAATATAACAAAGGTTATTTTTATTCAACAAGAAGTCTATGGTTCATTTCTAGTAATTTATTTACATTCAAAGTTTCAGTAGAAATTTCATCTCTGAATATGTTCTCAAGAAGATGTCCTACCTTCTATTTCCTGACTATGTCATTCAAGTGCTGTAAATTGAGTACAATAAAAGTTTGACTTTTTAATAGCAACAGAAAAATGTGGAAAAAAATTAACCAAAAGGTTAGCAAACATCATATGAAGAAACTTGTAAATCTACTGAAGAACAGAAATGACTAGATAAAGAGGCATACAATGTTCTTGAACAAGAAGACACACATCCAGTTGTCCATTATCCTAAGTTCATCTATAAAAATTATGTGATCCTATGTAAAATATCAATCTAAGTATATTTGGAAAGAGATAAGCTGATACCAATATTCATATGAGAAAACAATCAAGTAGAGCCATGGAAATCTTAAGAAGTGTTGAGATGGGACTTCTCTGTGGGCATAGCGGGTAATAATCTGCCTGCCAGTGCAGGGGACACAGGTTCGATTCAGGGTCTGTGAAGATTCCACATGCCATTAGGCAATTAAGGCCAAGAGCCACAACTACTGAGCCTGCACTCTAGAGCCCACAGGACACAACTGCCAAGCCCATGTTCTACATTTTCTGAAGCCCAAGTGCCTAGAGCTTGTGCTCTGCAACTAGAGAAATCACCACAATGAGAAACTCACACACTGCAGAGTAGCCTCTGCTTACCACAATTAAGGAAAACCCTTGCAAAGCGATGAAGACCTAGCATAGCCAAAAGAATGAATTAATAAAATAATAAAAAAGAAGAAGAGAATGCAAATATTTAAAAAAAAGTCATGAGGGGAAACTACCTTCCAGTTATTAAAATGTCCTATAAATCGTCAATAACTTATAAAACCTTATAATATTGGCATGCATGCATATATATATATATACACACACACAAACACGCACAAACAGAATCGTTTTAACAGTCCAGAAAGTACAAAAATATAGGGGAATTTAATATGTAAAGAGAGCATATCAAATAAGTAAGAAGACATTAATTAGTTAATAAAGAATATTGAAAAATAGGATAGTTATGCAGGAAAAAATTATTTGGATCCATAAAATATCCAAAGCATACATTAAGATAAAAAGTTACCCAATAAAACATGGGTAAAGGAAATGTACAAAAATCGCAAAGAAAAGCAAATACTTTTAAATAAATATCAAACTCACTCATAATTTGGGGAAATACAAATCAATATCACCTGGAAATTTTTGTTTTCATGTGTATGATTGGCAAAGACCCAAAATGTTGATAATACACTGTGTTGATGAAGGTGTGAAGAAACTGAATTTCTTCCACTTCAATGGAAGGCAATTTCGCAGAAGCTAAAGAAAAGAAAAGGAAAGAATACAAACATAAAAACCTTTTGAAATTGAAATTGCACCTCTATACATATACATGTGCAAAACCACACCTACATGTAATGCCATACTAGGAGCTTTGTGTGTGTTTATGTGTGTAAAAGCAAAAGACAGAAAATAACCTGAAAACATCTACATCAACAGAAAACAGTTAATAAGATATAACAGAACAACCATACAATATAATATTTATGTATGGGTAAAAAAGAATAAAGAAGCTCTTCATATAAAAACATAAAATATTTGTTATATATTATAATTCAAAAAACAAAATATAAAACAGTTTGTAAAGCATGCCACCATTTATGTTTTTAAAAGGAAGAGATGGGATACACATATTTGCATAGAATATTTTTGTATTTATACACGAGAAATTGACAGTGTTGTCTATCTCCAGGGAGGAAAACTTGGTGGCTAGCATACAGGAGTCATAAAAACCTCTCACACACTTTTTATCTTTTAAATTATTTTTAATCTTTTAAAATATTATCAGGATGCTTGGGGCTGAAGCACTGGGATGACCCAGAGGAATGGTATGGGGAGGGAGGTGGAAGGGAGGTTCAGGATGAGGAACACGTGTATACTCGTGGCAGATTCATGTTGATGTATGGCAAAACCAATATAATATTGTAAAGTAATTAACATCCATTTAAAATAAATAATTTTTTAAAATAAAGG
Source organism: Budorcas taxicolor (assembly GCF_023091745.1). Taxonomy (NCBI): domain Eukaryota; kingdom Metazoa; phylum Chordata; class Mammalia; order Artiodactyla; family Bovidae; genus Budorcas; species Budorcas taxicolor. The sequence goes on along the minus strand of NC_068912.1, from coordinate 62,713,069 downwards.
TATTATAAAATATTATTTAAAAATAAATAAATGAAAATAAAATATTATTATAAATATTGTTTACCTTTAAATATATACATATATTACATATAATATAAATATATTTAAATATATTATATTACTATATTAATACAATTATACTATATATAATACAATTTATTAATATAAATATATTTATATTTAATATATTTTAATATAAATATGTTTATTACAGTATTAATTTAATATATTTTATTATATATTTATATCATAATATAATATTTATATTATGATATAAATATATGTAATTAATTAAATATATAATTAAATAAACAATATGCTTATTTAAATATATTTATTTAAATTAATTTTATATTTAAATATATTTTAAAATAATACATTTTTTATCTTTTAAAATATTTTGAGTGTATTCAAAGAATACATTAAAATGCAGCAAACTTTAATCACCCCTGTTTATAACAGTTGTATCCTGTAAGCTTGACTGGTTTCAGACACCTATTTTCTATTTAAAGGGAAAGTGTTGAAGCCAATTCCCTTTAAACAAGTAGGCTTGAAATCTAAGTACAAATCAGAGAGACAGAGTGAATAAAAGCATCCAAATAAGAACATAACATTCTTTGAGTGTGAGTGAAAATCACTCAGTTCTGTCCAAATCTTTGTGACCCCTTGGACTATAGCCTGCCAGGCTCCTCTGTCCATGGGATTTCCCAGGCAAGAACACTGGGGTGGGTTGTCATTCCCTTCTCCAGGAGATCTTCCCACCCCAGGGATTGAACCCAGGTCTCCTGCATTGCAGGCTAATTCTTTACCTTCTGAGCCACCAGGGAAGCCCATCAAAATGTCAAAATGGACATCCTGAATGTACTTTCTGACATAGTTTGTAAAATACCTTCCCAACTCTGCATTCAGTGACACTGCATTGGTAGCCTATAATCGACTCTGGTGGGAGTATTTACCCCAAGGATATTAGCCAACACTATGAATCAGGGTTTAATTAGAGTTGGGAAGGAGACCCAGTGGTTAGACATTGCCCAGCACAGCACTGTTTCAAATGTTCTCGTAAACCATGATTTTCTTTGAGACCCTCAAATTACTTGGCATTTTTTTCCTAAAACATGTGTTGATATTAAATGACAGTGAAGCTGTTGAGAGATGTGCAGTAAAAAAGGATAAGCATAATGCAAGTGGAGTGCTAACAATTAAAAATATGTCCTCATCTTGATGCACAATCAATGGCACCTAATAAGAGGAATGAGAGCATGGACACACCACTCACTGTATTTTCCCAGTTTAAATATACAGAGAATTTTCTGTCTCATTTTTAGACAATTATACAAATACTGCTGCTGCTGCTGCTAAGTCACTTCAGTCGTGTCCGACTCTGTGAGACCCCATAGACGGCAGCCCACCACGCTCCCCCGTCCCTGGGATTCTCCAGGCAAGAACACTGGAGTGGGTTGCCATTTCCTTCTCCAGTGCATGAAGGTGAAAAGTGAAAGTGAAGTCACCCAGTCGTGTCCAACTCTCAGCCACCCCATGGACTGCAGCCCACCAGGCTCCTCCATCCATGGGATACAAATACTAGATGAATAGAATTAAGCAGTTTTGCAAGCTTACTTTCTTTGTATTGTACAGTGTGTCTCATTTAATATTTGCTTGTTTTATTAATAATTGAAAGCAACTTTGCAACATATAAGAATGCTTTTGACCCTATGGGAATTAATATCTAGTGACAGTGATCCATAGATGATACAAGTTGTGATAATAAAAATCCCAGTCAGCTATTTTGCACTTTATGTGCTGTAGATTGTTTCCTTACTAGTATACCCCCCTTCATATGGAATTTGCATGACAAATACATCTAGGTATTTTAGCTTGATAAGCAGCAAACTTCTTATAAATACATGTATGGCCTTAAAACAAATTTAACCTTATTTAATAAATATGATGAAAGAAAAAAAAACACAGAATGTTATATGCATCTTCAAAGGAAAATTACTTTGAATGTATTTAAAAAAACAAACTATAATTTTTGAAATCATTCTGTGTTAAACTTTTATAAGCCCAAATTAGGGCTCCCTTCTACAGAGTTTTTCCTCTAAAGTGAGTATATGTTCAAGAAGACCTTTTTTCAGAAGTGTTTGTATTTTTCCTGCTTCAGAAAACAGCTTCTGCTTATGTAAATACACTTGCCTTGTCATTACCTGTGTCAGTATTTCCCAAAGAGAAGTGTATTTCAAATATACAAACTCTCCGTATTTGGGAAATGGAAATTAAATCAGATATTTTTACTTATTTGTTTGTTATTAAAATTGTAGGTTAAGTTTGCCCAAGGAGAGAGTTAATATAGGCATACCTAAATGTACCCTTCTAATGCACATATTTACTTTATTTGAAAATATTGTATTGACCATTTTGAGACACTTCTGGCTTCAACATTTCTCTGGCTATCAGGTTAATGGATATATTTTGATGGTATTAAAAATTAAAAGTCAATGACTTCTAAATCACCTCTAGCTATAAAATTACAAAAGCAAAAAATAAAATCAATATATGAAAATAAGAACGTTTCATTCAATAAATCAAATTGAGCATTTAATTCAAACTGAGCATTTAATTGTGGATAAGCATCACACACATGCACAAAGCCAACTCAAACCTGTCTCCCTTTAAAAATTTCAGACCCAGTGCAGATTATTCATCAGTTGTATGAATTTGAGCAAGTCAAATTAGCTTCCCTAAATTGTAGTTTTCTCAACTCAGAGTGATGTTAGTTGCATAAAATAAGCAATATGCATTGAGTGTCAAAATTAGTGATCCAACGAGTACTATAGGAGTTAGAAAGGGGGAAAATTAAATGCTTTGGAATAGAAAGCAACACTTGTTCATACTGGTAATCTAAACACCTAGCTAGTATCAGTTCAGTTCAGTTTAGTTCCTCTTCACTTTCTGCCATAAGGGTGGTGTCATCTGCATATTTGAGGTTATTGATATTTCTCCCAGCAGTCTTGATGCCAGCTTGCGCTTCTTCCAGCCTGGCGTTTCTCATGATGTACTCTGCATAGAAGTTCAATAAGCAGAGTGACAATATACAGCCTTGACAGTACTCCTTTTCCTATTTGGAACCAGTCTGTTGTTCCATGTCCAGTTCTAACTGTTGCTTCCTGACCTGCATATAGGTTTCTCAAGAGGCAGGTCAGGTGGTCTGGTATTCCCATCTCTTTCAGAATTGTCCACAGTTTATTGTGATCCACACAGTCAAAGGCTTTGGCATAGTCAATAAAGCAGAAATAGATGTTTTTCTGGAACTCTCTTGCTTTTTCCATGATCCAGCGGATGTTGGCAATTTGATCTCTGGTTCCTTTGCCTTTTCTAAAACCTTTTCTAAAACACCTAGTATAGTGCCTGGTAAAAAGTGAACACTCAGTCAATGTCTGTTGCAGAATTAGAGTGATCAGTAGTTCTTTGTTAGCTGTTATAGAAGGAAAACCTTATTAATAAAATAGAATTTTAACAACATCTTGAAGAATGGGCAGGATTTGTATTGATGAGGAGACTAGGAAAAGATATCATAAATGGGAAAAATAGCAGAAGCCAAACTCTGGAGAGGAAATGAGAAGAGTGTTTTAAGAGGACAATGAATAAGAGTTCCAGACCAGAACTAAGAGCACATAAAACCAAAAGTAAAATCTAAATGTTACCAAGAAAGGTGAAAAGAGATTTATGAAGAGCCTTAAAATCCAAGTGGAGGAGTGTGGACTTTATTAGGTAAGTAAATGAGCAGTGGAGGAAAGACATAATGAAAAATGCTGTTTAAGGGAGTTAACCTGGCAGTGAAGGGGGGATAGATTCCAAGGAAGGAAGTTTGAGCTGCAGCCCCGCGAGGGGAGGTCGACATGCAGTAAAGCAGCTGGTGTAGAGGTGAAGGGCAGCGAAAACAACAAGGGAGGAACAGATTTGGGAGAGATGCTAAAGTAAGAATCCAGAGCATTTAGTGACTTTTAATATGAAGCATGAAGATGAGGGGTCAGGAGAGTAAGATAAAGTTGGTGCTAATAGTGAATTTTCACAAGAATAAACCATGTATCAGATGGGCCTTGTGGCATTCTTCTGAGAATAATTACATTGTGTGTTATAATGAACTGTCCAATATATACTGGGAAAAATTAAGTATGGATGGAATCCTTACTCTTTATCCAGTCTGTGCTAGGTGCTATAGGAAACAAGAGAGGAAATAAGTCAGTAACATAGATACCTGCAAGATACTGATTAAGATGAATATTATGAATATTAAGAGCAGTGTGTATCAAGCACATAGAATGTCTCAGGCACATTAAACAGACTGTCTTATTTAATCCTCACAACAAATTTATGAGGCAAGTACTATAATTTGTGTTCAATTTGCTTTCATAGAAAGTTGAGCACTATGGTGGTTAATTAACTGATCTCAGTATAACAAAGCCAGTGAATAGATTCAAGAATAAAGTCCCACCAGTCTGATCCCACAGCATATGGTGTCACCACCAGACTGTACATGACTAACATATATGAAGTCATTAATGGATGACATAAGACTATATGTTATCAGGGAACAACACCTGTGGTATCATGAATTCTGTTTTAGGGCAGGAAGAAGAGAAATAGGGTCTACAGGAGAAGTTGTATAAGCAACTACATGACAGGAATGGCATAAGGTGCCCAGCAACATTGGCGGGGTCAGCCTGATGGCTGCATGAGAAGGAGCATTGAGGGGGAAAGTGGTGAAGGCATGATCTGGGCCAGATGATGGCTACAGGGCTGAGTGCTTGGAACAGAGTTGAGACTCAGTGCATACTGCAATCAATCCATTAATAAATATTTATTGATCAGCAATCATTTTCCAGTAGTGGCAAACCCTGGAGTTCAGGATAAATGAATTGTCCTCTCCCATTTACCAGGTGTCATCTTAGTTTTCATACCAGTACAGGCCTAGAATGCAATTCATCTAGGCAAACACCTCAGTTTTTTAAAATAAAAATGTATTGCAGTATAGTCAATTTACTATGTTGCCTTAGTTTCATATACATCAAAATGAATCAGTTATACATATACATGTATCCACTCTTTTTTATATTCTTTTCCCATATACGCCGCTGCAGAGTATTGAGTAGAGTTCCCCGAAGCACCTTATTCCAGTTCAATTCAAGCTGATCTTTCCTCAGGAGGGCACAGACTCAAAAAATGTCTGTGATCTTCTTCATTACACTCAGTTTCACCATGTTCCATCTTGTTACTCTGGCACAAAACCCCTACAGGCTCTGTGTGACAGGAGGAGAGTAATATTTTAGTATACACAGTAGACTGGAGAGGAAAAAGAGCAGAGTTTAGAAAGATAAGTACCTAGCACTCTATGTGATACATACCTCATATGCAATAAGTATTTGTTGAAAGAAGGAAGAAATTTTAAAGAAGGTATTCTAATATTTCAAGTTTGAGTCAAGAAGGACTTGTGTTAGTAGAAAAGGAGAATTACAAATGAATCAAAAGACATTTCACAGGAAAATTATCAACATAATAAACTGAGTATGTGGGGAAGGAGAGGAAAAAGTTATGGCCAATACCAAGTTTTTGAAGCTGTGCATTTGACAGAGGTAATTCCAATTCTGTGCATTTGACAGAGGTAATTCCAATTCTCTGTCAAATTCTGTGCATTTGACAGAGAAATTCCAGTAACTAGAAGTTTTGTTACCATAGGAATTACCTCTCTGGTTCTCTGTTGTAATCCAGAAATTCAGTTCAGTTCAGTTCAGTTGCTCAGTCATGTCCAACTCTTTGCGACCCCATGAATCGCAGCACGCCAGGCCTCCCTGTCCATCACCATCTCCCGGAGTTCACTCAGACTCACATCCATCGAGTCGGTGACGCCATCCAGCCATCTCATCCTCTGTCTCCCCTTTTCCCCCTGCCCCCAGTCTCTCCCCGCATCAGAGTCTTTTCCAGTGAGTCCAGAAATTAGCAGCATACTAAATAAATAGTAGGTATACAGTAAATAACTAGGGTATTGAGTAACATGTTCATTTTAAGAAGAAAACCAAACTCTCATATCCTGAAGCAATGAGTCTCAATTCAGAGTGATGACATTTACCGCTAAGGATCCATGGCTTAATGAACTATTCTGGAAGGGATTTTGTAATGCCTTTTAATAAGTTAGAGTGAGAAATACACACACTAACACAAATGCCTAGTGATATTCTTGATTTAAGGTTAGGGCTAGGCTCATGTCTACCATAGAGGATCTGGGTTTTATATTGGCTGGGTTCCTGAAATCACCTCCAAGATAGATTTATTTACCAGGAAGGGAATGGACCTCTCACCTGCATGAGCCTTATTATCAATTTTTCTTTAATATCTTAAATTGTTATAAGTTTCAGGCCCCACAAAACCTGGACCCACCTCTGAACCATTAGCCATATATTAGGTCCAGCCGGAACAAAAAATAAAGAAATATTTGAATTTCTTGTTGTCATTTCATCATGCCAGATAACTGAAGTTTGGATCCTAGACTCCGGGGTGAGTTAGAACTCAATTTCAATTATGCCATTTACAAGCTCCTTGGCTTTGGTCCGCTATTTTCAATTTCTTCATCTCAAAATGGAAATAATAATAACTATCCTTCAGAATTATTACACAGTTTAAATGTGCATGAGTTCAACAAATTCGAGTTTCATTATTATCACTAATTAGTCCAGTGATTCTGGACTAATCATTCATTTTTCCCATTTTGTATTTAAAATATACATAATTGATATTTTGTTATAAATATTCAGAAACCTATTAAATAAGTTTGTCATAACTTTTCCTTTACTTTTCATATTATCATGCTAAGAGAATTCCTGGATATGCTGATTTACAAGAGTTACATACCGAATTCAAAACATACATTTTCCTTTTAAAAATTTCTGCAATCTCAACATCCATTGAGTATAAGTACAAAATTGAGTACTAAAATTTTATGAGTAATGCTTTTCCCTGCAGAGATTACCCTCTCACCAAATTATTCCAAGGAATTTTTTCAGGCTGAACAACAACAACAAAAAAAAACAAATTCAAAAAGTAACTTAGTGGGCATCCTTATTATTGGAAACCCCTAAAAATGCCATGGAAATCAATAAATAAAAGCATAATTTGTATTATAACAATCACCAAGTAGGGTGTAATTAGAATCTTTATTATTCTAATGATTATCTTTTAAAGAAAATTGAACTCTTACTTTTGTTTTTGAGGGGAAAGGGTCTCTTACATACTTTTGCCCTTGAATCTGTTACCCTGAATTTGTTCCCCAACTTACCTACTCACTGTATCTCTCCAGAATTGGACTAAATAAATTAGGCCAAAATTTCTCAGATTTTTAAAGTCTGAGAAGTCCTTTTTCTAGTAGTCATGTGTATGCTTAAAAATTATAAAATACCAAAAGCAACTCTGAATTCCATAATGCTTTCAGATGAATTTTAGCTAAATAATCTCAATAACAGCTATATACAGTGAAAGCATAGCAATGCAAATGTGTGTAAGCTATATAGAATATTCTAATACAGAGATTAGTGTACTTTCTTTTAAGAGTAACTCCTTATCTGTTCCCTTCTGCAACCCTAATTTCATCCTAGAAGTCTAAGCAACACCAACTGAGAATTATTGTTTCAGGCATTTCAGAGTCAGTTGGTAGAATCTTGTTGCTCATTCTGAGTCTTAATTCCTTTCCAATATAAAAGAAAACCATCATGTGAATTAAGAAAAGAAGGGATATATATGGGGCCACTTTCAGATTATGGACTTTTCATGCAAAGCCTCACCATGAAAATCTGAAGAGAATCTCCTTTTACAGACTATGGTAAACCTAAATTCTAATTCTGGTTCTGCCATCCATTAAAATTGGGTGTCACCTAAGCATAATGGGCTTCATTTACCTTGTCTGCCCATTAGAACTGTATTAGAAGATAACACTTTTTATCTGAAGCATGCTTTACCAGCATCAAAGCACTTTCATATACATCTACACAACAACTTTTGAGCTAAGACAAATAATGCTACTCCTACTATTCCCATTTTTCAGATATTAGAATTGAGACATAGATTAAATACTTCATCAAGTTAGACTTAATTAGTGTTTGAGGCATATGCCTAGGAAAGTCTTCTGATTCTTAAATTAGATTTGTGACTATACCCCACTGACTTTATTCAAATCTAAGATTCTAAGACATGTCCCATCTTAGAGACATTTTACATGGTTTATGCCTGAGATTCTTTGGTGTCTGGCAAGAGCAGAAAAATACCACTATTTTTTAAAGTTTTTTCAAATGTCACAGAATCAAATGCAAGCTATTTTTAAAGATTTTTTACGAATTCAGATACTGGCAGAAAATTGTGATTTTTTACAATTTTGATGACAAAAGCATACATTTAAGTAGTTTCATATTTTCTCTCACCTTTCTTTCTTTAACAACATATTGATTATGGGCTTGCTGATTCTATGTTTTTTGGCATTTCTGAATGAATCTCTGTGATTTGAAATGGCTGCTACTGAGTTGTTGCTGAGTACTTTAATACAAGTCTACTCTTAAGTGTATACAATATAGAAAGGGTTCTTTTCTAAGGACTGAGACTCTAAGCTTCAAGGAAAGTTGAAGAGTTTTGTTTTCCAAGAGCTGTCAAGTTTCTTTGAAAGAACTGAAAAGAATCAATAAAGGAAGATGTGAGAGTGATTTTAAAATATTTTAAATATCTTCGGTTTGCCAGTCTTTTTCAAATTAAAGTTATCTTGTTAACCATTCCACAGCTGAATGCCTCTATCTTTAGAATTTTGCTCTGAAATTATATGACTCTTCTTTATGTGTGTGTGTTGAGTCTGTGTGTGAGTTCCTTTTTTTTTCTTTTCTTTTCTTTTTCTATCTTTCAGCTTTTCTCTCTTTCAGCTTTTTCTCTGAATGGCAAAGGTTTATCAGAGATTAAAAACTTATATTTTCAAACAATTGAATTTGTAGTAAAAAAAAATTGGTGTATAAATAAAGATGAAGAGGACATGGAAATAAAGTAACATTGGAAGAATACTGGGAGAAGAAACAGGAGACTACATTGTACAGCACACCACGTTTAAGCAATTTACTTGGGATTATGTGTTTTTAAAAGCAACATATAAATGCATAGCAGAAATTTTGTAGAAGAAATTGTGTTGTGTTTACTTTAAGGTTCTCAATGATGATAAACAGTTATTTAATTCAGGTAGAATGCCCGATGATGCACAGAACGCTGAATTAGATACGGTTCCTGCAAAGTAGGTTTGAAATCTAAATATAAATTAGAGAGTCAGTGAATAAAACACCTAACATTCTACACATGTAAAAATTGTCATCATGGGCTTTCTAAGTGTACTTCCAGACATAATTTGCAAAATTTTTTAACTGCACATATAAACATTATAAATAGAGTCACATTTACCCAGATTTTATATATATAACAGTTGTTAAAATGTGGACATCAGATGTGCAATTTAAGAGTGATACACTTAGCTGCTAAATACAGGCATCTACCTGAAAATTGCTATCTTTCTGCTCATCTCCCTTACATTTTAAGTTCTTTCTAATTCCTTTTGAAATTACAAGTTTGACTAAACATACAAACATTTATTGTTTCTGACTAATGTGTGTCAAATATATATTTGGGTAAAATTCCCTCTAAATAATTTTTAAATTTTGTGTTTCATCTGTGTAGTTGCTGGTTTTTTTTCACTTTATGAAAACATTTTATTTTTTTTAAATTGGCAAAATGGAAAATTGAAGAGCCATGAAGAAAAGCAAACCAAACTCTTCATGTGAACAACTGTCTCACGTTGATGTCTCAAAACAAGAAAGATTTCTGCTATTTATTTACCAGACATGAGTACGCATAATTTCATCGTGCATTGATTTTCTCTAAAAAGGGCGGAAGTGTGGTCAGCTAAAACAAAGCATTGAAATGGGGAATCAGCAGCCTCAACCTCTATTCTCATCTTTATCCTCAGAATTTTCTTAGACTCTTAGAAACTCACTTGATTACTGTGATCCCAGGGTTTTTTTTGTTTGTTTTTTTTTTCCTCATGGTTATTTTATTTTTATAATTGACACAATCAGACTTACAGATAAAAATTATTTGAGCTCCTTCATTAGGATATTTTAATTGGTCTGGTCTATAAAAACAATAAGCAGGCTTCCCAGGTGGCTCAGTGGTAGAGACTGCCTGCCAATGCAGGAGCTGCCAGAGACACAGGTTGGATCCCTGGGTTGGGAAGATCTCCTGGAGAAGAAAATGACAGCCCACTCCAGTATTCTTGCCAGGATCATCCCGTGGATAAAGAAGCCTAGTGGGCTACGTTCCATGGGATTGCAAATAGACACGACTTAGCACACATGCACACACATTAACACAATATGTTGATAAAATAGAAGCCATTCAGAAATATAGTCATTCACCATGCATGTAGCCGTATGTTTAGTGGGAGCCTACTGTATGCCAGGCCATGAGCTAGGCACTGCAGAAATATATTTGGTCCTTAAATCAAAATATACTGATAAAACTGTTGTTCTCTGAAAACATAAACTTCCCAGCAGGCCAATACTGAATGAATTAAGGATAATAATTTAAAAAAAAAAAAAAGATTGCTGTGCATTCAAAATACAAAAAAATCCTTTGTTTTTGAAAAAATACTGTTAAACACAAAAATTTCTAATTCCTTTAACTCTTTTTATTGCTTTCAAATTACTGTTTTTAAGTTTGTGGAATATATCCATTCAATATATATATCTGTACCTTGAAAGTGAAAGTAAGTGAAGTTGCTCAGTCGTGTCCGACCCTTTGTGACCCTATGGACTGTAGCCTACCAGGTTCCTCCGTCATACTGGAGTGGGTTGCCATTTCCTTCTCCAGTGGATCTTCCCAACCCAGGGATTGAACCTGGGTCTCCAGAATTGCAGGCAGACGCTTTAACCTCTGAGCCACCAGGGATACTGTACCTTAACACATATATTAATTAGGACTCACAGCAGCACTATTACTAATTAAAATTATTTTAGCCCTGTTAAGAATGAACCTGCTATTCATTCTGTCCTCAAGTTTTTTATGCCAGTTCTGCTTCTTGGTTACAGTGAAAGATTAAAAAATACATACACTGTCCTTTTCAAATTGTTGGTTTATATTCTTGCTGTTTCTTTTTTTCATCTATCATCAAAAATGCTTTACAGGATTGAATATTTAACAAGAAATGTTGTGACTTGTGTTAGCTTTTATTTATATTTTTCTCTTCACATCTCTATTAGATAGGAATCTAGTAAAGCTATTATATAAAAAAGAAATTCTGAAACACAGAGGCTCAAACAATATATAAGTTTATTCCTTCACATAACAGTTTAGATGGACAGAACCACTGGTATACAGCAGCTGCACAATATCAGGGATGCAGGTTCCCTCTGTTTTAATTGCTCTGCCATCCGCAACTATGGCTCCCATCTCCTGCTCCAATGTGGCTGCTCTAGCTCCAACCATCACCTTTACTTTCATGCATGCATACTCAGTCACTCAGTCATGTCCGACTCTGCCAACCCCATGGACTGTAGTCTGCCAGGCTACTCTCTTTATGGGATTTTACCTTCAGTTAGCAGGAATAGAGAAATGGGTAGAGGAACCCATCCTTCTTTCTTTTGAGGGCATAATCTGACATTTTTGCACATAATTTCTGAAATGATTCATAGCATAACAGAAGACATAATGAAGTACTGAGATGATTGCACGTATGCACAGAATCACTGTAAATATAATAGCCATAAATGTGGCTTCATACCAGGATCCTGGGTTATGTTGAGGTAGCATTATTTTAGGTGATTTTCTAAAGTGGCATACATACAACTCTTAGTAAAGTTGGGAAAGACAATATAAAAGCCTCCCTCAATTTACATAATTTTGCATTTTTGAAAAAAAAGTTCCCTAAAACAGTACAAAATAAACATAAAAAATTTAGTGTTGGATGTGAAATCAAATTAGGTTCTAGGCTTGGATAATTATAAGCAGATTCTTCACCTGCAAAAATGTCTAGCAGGATGTTGTGAGTCTTGGGATATGGATCAATTAATATTGTGTGGGGCTTTCCCTTACTTTATGGGACACTTACCATCCCTGGCACCATGAAATTCCCCCCTTTACTTACTGTAACAAACAAAACAACTCCACAAATTTCCAAAATGTGCCCCCCACCCCAGGGACAATAAAGTTCATATAGATAGCTCTAGAGCTACAAGGTATGTTGGCACCTACTCTAATTTCCAGTGTGTCACAGATAACAATTTAACCATATATTTTGCTATGGTGTAATGAAGGGTCATAAGATTTCTAACGATTAGTGTATACATACATACATATATATACCATTGCCATCCATCACCCGGTGCTGCATGTCAAGGCTTCTTTTAGGAAAACACACTACTTACCAGTACCAAATTATGCAGTTGTGAGTTTAAACTGCTATGTAAAGGAACCCTAAACTGGCCAGATGTTTACTTCCTTTTTATGTAAATGTTTTCCTAGGCACTCCAGGACTGATATACACAGACTTATAATTTGGGGACCTTCTGTACATCTTTCATTTTGCTCTACCATTTTCCAATATGTTTTCATTCCATGCATCTACTATAGCTGCTCTAGCCCTAACTACTGTATCTGTATTTCAACTCTGTAAAGATATTTTTTAAACGATAACCTTTCCTTTTCAAGGAAAATCTCAAAAGCTACACAGACAACTTTTGCTTGCATCTCTTTCTCCAGAACTTAGTATTTTTATTTTTGAGATTCTAAAGCTGGAGTTGGCAACTCCAAACATCTAGTAGACATTGTTCTACCAGACAAATGGCATAGTAAAATGAACCACAAGCTAGAAATTCTAATTCTGACTATGCTGCTAACTAGCTGCTACATCCTAGGAAGATCATTTAACTTCTATGATTCTCTTTCTCCAACTGTAAGAAAAGGGATGTTTAATAGCTTATTTCAAATTTCCAAAATTCAGATTGTACAATAATGCCAGATCTTATGACTAGACTCAATCTTAAACCCTTTTACATTTTCCTAAAAAATTATTTTTACCCAATCTCTTCAGTCTACTCATTGTAAGTGATTGATTGTTATTTCTAGAAGTCCGTCCAGTGTTACAAAGTACATTAAAAATGCAGAATTTAACAAAAAAATTTTACTTTATGTTTTTATAATAATTCTTTTAGACAAATATGTACTCAATACACATCACATGCGAGTCACTGAAATAGACGCAAGATATAATGGTGAACAAGATAGGCACAGTTTCTTCCCTTGAACAGATACAGAGACAGAAAGTAATTGTAGATTACAGCAAGTGCTATGAACGAAATGTATAAATGTCTGGAAAAGGGACTAACAGAAGTGACCAACTTTAGATAGGGCTATCACAAAAGACCAAACAGACTTTTAAGACAGAGTGAACTGGCTATGCAATGGAGGCGGGGGGTCTGGGGGATGGGGGGGGTGTGAGGGTGGGGGGGGTGGGGGGGGTGTTGGGGAATTTGAGTGGAAAGTGTACCAGGGTGGCTAGAGAACAGTGAGGGCTGAGAGATGAGGGAAAGGGAAAATGCCCCAAGAAGAGAGTGGAAAAATAAAAAAATAAATAAAAGGGATGAAATCATGCAGATATTGATAGGCCCTGAGAATGAATTTGAATGTGCACCAGCTTATTTTCTAGGAAGGGTTAAGACACTGAAGGAGTTCAAACAGGGGAACTGCATAAATCAATTTTCAGTTTAATGTAATTTCTGCTTTTGGTGAAAGGAAATAAAAGAGAAATATGAGAAGCCAGTAATCCAAGGAGAAATGATATCAAAGACAGAGGGGTGGCAATAGAGAGAGAAAAAAAAATTCACAAAGTACAATTTAAGAGATTTCATTATACCTAATATCATAGAAGCAAGAACCAGTCACATTTTGAGGTCTAACATTATGTCCTATCTGGGAGTATAAAGATACATGGTCGTCCCTACCCATTGAGAACTTATAATCTATTAAAGGAACAATTAACATATAAAAATATCAATAATCATATAGAACCTCCCCTGACACCTTATAAAAAGTCATTTTTTGCTCTTAACAGGGAAAATATGTAGGAAACTGAAGATAATATTTTTGCCTTATAAATACAATTGTTATGGCTTGTTGTATTTATAGCCTGATTTTCCTGTGCCAGTAACCAGAATGTGAGTAAAGTTCAAAGAGGTACTTCATTCATTTCCACATATATATTTTTCTTTACTTAGGCCAGATCTTGGACATGGGGTAGATATCAAATTGAAGGAGGTGGTGGGAAGATTAAAAGAATACTCAAGTTGGATGTTACCAGCATACCAAGCTCTCACGCACATACCTGCCTACAGAGACCCTGAACTCTGGCCTCTCATGGAGCCACTCTTTTCTTAATTTAACTGTAGTTGATATACAATATTGTGTTAGTTTCAAATGTTCAGCTTCAAATTCTTTTTTCCATTATAAGTTCTTACAAAACATTGAATATAATTCCCTGTGCTTTATAGTAAATACTTGTTTATCTTATTTAAATTATATATATCTGCTAATTTCATACTCCTAATTTATCCCTCACATTCCTCTTTCCCCTTTAGTAACTATAAGCTTGTTTTATATGTCTGTGAATCTGTTTCTGTAAAAAAGCTGATTTGCATTATTTGTTTAGACTTCACATAAAAGTGATATCGTATTTGCCTTTCTCTGGCTTACTTCACTTAGTGTGAGAATATCTAGATCAATCCATATTACTGTGATGACAAAATTGATTATTTTCTATGAGTCATATTCTATTATATATACATACACACACACACACACACACACATATATATATATATATCACATCTTCTTTATCCATTCATCTGTCAATGGACACCTAGGTTCCTTCCAAGTCTTGGTTACTATAAATAGTGCTTCTATGAATAATGAAGTGCATGTATCTCTTCAAGTCTTTCCTGGATATATGTCCAGGAATGACATTACTGGTTCATATGGTAACTCTATTATTAGTTTTTTTAGAAACCTCCATACTGTTTTCCATAGTGTCTTCAACAATTTACATTCACACCAACAGTGTAGAAGCATTCCCTTTTCTCCACACTCTCTTCAGTGTTTATTATTTGTAGACAGTTCTCTGATGGCCATTCTGACTAGCATGAGGTGATACTTCATTGTAGTTTTGATTTGGATTTCTCTAATAATTAGTGAAATTGAACAGCTTTCCATGTGCCTGTTGGCCATCTATGTGTCTTCTTTGGAGAAATTTGTATTTGGGTTTTCTGCCTATTTTTTGATTAGGTTGGTTTTTTGATATTGAGTTGTATGAGCTAATCTGTATATTTTAGAAATCAAGCCCTTAATTAACTGAAGGGTATAAATTTATCTCTGAGCTTTCAATCCTGTTCCATTGATCTATATATCTGTTTTTGTGTCAATACCACACTGCTTTGATTACCATAGCTTTGTAGTATTATCTAAAGTCTAAAAGATTATACCTCCAGCTTTGTTATTTTTCCCTTTTCATGATTCTGTATAAATTTTAGGACTATTTATTCTAACTCTTCACAGGTCTATTCTTGTAACTACTTTTGCCTAAACAAGAGAAAAACTAACAGATAACCAACATAGGGTATTTGCTTTCTAGAAATTATAAGAAACTGATTTAATTTCAAGTAAGAAAATAAGACCAATTGCAGCAAACAATCTCATTTAAAATGTACTATATTAGGAATATCTTTTCAAAGCAATATCTTGGAATAAACTGACAATAACTTGCCTCAGACTTAAAAACCCTGGATAAAAACCACAATACTTCTGGTGCTTAAATTACACTTTGAGGCAAATTTTTAAAAAATATTGACATTGGAGAACTTCTTATGATAGCCTCATGGCATAGGGTTTGTACTCCCTACCACAAGTCAAAAACTACCACACTTTCACATTTATAATAATAACCTCAGTTTTTGTGGATGGTAATGTGAATGGCTCTCTGAGTTTGTCGAGAACAACAGGGATAAGGAAAATTAAAAGAAGCTGGAGGCCTAATACTTGTGGCCATTATCATTCCCATAATGCTTTTTTCAGGAGTAGGCAATGGTAATTCTGATATCCTGGACACAATTTAAACTGAGTAATAACACATGGCCTACTTAAATGCACCCTGTAGTTTCAATTAGCTGAGCATGCTTCTGAACATGATTTGGCTATTAGGCAAGGCATGTTACAGCCAGCATGCATTGTTTCAGTGGTGAATAAAAGGGTATTCTCATCTAGAACCAACTTTTCAGACCTGTGCAAGAGTAAGGATATAATTGAAACATTTATAATGTACAATATAGTGACAGTTATTAATACTGTATTTTGTAACTGAAAGTTCCTAGGAGAGTAAATCGGAAAAGTACCCCCCCAAAATTTTGTAACCGGCTTGTGTGTGTGAGTGCATGTGTGCTGAGTTGCTTCAGTCATGTCCGACTCTTTGTGACCCTGTGGATGGCAGTCCACCAAGCTCTTCTGTCCATGAGATTCTCCAAGCAAGAATATTGGAGTGGATTGCCAAGCCCTTCCCCAAGGGGATTTCCTGAACCAGGGATTGAACTCATGTCTCTTGCCTACCTCCTGCATCAGCAGGTGGGTTCTTTACGACTAACACTACCTGGGAAGCCCACTGTAACTGCATATGTTGACAAATGTTAACTAAACTTGTTGAGGTCATTTTGCAATTTACACAAATACCAAGTCATTATGTTATATGTCTGAAATCAAGATAATGTTGCTTGTCAATTATGCCTCAATAAAAAAGAGATTATATGGGCCCTAACTTGCAAATGTTTTCTGAACACTAGGGTCAATAACACTTTTATAACATTTCATGTGAAGTGAAGTGGCTCAGTCGTGTCCGACTCTTTGCAATCCCATGGACTGTAGACTACCAGGTTCCTCCGTCCATGGGATTTTCCAGGCAAGAGTACTGGAGTGGGTTGCTATTTCCTTCTCAAGGAGATCTTCCTGACTCAGGATTGAACCTGGGTCTCCCACAATGTAGGCAGACACTTTACCGTCTGAGCCACCAGAGAAGATGGGCACAATAAAAGACAGAAACAGCATGGACCTAATAGAAGCAGAAGATATTAAGAAGAGGTGGCAAGAATACACAAAGAACTATAAAAATAGAAAATCTTCATGACCCAGATAACCATAATTGTGTGATCACTCTCCTAGAGCCAGACATCCTGAAATGCAAAGTCAAGTGGGCCTTAGGAAACATCACTAAGAACAAAGCTAGTGGAGGTTATTCCAGTTGAGCTATTGCAAATTCTAAAAGATGATGCTGTGAAAGTGCTGCACTCAATATGCTAGCAAATTTGGAAAACTAACCAGTGGCCACAGGACTGGAAAACTTCAGTTCTCATTCCAATCCCAAAGAAAAGCAATGCCAAAGAATATTCAAACTACTGCACAATTGCACTCATTTCATTTGCTAGCAAAGCAATGCTCAAAATTCTCCAAGCCAGCCTTCAACAGTATGTGAACTGAGAACTTCCAGATGTTCAGTCTGGACTTAGAAAGGCAGAAGAACCAGAGATCAAATTGTCAATATCCATTGAATCATAGAAAAAGCAAGAGAATTCCAGAGAAAACATCTACTTCTGCTTTATTAACTATGCTCAAGCCTTTGTGTGGATCACAATAAACTGTGGAAAATTCTTCAAGAGATGGGAATGCCAGACTGTCTTACCTGCCTCCTGTGAAACCTGTATCTAGGTCAAGAAGCAACAGTTAGAACTGGACATGGAAAAACAGACTGGTTCTAAATTGGGAAAGGAGTATGTCAAGGCTGTATATTGTCACCCTGCTTATTTAACTTACATGCAGAATACATCAAGTGAAATGCTAGGGTAGATGAAACACAAGCTGGAATCAATATTGCTGAGAGAAATATCAATAACCTCAGACATGCCGATGACACCACCCTTACGGGAGAAAGCAAAGAGGAACTAAAGAGCCTCTTGATGAAAGTGAAAAAGGATAGTGAAAAAGCTGGCTTAAAACTCAACATTAACAAAACTAAGATCATGGCATCCAGTCCCAACAGTTCATGGCTAATGGATGGGGAAACAGTGACAGACTTTATTTTCTTTGGCTGCAAAATCAAAAAACGCTTGCTCCTCAGAAGAAGAGCAATAACAAACCTAGACAGCATATTAAAAAGCATAGACAATACTTTGCCAACAATGGTCTATATATTCAATGCTACAGTTTTCCAGTAGTCATTTATGGATGTGAGTGAAGTGAAGTGAAAGTCACTCCGTCATGTTCAACTCTCTGCGACCCTATGGACTATACAGTCCATGGAATTCACCAGAACAGAATACTGAAGTGGGTAGCCTTTGCTTCTCCAGGGAATCTTCCCAGCCTAGGGGTCAAACCCAGGTCTCCCACATTTTAGGCAGAATCCTTACCAGCTGAGGCACAATGGAAACGAGTTGGGCCATAAAGAAAGCTGAGCACTGAAGAACTGATCTTTTTGAACTGTGGTGTTGGAGAAGATTCTTGAGAGTCCCTTCAACTTCAAGGATATCAAACCAGTCAATTCTAAAGGAAATCAATCTTGAGTATTCACTGGAAGGACTGATGCTGAAGCTGAAGCTCCAATACTTTGGCTACCTGATGCAAAGAGCTGTCTCATTAGAAAAGACCTTGATGCTGGAAAAGATTGAAGGTGGGAGGAGAAGGGGATGACAGAGGATCAGATGGTTAGATGGCATCACTGGCTCAATGGACATGAGTTTGAGTAAGCTCCTGGAGATAGTGAAGGACAGTGGACCCTGGCTTGCTGCCATCCGTGGGGTTGCAAAGAGTCAAAAACTACTGAGTGACTGAACAACAACATTTTCACTCCTAGGAGAGGCATAGCATCTGAGAATATAGTGCTCTACTATTTTGATTATCAATTCAATAAATAGAAGTTTGGTATTATTGTCTAGCATGAATACCTAGTTAACACGTGTAGGAATTAAAGATTTTAAAATTAAAAAAAAAAAAAGATATTTTTAAGAAAGTTAAAAAAATAAATAAATAAATAAATAAATTCATTTACTAGTAAAAAAAAAAAAAACATAATAACATTCCAAAGCTCAAAAAATAAAGGATATTCATAACTCAGCAATGAATTAATCAGATTTTATAATAGATATGTCTCAGCAAATAATACTGGTTAAAGAAATCATATTCCTCTATTTCAACATTTCTTTCATTGTTCTACAAAAAACTGGTGTCCTTGGAGAGCTTAACAGAAGTCCATCAATAACAGTTTCTGTTATCTAACAAGTTTGGAATATACTGAGTTGAATAAAGTTAAAAACATTTTATTTTTTCACAATGCCTTAATAATATGCTAATTCTTACTTTGAACTCCAACATATGTGGAACTATATTTTCCCAAGCATGTGACTATAAGAACCCTGGAACATGTACTATTATATGGTATGTTTTTACACTGGTTATTCTCTCTGCTGGCCTTAAGGGTCTTGCTCTTTCACTTCCTTCAAGTCATTTGCCCAAATGGCACCTTCTCAGTGGGACCTACTCTCACTAACCTGTTTAAAATGTCAGTCTCTACACATCCATTTGGCAATCCTGATTTACCTTATATGTTTTACCTGTTATCCACTGCATTTATCATCTACATCATTAAGTAATTTATTATGTTTATATTCTGATTTCTTCCATTAGAAAGAGAGCTTCAAGAAAGCAGGAATTTTTACTTTTCTTACTTTGCTGCATATCCAGTTGTCAGAACAAGGCTTAGCACATATTATGTTCTCAATAAATATTTGTTGAATGAAGAAGAAAAGGGAATGGTTTTCATATATTTTAAAAATCAAGATGTGGCATGTAAATAATGTTTCCTTTTCTCCTGTTGTGGAACTTATGATGTATATTACGATGTTATGCCTTAGAATCTAGCAAATATTATCAGAGAACATTTGCATTTTTTTGGAACTCATTGCTGCCAGAGTTAATTTAGCATGTGTTAGGAAAGAAAGAATTTAATGTCATTCATGACTTTTCTTTCTCTAATTTTCATCACTCCCCTTCCTCCACCTGAAATTAATTTTTTGCCAAGTTGCCAAGCCCTGCCAACTCCATTTCAATAATAACTTCCTCATTAATATCCTTGTCTCCTTTCCCACTAGGAAGAGCACATTTGGGAGGGATAGCTGGCAATAATCCTGGGGTGGAGGCCAGAACCTTATCAGAGGTGGCCTTCAATGCAATTAGACTTTCTGTGGGAAGCAATAGTGAGCCATTGCATTGGTTTAAACAAGATTAGAATTTTTAGAAAGTAATCTCTGACAGTGATGTATCAAATGGCCAGGACATCAGCGTGATCCTCATTTCTAATTCTACACTAACTCTTGATTTCCCTTCTTCTGATGATCTTTCCATCAGTTTTTCATGAGTTCTCTCTTTGGTCGGTCACCTGCTCACATCTCAGAGCTGCTAATTTTCCAAGAGTCTAGATATGCAATGTAACATAGGCTCCATGATATCTGTGTCCCGTCTCCTCTGAGATCTTGCAGCCTACATGCATAGACTGACCAGAAGAAAAGGGTCAAAGGGAATGGGGAGTGTGACATATATTTCCTATTATAATCTCCAAAAATTCTCTATAATATAAATTAATACTATCTTGCAAATGAAGGAACTTCAGTTCAAAAAAATTAAGGATTTAGGCATTCCCTGGCAGTCCAGTAGTTGGGAATCAGTGCTTTCACTGCCCAGCCCCAGGTCCAATACCTCTTTGGGGAACTAAAGTCCCACAAGTCTTGTGGCACAGCCAAAGGAAAAAATAAGTAATTTTATGGAATTTCACATAGGTGGTGAGGTTCAAGCCTAAAGCATCGCAAAAGAATAAATGTATAAAACTGACTGACTTTGAATGAACTCATCCTACAGGGTACAATGTATACATTACATGAATTATCACATTTAAATTCCAAAAGCCTTAAGAGAAGCTGTATTTCTTATCCCCATTTTACAGATCAGGAGACTAAAGTTAGAAAGATAAAGTAAATTGTCTAAATTTATACTGCTATGAAATGATGGTTCTAGGAGTAGAACCCATTTTATCTAACTGAAGTAAGACACCCCAACCCCCATATCATCAACAAACTCATGTTTTCCACCATGCCATCTTGCTTCCTATGGTGTGAACAAGAAGACATATTGGCTCTGCCCTGACCATCACTGCATGCTGGTCTGTAAGCCTTGGTATCAGTGAGCCGTCTGCTCCCCCTCTGAGGTGAACATACCAGCAGTAGCCATCTATCTTGCCAGTGTTTGTAGGGGGGGAAGGGACCATCCTGGACAGATCAGTGCCCTGAAAACTGAAAATCCTTTTTATCATGTCTTTTCCTATTTCATTTTAACAATTTATATCCCCTCCACCACTGCCTCTACAACCCTCTGCTACAATTGTTTGGGAAAGACAAAGCTTCAAAGGATAAAATACAAAATTACAGTTAAATTTCAACTATCAAAGCAAAAAAGTCCTATATAAATTTTAAACATTTACCCTTATTTTTCTGCTCAGGACTGTGGGTTACATGGAGGCTCAGCAGCATTTCATTTGGAAACCCAGGGACTAGCTTCTCCTTTTTTCTTTCATACTTGTTTTTGGTTGGTTTTTGATAATTGAGGTTCAGGATACAGATATCTAAATTATTAATAGCTGTTGCATACTTAGTCTCTTCGTATCAAAGGAGTTATTACTCAAAACAGTCTATATAAGACAAAGATTGGCATAAATAAAGACTTGGAAAATTTTAATTCCCATAGATGTGATGGTAAGACACAATAAAAAAGAAAAGCCAGAAGCATCACAAATGTATTTACACTATGCTCAGATGTGAAGGAAATGGGGTTACTTTAAGATTCAGACTTTATTCACAATCCCACACCCACCAGGTAGTTTAGGAGAAAACATTTTAGTTAAATTAAAATTTTTGATTCAGTCTTATTCGGTAATTCTTTCCATCTCTTTATGTAACCTAGTTTCTGCCTAGATGAGTCAGGGAATGCTTAGAGTTCTGCCCTCTCCACCTGGATATACAAAGGATGGATGAGGTATCTGTAATCTTATAGGAGAATACTCTGAGTATATGAGGTGTCTTCTAAGCTTCTGGTTGGGCCTACTCCCAGAATTGGTAATATCCCAGGGTGACTTGTCCAAAGCCTGGGCAATCCAATGCCCCCATTACTAGAAATTGTCTTTAGTGATGATCACTCTTATTTGCTAAATTCCGACAGTGCTTTGGGACACTATGTATCATTGCTGATTGGAACCCTTCTCCACTTTTGATGATGAAATGTATTCCCTGCTATGTGACTGTGATCCCAATAGGACTTTAGTCTACATTGGATGACTTCATTCCCTTTAGGCAACCTCCTTCAGCAAAGTTGCTAGGCAGGTCCTTCAACTACTTTCAGTCAGCTCTTTCTGGTTCATTCCATAGGATGCTCAGAAACTTCTGGATAGCTACCATACCATACAGGAGCTGAGGGGGACTCTGAGATGCTAAATTCAGACCTTTGTGGGCAAAACCGTATTAAGTCATTAAATTTAATTTGATGTTACAGGCCACCCTGCCCCCCACCCCCATTTAAGCAGAAGTTTGTGAGGTAATAGTTTCCAATATCCTTGTGGAGGGCAGAAATCACTCTTCAGTTATTCCCCCCAACCTCTCTATAAGATATTTTCAGCTCTCCTCTCCCACTGAAAACCTTCCCACCCCTAGGGATTAGTGAAGAGAAGAAAAGCTGGAGTAGTGCTCACCTTCCTTTCTATCTTTTTCTACCCAAGATCCAGTAGGAACAGAGAAGCCAGGCATGTCCTGCCTTCTTCCTAACTAGTCCCATTCACCTCACATTTAAGACTCTCTAGTATTTTCTGGCCAGCTTCCTGATTTGTTAAAGAAGAAATAAAGGAATTTAGAAAATCCTTTTCTTTCAAGCAACCAAAATTTCATGACTCTTGTCTCAAAAGATTAAGCTTAGGAGGTCCAAATCTGATCAATGACTTCTTTGTTCTAATCCTGGGAATGCCCAGCACCTTCCCTGGGGCTATATGCTCAGGAAGTAAAAGGGGACTTGATTTGCAAGGAACTCAATTTAAAGGAGAATATAAGTACTTTGATTTATTATTTCAAATGATTCAAATATGACTTCAAATATGATTTCAAATAATTCTCATTATAATTCCCACTAAAATAGCATTAAGTTCTGACTACATCAGGTTCTATGCTCCAATATTATTGTATTTTTTCACTTAACTCTTAAACCTATTGTGAAAGAATTATCACACCTATTTTCAGAGAAGAAGACCAAGGCTCAGAATGGTTCACACAGTTGGTAAGCAGTTCTTGGTCTTATATTCTATAGTCTAGAATAGTGTTTCTCAGTATGACTACAAATCACAGTGAGAGTAAAAGAAAGAGTCGCTCAGTCATGTCCGACTCTTTGCGATCCAAAGGACTGTAGCCTACCAGGTTCTTCGGTCCATGCGATTCTCCAGGCAAGAATATTGGAGTGGATTGCCATTCCCTTCTCCAGGGGATCTTCCTGACCCAGGGACCAAACCCAGGTCTCCTGAATTGCAGGCAGATTCTTTGCCATCTGAGCCACCAGGGAAGCCCACAACTCCCAGAAGAAATACAATTAATGTTACAATCCAAATATACAGATTAAAAAAACAAGAATTTCATATAACAATTTTAATTTCTACTCATTTTCTTATATTTTATGCAATCTGTTCCTTTCTTTTTTTTTTTTTTTAATGCTGGCCACAACCAACTAAATAAACTTCACAACCTACTAAAGGGTCATAATTGACAGTTGAAAAATGCTGCTTCAGCACCTATGGTATCAATACTACTGAATTCTAATAGAAATTGCTTCAAACTATTTAGCCATTTGGGCTTCCCAGGTAGCTCAGTGGGTAAAAAATCTGCCTGTAATGCAGGACGCAGACTCAATCCTTGGTACAGGAAGATCCCCTGGAGGATGGCATGGCAACCCACTCAACATTCTTGCCTGGAGAATTCCATGGACAGGGGAGCCTGGTAGGGGGCTATAGTTCATGGGGTCACAAAGACTCAGACACAACTGAAGCAACTGAGCACACAATTTAGCTATTTGGAAGTCAGACTAAGGTTATTTTTTGTGTACATGTTGTAACTGGGAGAGCTCAAGTATGAAAGACTTGAAGCAAGTAAAATAGTGAGTAAAATGCCCATTTACTGTTGAGAATTAGCTGTAAAACTCTTTAGCAAGAAAAAATCCAGAAGCTGAATAAACAGAGTTTTGTGGTTTAAACACTTATCATTTCACAAAGTCATCTTTTTAAATTTGGCCTCTCAGAACTTATATCTAGCCATTTTCACCCTCCATTTTGATCTGCATGCAGACTTAATTATATCTCAGGATTTTAATTTTTTCCCAAGGATTTACATTAAATTGCAGCATTGATTCCTTCAAAATTGTATTCCAAATCTTTAGTTTCAAAACAGAAAGGCTTTCCTGAGATTCAAACTCTTGGATGATAAAGTATTTGTCAGTGGACATTCTGCACTTAGAATATGCAAGATAAACCCAGGGTTGATAAAACCAATTAATAATTTTGGAATCAATGAGTGACATATCAGGAAACAGAAAGTAAAGAAAATGTTCAAAGATTACAAGGTCATAAACCTAATAAAAGTCAACAAATTTCTGCTTTTTCAGCTCTGGAATCATTACAAGATTGTGTGCTAGAGTACCTTGCTTTAGGCAAATTTCAAGCAAATTAAGAAATGGGCCTTCTCCTGTGTTTACTTTCTCAGTTCAGACCAGTTCAGTCACTCAGTCGTGTCCGACTCTTTGCGACCCCATGAATCGCAGCACGCCAGGCCTCCCTTGTCCATTACCAACTCCCGGAGTTCACTCAGATTCACATCCATCGAGTCAGTGATGCCATCCAGCCATCTCATCCTCTGTCGTCCCCTTCTCCTCCTGCCCCCAATCCCTCCCAGCATCAAAGTCTTTTCCAATGAGTCAACTCTTCGCATGAGGTGGCCAAAGTACTGGAGTTTCACCTTTAGCATCATTCCTTCCAAAGAAATGCCAGGGTTGGTTTATACCTTTGACCTCTGAAGCATTTGCAATATACCAGGATGTGGTTATAAATCAGATTAGTATTACCAAGCAGATACTTTTGGTGTGCTGGAAGCACTAATCCATCAGGTACCTATTGAAGCCAAATAGATGACATTAGTACCTCTTAGTTGGGGTTAGGTTTTCAAGATGTACAACTGGAGGCCAAACCAGATGCTTTTGAAAACAAAGGAAAAAACTATTCAAAACATGGCAAAGAAAAGTGTACTTGAGTAAATGCTAGGAGACCTGAGTTCTAATGCCACAACCAACCACCACCATAAATTAGTTTTAGAAGCCTTGCAAAGTTATTTAGCCTAGTTAAACTCAGAGATCTTACCTATAAATACTTCCTGTAGATTCTATTCCCACTGAGAAAAAACTAGCACTTGGGTTTTCAGGATTGGGTTTAAAAAAAAAATGTATAAACAAGATTGTGGGAGGAGAAACTCATCCAACCTGCAGGGGGCACTAAGGTACTTTTAGAGAAAGGATCAGATGACTGGGCATGAAAGGTACCTGTTACCCCAAATGTAAGGAGGCAAATGAGAAGAAAGGAATAGATGTCTTCATTTATCATTCATCATATGGTTCTGCTACTTGCTGCTTTCTCTCTCAAGTAGATAGCCTAGACAGCAATCAGTGATTATAAAAGATAAACTAAGATAGGAGAGGGATAGGAGAGGGAAAAAAATTCCGAAAAAGAAGCTTCTCTCTACAGATTTGATAAATGAACCTTTGCCACCTAATAACTCCAGGATTTACTGTTTAGTCAGGATTAGGAAATCCAAGGAGAAATGTTCAGAGTTCATGACATTGATTATTGGCAGAAATGTGGTAAATTGCTGAAAGGAAGCTTAGTTATTCCTTTATAGGGTAGAGTCAAAAGGAGATCACAGATGGAAGACTCAAGTCGCTTGTTTTGCAGGAAGGAATGAATTGGACTAAGAATGATGTCCAGAATGCACTTACCTTTGTAGAAACTTAATAGTTTGTAAAGCCCTTTTGTATAGATATTAACTAATTTACTCCTCATGATGACCATTTTATATTTGAAGGTTTATGGAGGTTAAATGGTTTGCCTAAAGACACACAATAAATTTCAGAGAGGGATTTTTAATGAAAATATTCATTTCTAGTAATTTTTACTAGGTCATTATGCTGTTCTACCTACCAAGTATGTTTGGAGGGACTTATTCATGATGGGAAAATTCTGTTACCAGTCCAAGAGGGTCAGTTTATATTTTAAAGTAAAAATCAAATGGTAGATAGTCACAAAGCAAAATAAGGAAAATTTCTGATCACATGCTTTGTAGTTCCAAAAAGCTAACTGGAGTTTTCACAACATTGTCGAGCCAACATGAATGGCTAATCTTCACAGTATGCTAAATTGGCAGTCATGTCATCTGCCTGATCAACAATATGCTACGCTGCTTAAAATTTATCTCCTTACAACTCTCCTTGGTGAAAGTATCATTTCTAAGAGGTCCCTGTCAGAAAGTAAATAGAATTCTAGGAATAGAAGTTAATAGAAGTAGAACCATGCTTGCCTTCCTTTCACCTGGCCCTCCCCACCCCTTAACAAAATTCATTTAGTTCAAATATTGATATTTCAAAGTCAAAGGAAATCTGGAGTCGCAACAGGAAGAACAGGTTTGGGTGTGAACTCCAGCCGGAGGCCTCAGGTCTCAAGGTGAGACACAGTGATGTTATGAGCTTGAGAAGGGTTTTGAATTCAGAAACAGGTGGAAACCCAGCTCTGCCCCTTAGAAGTTCTTAGACTTACTGAGTCCTTTTTCATATTTGTGAAATACTGATAAAATACTGATCCTGAAAATTGATGTAATGGTCAGAAATAATACATGCAAATGTATGATGCATAATAAATCCTCAGGAAATGGTAACTGGAATTTGGGGTCTCTGATGGCTTGGTGGGAAATGTAGCAGAGCAATATTAAAAGCCCTGAAGAAAAGTCTGGCCTCTTTCCCAAGCCTGCCACAGCCAGCCCTGACCAGATCTTATTGTGGGTCTGCATATACCAAGGCCAAGGACTCTGTCAGAAGACATCTTTTGTCTGCGTCACTTTAAGTTCCCAAGTATAAGGATTTATTATGCTTTGATTTGAACAAGTCCTCCAAGATCAAAGATGGATTCTGAATGTTAGTTGTCAAATGAACAAACGATTGTGGAACTATAAAAGCAAGGCAATTCATGTTGCCTTAGGAATAGCTCATTTGCAAAATCTAATATGCTATTACATTGACATATTTTCTCATTTCATCTATTAAATCCTCCCTGTTAGTAAAACTAATTTGTCACAACCAAATACTACAATTATTTATATTTATGTTCACATTCTATGTGTATAGGCTGCCTATAGTATCTAACAAAACCTCAGTCTGATCTGAAAAAATCAAGAAATGAAGGTCCAAATATGAATAACAGCCTCTGTATTCAAATATCTTTGAGGGTGGCTCTATATTTTTTTAATCTTCTGAAATTCATACCTTTCTAAAACTTTAGTCCTTCTGACATGTCAGCGATTTAAAAGTTGTTCTTAAGAAAAAAACCCCTCAAATCGAAAAACCTCTGAATATAACACCAAGAATTGAAACACGATAGTGTGTAAATAGGACTGCTCATGAGATACCGAACTGGTGGGGGATTCACTTTCCTGTTCCCTCATTTTTTGCTCTAATCTTCCATCCAGGTCATGGCCTATTTTACTTGAATTTGCCTGCAGTTGGCCTGGGAAGAATGTTTATGTAAAGACAGACCTCTCTTTTTTGTGGTATAGATGAATGCACTGGTTTAAACTCCTCTTTAATTGTTGACTAAGATATTGAAGGGTTCTTGAGGCTCTACCAGGTCCTAGAAGAGTCTATTGAGAGTCTCAACCTTTTTCTTCCTGCTAAGTTCTTTTTTTCTGTTAGGCTGATAAACTCCTAAATTATTCAAAAGCAGTTGTTTGAAAGGGATTTAACATATTATCTTGGGGTTTCTAGATGTAGGGGAAATGTATTTGGGCCTAGGATTAATCGGTCTCCAGCACAGTTAGACCTTGTTGACTGCTATTTCTAGTTCTAAAAATGTTGCTGGAATGTGATAGAAACACTGAACTACTTTTCAGAGAATCCTGTTGCCATTCAGTACCCTTTGCCCTCTAGTTCCCCTCCCAATACAAATATCTGTTTGTAAATTTCAGTCTTTAAAACTAAGATTTCAGGTAATTTGATGTTCATTGTGTTGTTGTTGTTGTTCAGTTGCTAAGTCATATTCAACTCGTTTGCAAACCCATGGACTGTAGCCCTCTAGGCTCCTCTGTCTATGGGATTTACCAGGGAAGAACACTAGAATAGGTTACCATTTCCTTCTCCAGGAGGTTTTCCCAACCCAGGAATTGAATCTAGATCTGCTGCATTGCAGGCATATTCTTTACCACTGAGTCACTGGGGAAACCCTTGATGTTCACCAGGTAAATGCTAGCTAGATAAGGTAAAAATGAAGAAAAGAAAGAGAAGAGAAGGGAAAGGAAGGACAGGAAAGGGGAGGGAAGGGGAGAGGAGGGAGGAAGAGGAAAAGAAGGAAGAAAAAAAGCCAAGTCATGACTCCGTGCAGTCTGACTAAGGCAAAAGTCTGATCAGACGCCTGAAAGGGTTTAAACTGTTAATTTTCACATATTGCTCAAGTAAGCAAAACTAAAGGCATTTAATTTTTCTAATAGTCTCAGACATGGTTTCCTTATAATGTACTACACAATCTGTATTGATTACTCTGTGGGGGAGATACGTATTTAATAAACATGTATTCCAAAGTGAAGTGTAAAATTAAAATTTAAATTACTATATTTGAAAGCCCAGTGTATCAAAACAAAATGTCGACTGGAGAGGAAAAAAAAAAACTTGCATTTCAATTGTTTCTTGAGAAGCTAATTCATAATAGGCATTAAGACGAACAGGGCAGAAACAGGCAGCAGAGGACCAGAGAAATAAATTCTATACTTTTTCAGACAAGATCAGGCATGTTCAGGGTGGTATGGCTGTAGACTTTGTACTTTTTCAAAACAAATTAGATGGAAGGATGTCTTCCATAAGATCATTTAGGGACAGGGAAAAAAAAAAGCTTAGCTGTGAGTCATGAAAGAAAAATAAATTTTTATGCTTCTTGACAACAAATTAAAATCTACAGTAGTACTTTAAAAGCGTTGAATTTGTAAAAATATTTAAATATTAATTCACTAAATATGTCATTTATATGCATGTGATAACGATTAGATTTTAAGCTTTTAGCATTATTTACAAAGGGCATTATTTACATAGAAGAGCAAATTAATTTGCCAAATTTAAGAAACCAGTTTCTGAACTGTTAGTATCCCCTAAAGCGGTCTATGCAACTATGCAAAAATTTTACACATATTTAATGTTCTGCAGAAGAGGTCTGTAAGAAAGGAAATTATAAATGTGCAAAGTAGTAAATAGGAGGGGTGATTAAAAGGAAAAGCAAATTTATATTTGTAGTAGTAGAGGGGACTATTGTTTTTGATTTGTTATATGCTTTAATCTGGCATGCTATTTCACCCTTCATGACACACATCAATACCTTCTTTATGTCTGACTATTACCACTCATTTAAAAATCTATTTTACATGATTCTTTCAGCCAAAAATGGACCATAATGACACAGAATACAGCATGTGCTTCATAAATTCTGTAAGAATCAATACTTTGGCTGGAAATTTGTCAGTCTCTCAAAGTTATGCATCATTAAACTTTAGTGTTATTACAGTGGACTTTTCTTCAAAGTTCAGTACCTAGCTCATATTGGAGAAACGCTTTTAGAGCCAGGAAAGGTTGAGAGAAGCAAAAGCTGCTTGCAGTGGGATATATACCTTCGGATGATGCTTAATTTGCAAAATGCAAATAGAACAAAAGCTATTTTGCTTAGGTATGGGTAGGAAGTTTATAAAAATCAGGTTACTTTTATCTAAAGGTCACATAGATGATATCCAAACAAGTTTGGAACATATGAAAAATTCCCACCTACTGATCAGATTCCACTGATCTAACACTGACAATTTTATCAGGCAGATTCAGACACAGATGATTCCTGAATTCCTCACCCATTTTACACTGCTCCCTGGATTAACTTGTAATGAGAACACCGTGATGCCTTTTGTTCTGCCCTCTGTGAGAGGCAG
This sequence comes from Budorcas taxicolor, assembly GCF_023091745.1. Taxonomy (NCBI): domain Eukaryota; kingdom Metazoa; phylum Chordata; class Mammalia; order Artiodactyla; family Bovidae; genus Budorcas; species Budorcas taxicolor. Next base: position 62,682,578 of record NC_068912.1, on the reverse strand, counting down.
TTGATGATTGCCATAATGACTAGTCTGTGTGGACACCTTTTCAGCCACACCTATAGGGATTCTAGCTGTAATCATGAACTTGCCAAGGGCCTCATCAGCATCAAAAACAAATGTTGACAGAGTTCCCTTTATGTACTGTCTCCTGCTTATGTCTCTCGTCTCACCAGTCAAGACTTCACGGTCCTTCTAAACATAAAAACTATTTAAAGTGGCCAGAACAGACTGAATTCTTGCTATTAGGTTCAAGACCTTGAATCTTGTCCAAGGTCCAGCCCTTTCTCATCTCAACTATTACTATCTTTATGACCTCAGAATATTTGTAATCTTCTCTGGGAAGTCCTCCCTGATCACCTTAGATTGAGTAGTACTTCTGTATTTATAGAACACCCTTATATTGCCCTTCATTGTCTTTTTACTTAATGAAATTGCCTATCTATTGTCCAGTTTCTTGATAACAATGATGGTTTCAGTAGGGACTGTGTGTTGTTACCATCATACCTCCTTGCCTAACCCAATGCCTGGAACATAGCAGGTGCTCAAAAAGCCATTAATGGATAAATGAATGAAATCTTCTATGTGCAAAGTAGAATGGTAAATTCTAAAAATCTCAGTTATTAATCTTAGCTCTTGTTCTTGAGGGCTTACAATAAGGTAAGTAAAACAGTATAGACATGGGGTGTTTTGAGTTTTTCTAAAAAGGAAAAGAACTTCAAAAAAGCACTCACTAAGAAAACAAAAAAATTATTTTCATTAGTTACAGGAAAGTCTTACTTTCTTTGTGGTAACACCTTCAATTGAGTATTTCTCAAATTAGTCATTTATAGACTACATGAAAAAGTGAAAAACAAATGACCATTTGAATGAAGGAATTATTTGAAGTCATATGTGTGAATGAAAGTTGCTCAGTCATGTCCGACTCTTTGTGACCTCATGGACTGTAGTCCATTATTCTCCTCTGTCCATGGAGTTGTCCAGGAAAGAATACTGGAGTGGGTAGCCATTCCCTTCTCCAGGGGATCTTCCTGACCCAGGGATCGAACCCAGGTCTCCAGCATTGCAGGCAGATTCTTTATCATCTGAGCCACCAGGGAAGACCCATATGAAGTCATAATACCTTTTAAACATAGTTTCACTTATTCCTATAACTGAAACGTCTCACCCACTGGTTTGTTGACAATGCCTTCAGGGTCACATTGCCACATTGAAGAGTTTGAAGTGAAAAGATTCCTTTATATTCATTCCTTTACCCAGCATTTCAGATCCAGTATACTTCCAAGTTTGGCCTGGGCTCTTAAAATTTCTTCTTGGGTCAGGTCGGGGCAGGGCAGTGGGGTGGGGCAGGGCGGGGGGGTGGGGGGAGGCAGGTAAAAGGCCTGATTCTCATTTCCTAAGAAAGTTAATACAATAAAGTACTTATAATATAGTCCCTGGCACCTGGTAAACTACCGATTGTGTTTGTTATTCTTATCTCATACCCCTGATATCTTCAAACTTCCCTTTCAAAAGCACTATATCTAAGCCTAAAAGCAAGTACAGATGGAGAAGAAAAGTGATACAATAAACGTTGCAGCAAATTCTGGAACTATTTCATGCATTTAAAATTATAGTTCAGAGTTCAGCCATTTGAGTTGGCTGCTAAACAATAGACATTGTGCCTTGTCTGGGTAGGCGTAAGCAAGCTGGAATCTGACACAGGTGGGATCTTCACTAGGCTGTCATTCTGGCCGTCTGTTCCCTCTTACTTCCATAATGTTCACCTTCAATTTTTCTATCAGCCCACAGGAGATGTTTGGGGTTACTCATCCTCCCACCACGCACAGAGAGACAATGTAGCCTGATAGGCTTTGGAGTAAAAACTTCTTGCATTTGAAACCAGCCCTATCATTAGCAGCCCTGAACCTCTTTTTTTTTTTTTATTTGTGAAGATGGAATTAATAATAACCAGTCATAGTTTAAAATCTATTGAGGATAAGTGCTAATTAATATAAAATTAATGGCATAGGTATGCTCTGATCTTCAGGAGAGAAAAAACTCTTTTAAGTAGGTAACTGATTAATGTCAGTCATGAACGATATAAATACTATGAAGAACTGGTATCATGTACAGTTCAATAGTGCTCTTGTGTGTCACAGTATGTGGCCTGTGCCCAATAGGCTATGGCCCATGTTTTTTTAAATGCACCTACCTCAACATTTTGCATTTGTTTAGAATTCAACGTGTATTTTTTCACTGAAGAGAACTGACAAGAGTCAGTAATGACAATTAAATATCATGCTCTTAAAAGATCAGAACATTACTGTAGTTTTTAGACAGAAGAAATTTAAGTACCAAGAAGAAGAGACACCTTTTTCTAATTTATACAAGGACACTTATGTGAGGCTTGCCACTCCCTGTCTCTACAATGCCTGTAACTAACCAGGCTGAGCAAACAGTAGAATGTTAATAAATACTTGGTGAATGACCAAGTGACACAACAAATTATTTCAAAGAGCATGGGTATCATGAAGGATTGTAACAACAGAAGGCAATATTGTGAATGGCCAAGAACACAGACTTTAAAGTCAAAATTACCTGGACTCAAGTTTTAATTCTATTACTGTTGTGTATCTTGGGTAAGTTATTAATCTTTCTGTGCTTCATTTTCCTCATTTATAAAATGGAAAAATAGTAGCATCCATTTTACAGGGTTCCTGGAAGGATGAAGTGAGTTAGTACATATAAAACACTTAGTATTGTGCCCTGTTCAACAGCAGTCTAGACAATCATATTCTATAGTACGTGTCCAATAGACTACTACAGCCTCTATTTTTTTAAATATAAAACTGTGCCTAATACACCGATTTGTACATATTAGAAATTCAAGACATATTTTTGGACTGAACATAATTGATGAGAGTAAGAAAATTTTGAAAATACACTCCCAAACTTATAGACTGTTATTATTATTCAAATTAAGATGTGTTCAATAAATGTCTTGGAGATGAAGGTGATAATGGGGAAGAAGAAAGAGAAGGAAGAAGTTGGGGGAAAGGAAGAGGAGGAGGTGCTTACAACGATGAAAGCTTGGTCAATCAGAAGTCAAAGTCTTAACAGTGGCTTCCAGGTCTCCAAATGATCTTCCCTACCACCCAGTCCCAGCCACATTGTTCTCCAGCCCACCTCCCTCACCCCTTTGCTGCCTCTGTTCCAGCCACATTTATCTTTGTGCTGTTTCTTGATTGTACTAGACACACTCCTATGTTATGGCTTTCATTGAATTTATTTTCTAAGCTTCAAATGCTTTACCTTCAGATATTTGCTGGGATATTTTCCTTAGTTTAAGTGTTTGCTCAAATGTCACTTTCTCCATAAAACTTAGCCTGCCATTGTCCCCTATATAATACCACTTACACCACATCTCCCCTCACCTGCCTCCATATACACTCTCAGTTTTTCTTACCCTGGCACATATAATCTTCTAACATACTGTACAGCTTATTTATTATGTTTGTTATTTACTGTTTCTGTCCCTTTATCCAAGTGCCCTGCCCCCGACAAGAATGTAAGTAAGCCCCAAGAGAGTGGAGGTTTCTGTTCATTTTTTTCATTAATATAGCCCAAGGACCTGAAATAGAATCTGAACCATAATAGATACTAAATAAATATTAGTTTTAAGATTTCTCATTTTTTAATCCTTTCCTCTCTTGTCATTGTTTTTTTTCTTCCTGTTTAAATCCAACAAAAAATGTTCAATTTGCATTGATATTACTTCAGTTATAGGATTTCCGTGAAACAATTAACATTCTCTATCTTGGCCTAGCTCTAATATGAGCAAAGACCATACTGAGCTTAGAAAAGCAAGATTTTGCTTAGTTTTGTTTTGTTATGTTCAGCCAAAACATTGTGCCTTTCTGGGCAAATAACAAAATACAGAAATTTGCATTCCTTATATAAAAACACTCCTCATTCAAATCTTTCTTGAAGAGGCTAAAATATTTAAACATCATAATATTTTATGCTCTTTTTTTTATTTTGTATTGGAAAAGAAACAATACAATTTTATTATCTTAACCATCTTTTTAGGTTTACATTTGAAGAGCATTAAGTACATTCACATTGTTGTGTGATCAATTTTCAGAACTCTTTGCATTTTGTAAAACGAAAATTCTGTACCCATCAAACAACAAGCTTCCATGCCACCCCCACTCCACCCACCTCCTGCAGCCCTTGGCAACCACTGTTCCACTTCTTTCTGTCTCTAAAAATATAATTTTTAAGGTACATAAACAAGTGCATATATGGTTTTCTAAGGAATGCAATCAACATTCACAATCATTAATATGTATTTTTAGTTGTAAAGTATGATGCAATAAATAATAAATAGAAGGCAGAGGTAATACAAGTAGAAAGGGGAAACCAAATTGTGCAAAAAGAGGCCATTTAAGAAGAAAGTGCAAAGATAAAATATACAGTAGTTAAATTTTTTTTGAGACTCTTAGGTAAGAAACATAGTTAACTTATAAACAGTAGTAACTTTTTCTATGTGCAAGCTTTCAAGTATGTGTACATATGTCTACTCCATCCACATATATTTTCTTTTAAAGACTAGGAAATAGTTACACCCAGACTCTATATGTTTAATGTACTGACATGGTTAATGCACATATTTAATGTAACTAACAGATATCAAAAAATTAACCTTTTTTTAATGCCAACTTTTGTTTATATCTACATTAAAATTTTTGTGTCCAATCAAAATTTTCTTATGGCCAATAAAATTTAAATAAATTTTATTTGTTTCCACTTAGCCCTAAATATTAAATTATGCATTGTCAGCTGTAAAATATATTTTATATAAAAATTTGTTTTATTTACTGCTCTTTCCTAGTAGATATTTCTATTATTTAGGATTTTAGTAAATTAATTTTAATATTTTTGTAAACTACATGAATTCTTTCAGTTTTTTCAAAAACATTTGACCATATTCTGTGAATATTATTAAATTTTAATATTTACTTTCTCTCTAGTAAAGTCTTTAGAGAATTGCTTTCCCTATTTTGGGTTGATTGTTGTTTAATTCCTAAATCCAAGGTGTTAATGTCCAAAAACTTAAATAGTATAAGAGAAATATTAATGTTTTCATTAATGATATTTATATAATATCATACAAATCTGTAATTCTGGAAAGCATTTTATTCCTTCATTCATTCACTCATTCACTCATTGCATGGATATTTTTGTTTCCTCCATAACAAATCAAAGATTGACTTTTTGCCTTTGATTTGCAGAACTCATTGTTAGGTGGATGCGACATTGTGCCGGGTAAAGTGATACATGGTGTTTAGCTGTCAATATCTATAAACATTTCTCAATATGACCTGTGAATGTTAAACTATGTACAGTGTTTCCTGTAATTATCTCTTCAGAAATGTGACAGAGGAAATGGGCTCATGTCACCCATAAGATTTGAGAAGCCTCTAATAAAAATCTTTGTAACTTGGCTTCTATTTTAAGACATTACACACCAATTATTATCATGCACTTAGAGTATTTTTGTGTCTTGCAAAATATTTTAGAATGATTTTTATTGCTCTTCCCTGACAAACTCCTTGCATTCAGGTCACTATAATTTCCATTTTTAAAGGGAAGTTTTTGATTAGTTAGGGAATAGAATAAAATCACTTGGAGTTCATTACCTATCTCTTTCTTGTTTTTTTTTAAACACTACCTAAAAAGAGGAAAAAAGAGGAGATAAAGAAAAAAGATGCTGAAAGAATGACAATACACAATTGACTTGTTTTCTTTGTTTTATTAGTGGAATACATGGCACTGATCGTCCTTGTTTAGTCACTAAGTTGTGTCCGACTCTTGTGACCTCATGAACTGTATCCCACCACACTCCTCTGTCCATAGGATTTTCCAGGCAAAAATACTGGAGTGGGTTGCCATTTCCTTTTCTAGGGGATCTTCTGGACCCAGGGATCCAACCGGGTCTCCTGCACTGGAGGCAGATTCTTAATCAACTGAGCTACCAGGGAAGCCCCTGGCACTGATGGCATCATTTTATACATACTTGGGTCAGTTACAATGCATACAGACTATAACAGAACTTTACAGTTAACCCCACTTTTATTTCAAGGAGAAATATACAACCTAAAGTGAAAATCAAATTCTAAATAAAATTTAGAGTCTCTTAACTCTAAGGCTACTATTCCCACTATTTCATCTAGTAAATCTCCATCCTGCCTATAAGAAGCTTAATCTCAAGAGAGAAACATCATATATAAGTACCAAATTTCCTCTTCCTGATGAAGTAGTTGCATATGCAAAAATATGGCCGTTACACCCAAATATACAGAGAAAGTAGAGTTTAAGGTATGAGAAATAATATAGTTTTTACTGCTACCTAACATGACCATGCCTTGTCAGTAAGCAATATAAAAATAAGGGAAGCAATCACCACACACTGTGTGTTCCCTAAACTCCTCTTATTCCAAGGATTGGCTTATATCATTTCATTGATATTCATAAGATGTGATTAATTATTAACCCTTTCCATAGGAATAAGACTTTTAGGAATGCAAAACCGAAGTATGCAGATATAGTTAATAGAATAAAATTCAAATTAAAGAATAATTATCATAGAAATAGTTACCACTTTCTGAGTGCTTCTATGTATGCTGCTCAATTGCTTCAATCGTGTCATGTCCAGCTCTTTGCAACCCTATGGACTATAGCCTTCCAGGCTCCTCTGTCCCTGGGATTCTCCAGGCAAGAATACTGGAGTGGGTTGTCATGCCCTCCTCCAGGGGATCTTCCCAACCCAAGGATCAAAACTGCTTCTCCTGCAACTCCTGCATTGCCAGCAAATTCTTTACCACTGAGCCACTGGGGAAACCCTCTGAGTGGCTACTAGAAGCTAAACATTTTTGTTTTATTTTTATGACCTCACTTTAAAGAAAAAAACCACCTATGAGGTAGGTCATGTAGATAGATCACTTCACAGATGAAGAAAAGGAGATTTAGAGGTATTAAATAACTTCTCCATTGTATCAGAGCCTGTAAAAGGCAAATCCAGACACAACCCAGAAGTTTCTAACTCCAAAGCAATGAACTTATCCATTGTACAGATTTCATGTCACTGATGTTAAATCCTTTTCCACAATTGGGCATTTTGTACATAAAGGGTAGGTAAATGGAATTCTACGTCAATTATTATTTATATAATTCAGTGTAACAAATTACTCCCCGAAACTCAGCAGTTTAAGGCAACACAAATTTTGCCTTACAGTTTAAGTGGTTCAGGAATTTGGGCACAGCATACCTGGGTCCTCTGGATCAGGTCCTCACAAGACAGCAGTCAAGGTGGACCACCAGAGCCACAGTCACCTCAAGGTGAGACCAGAAGAGGACCCACTTCCAAGCTCACAAGATAGGTTGTTGAACAAAAGGCCTCAGTTCCTCATCGGCTGTTGCCTAGAAACTTTCTCTGTTTCTGGCCCTGTGGGCCTCTCCACAAGATAGCCTAGACAATGGCAACTGGGCTTCTATCAAGATGGACAAGAGGAAAGCAACAGAGAGAGTGGGCAGGGCAGAAGCAAGAGTCTTTTGGTAAGCTGACCTCAGAAGTGACACACTCTCTTCTTTGCCATACTTCATTTATAAGAAGCAAGTCACTAGGTTCATCCCATACTCCAGGGGAGGGGATCCTATGTGAATCTAGGAGGAAGGGAATCACCAAGAGTCATTTTAGAGGGAACCATCACAGTTAAGAAAGTCTTCTCAGAGGATATTGAGAATTAAAAGCTCAGTTGACCTTAGCCTACCTCTTGTTCTAGGCAAACCCCTGAAATATATGTCCTTCAGTAGTCTCCATTCTAATTCAGGCAGAATTTAACATTATGCAGAGTGAAGCATGCCTGCAGCATGACCTGAGAAACAGTATAATTCTGCCTGGGAGTCACCTAGACAAAAATCCATTGCTTTTCAGAATTACATTTTCATTTTCAAAATCAGAAAATAAAATGGTAGACCTAAGTAATCCTTTTTTGTGTAATGGAAAGAAGGCAGCTTCTGGAATGTTCTGACTGTGTTTAAAAGATGGATCTCAAAGATGCCAGCTATTTGAACACAGACAACTTCCTTATTGATCAGAACCTCAGTTTCTTGACTGTGGTTCAAAGAGGCAGTAACTCTTACAGGGGAGCTATGGAGATTAAATAAGATGACCTATAGGAGAGTATTTTGTTAACTGCAAAATGCAACATACAAATATGAATTTTGTCAATACTCCCTTTAGCCACAGAACAGGATAGATTGTTAAGAACAGCTCCTTTGCTTACTATTTAACTATCTTATTAGAGCAATAAATATCTTTGGATTATGAATAATAAGGAATGTGTTTTTATGGCATTCAGAGTACCATTAGTAGCCACATTTGCTGTTGATTTACAAGAGAGGAAAGAAAAAAATTATTTCCAGTTAGTTTTGTTTCAAAGAGGCACCTGTGATTTCAGAACTAGCTTGCCTCATCTACAATGAAAGACTTAAGCTTTGGCAGTGTTGAAACCATCTGGCGGTATGAACTTCCTTCACCATTTTTCATTCCAGAGTCCTCAGTTGAAATGTTCTGTGGTGGGTGTATTTGACTTGAGAGAAAGCATTTTCCCATTTCATGTGAGAAGTACATGGAGTTTAGGCCCCCGATGGACCAGAAAAAAACATTAGCCTTTCTTCTTTAGTGGCCCAGCTTGAAATCTCATCTAACATTTTCCCATTAGAAATGAGATGGCGAGATACTTTCTGGGAAGTTATTTAGGTGTACTAAAAATAATCTATAAGGATCTATTGATTAGAAGTAGATGACTCAACCTTGATTTGTGTGCAATGAAGTACCTTGGAAGGTGATGTGATTGACAAGCAGTGCAGAATAGATTTGGGGGTGGAATAGTTTGGATAGTGCAGCTCTTTATAAAGTACACAGCAGAGCTAATCTGTGGAAAACAAAGTTTGAGAATGAAAACTAAGGAATTTAGAGTACTGAAATACACATATTCCATGGTCGTGGTAGCATGTATAAGTTCAAACAACACAAGAATTTTACATACAGAGAATTATAGAAGAAAAGGAATTCCAGGGTGTTTCCATGAACTTTGAAACAATTCCTATCCTCACAAATATTGTCAGTTGTCTTAAGATGATCCTGATTACTTTTGTTCAATCACATAGTTTTAAAATAACTTACCAGCAGATAATAATGGTATTACCCATTTAACTGGAGTCAAACAAACAAAAAGCCCAAATCTGAATGGCTTGCCCATAATCGTGTAATAATCATGGAAGAGATTAGAAAAGGATGAAGTGATGGCCTAAGAGTTTCACCACTGGAGTAACAAAGATACAATATATATTAACAAAATAATTGAAACCCCAGCCAGTTATGAAAATGGAAGAGTCTATTGAAAATTGTATAAATTTGTTATGTCCTTTCACTTCACAGGTTTATTAGAACTCAAGTCATCATTTAAGCAAATAATATGATATTCAGTTCAGTCTCTCAGTCGTGTCCAACACTTAGCGACCCTATGAATCACAGCATATCAGGCTTCCCTGTCCATCACCAACTCCCCGAGTTTACCCAAACTCATATCCATTGAGTCGGTGATGCCATCCAGGCATCTCATCCTCTGTTGTCCCCTTTCCTTCCTGCCCTCAATCCTTCCCAGCATCAGAGTCTTTTCCAATGAGTAAGCTCTTTGCATCGGGTGGCCAAAGTATTGGAGTTTCAGCTTCAGCATCAGTCCTTCCAATGAACACTCAGGACTGATCTCCTTTAGGATGGACTTATTGGATCTCCTTGCAGTCCAAGGGACTCTCAAGAGTCTTCTCCAACACCACAGTTCAAAAGCATCAATTCTTCGGCACTCAACTTTCTTCACAGTTCAACTCTAACATCCATACATGACCACTGGAAAAACCATAGCCTTGATTAGACGGACCTTTGTCAGCAAAGTAATGTCTCTGCTTTTTAATATGCTATCTAGGTTGGTCATAGCTTTCCTTCCAAGTAGTAAGTGTCTTTTAATTTCATGGCTGCAATCACCATCTGCAGTGATTTTTGAGCCCCCTAAAATAAAGTCTGACACTGTTTCCACTGTTTCTCCATCTATCTGCTGTGAAGTGATGGGACCAGATGCCATGACCTTAGTTTTCTGAATGTTCAGCTTTAAGCCAACTTTTTCACTCTCCTCTTTCACTTTCATCAAGAGGCTTTTTAGTTCCTCTTCACTTTCTGCCATGAGAGTGGTGTCATCTGCATATCTGAGGTGACTGATATTTCTCCCGGCAATCTTGATTCCAGCTTGTGCTTCTTCCAGCTTAGGTATCTGAAAGTATATTTTCCTGAGACAAATACTTTCTCATATGACTTTATCATATGACAGTATTTTATTTATTCTAAAAATAATTCTTCATACTTGTTTGAGGAAATTTCAAACTGTTCATGATTTTGAAGCAAAGAAGATATTCAGTTATACTAATAAATCATAAATTTAAAACAACTAAATTTAAATTAAATTTCTTCTGAGCAGCTCAACTTTATTCAAAAAATAGTTAAATAAACCTCATTGTGTCTATATGCAAAATATTTCAAAGGACATACATTCTCTAGCAAATTTAAATTTATAATATTTAAGAACAACCCAAAGATTGATCACTTTAAACATTATCAAGGTTGGAATAAGAGTGTTAGGAGCTAAATATAAGGATAATCAGTTGTAGAATTAGCTGTTTTGTTTTTTTTTTTTTAATCTGGACATAAGTTGTCTAGTTCTGTACTGTTGATATGTTAGCCACAAATTAAAATAAGTAAAATTAAAACTTCAGTACCTTAGTTGCACTAACTATATTTCAAGTGTTCCACAGCCACATGTAGCCATGCATAGCTGTGCTGTAGACAGCACACATATAATAGATTCCCCATCATCCCCCGCGGCAGCCCACTCCAGTATTCTTGCCTGGAGAGTTCCATGGACAGTGGAGCCTGGGAGGCTACAGCCTATGGGTCACAAAGAGTCGGACACGACTGAGCAACTAAACACACACGCACACACAGTTCTGCTGCACAGCACTGAGTTTTATCTTCCACTTGCCATGGCCTTATGTACGGTCTTTGTCGCCTATATAATCAGAAGAATATGTAGAGCAATTGATACACTGTCAAAAATGCTGACAATTAGATAGCAATTCTCCTTTTCTCTAAAAGTTAATGAACACAAAATATTTCATGCCAAGGTGTTCCACTAAATTATGGAAGTTATAACAAAATGAAGGTTGAATATACTTAGGATTACATATCAGGTCCAGTGAAGCACTAAAATATGCTTATCAAGTCTCCATTTGTCCTCTGTGTTTGGAAAGAAGTTAATGAAAAGAACGTAGTTGTTAAAATGCTCTTCACTAAGCAAAACAATATTATGAAAGGAAGTTCTTAATGTGTGTAAAGATTAGAATGTCATTGAAACAAAATACTTAATGGAGTGGAATGGGCTTCACTCTGCCGGGAGAAAAAGATTTTTCTCTCCATATTCCAATTTGTTCTTGGGAGACTTAAACTGAATGTGTTTAAATGTGCAAAGCCATCAATAGTAAGATAAGTCATAGTATTTTCTTTATTTTTTAGTATCTGAGGATCTCAAAGTAATATATTGCGTTGCTGTAAACCATTAAAAAAAAAAGTCAGTCTGCTCAGTTTCTTCACTGGCTGTGGTGTTGATGAAATACAAAGACTTCACAAAGAAAATCAAGAATTCTAAAATCTTAAATTTAACCATTAAAATGATGACTTAAATAGAAGGTCGACTTTTCTCTAAGAAAAACAGAGTTGTGTTTCCCACTGTTAACGAAGAGAAGTTGAAGCAATGGCTTTTCTTCCATGTAACATATTTCTAGAAACAGGGATCATTGTCTCTGAACTTTCTTGACCTTATCCTGTTCTCTTTTGCTAAAGTCATTAAAATGATTAGAACCTCAAGCAGGGTTACAATGTTACGTTCTTTTTCTCTTTTTAACTTTCTCTGAACTGAATTAACCAGCTTTAAATCCTGCACACATCCTATTAATCCCATCTAGGTTTTCTGTCTGTCTAGATGAGTTTCTTCAAGATTCCCTGAATATGCGTTAAAAAACATAAATCACTGGATTAAACTTGTAGAGAATGATGAAAGCTAAATTCGTGTATATACATGTGGTGGGACAAATGGACCCTTTTATTATTTAACCTGAATGAAAGCAATAAATCTGAAACAGGTTTAACTGATGATATTGGTAATCCACAACAGATTTTGTAAGTGTTTTTGAATGAACACTGGTTTTGTTCAATAATCCCTTGGATTAAAGAAGGGTTAGATAACTCAAACAATCTGCAAAGAGTAGTATTATTTTGCTATTTATCTTTTACTTTTACCAAAAAATGATATTTATGGTTTAGGCTTCAGCAAATTAGACCAAAAATTGCATGTGTCATTTTGTTTTATAAAATTTGTAGCTAGTGTTAGACTATATAGTTTTACTTATGTTTTGAGGTAGCAGCCTATTCTTCATTCTCTACTGTTTGCATGTAATAGTATGCAATAGTATATATGTATTTTGTTTTCAGGTATCTTAATAATAGGTGTCTTCTCTTAATTGCTTTCTATACTGATCTACTATGTTTACTTTAGGTATTCTAAAATAAATAAAATCTAGGGTGTGGGATAAAGCTTTTTGTATTTTTTTTCTTTTTTATTCTACTATGTATTCACTTAATTGTCCTAAAAAAGTGAACTCAGTGAACTCATTCTTAGGTGAATACTTGGAGTTAGTTCTCATAATAATTAAAAGCAAATAGTTGTTAACCTTTACTTAGCAATTACTACATGCCAGAAAGTCTTCATTCATTATCTCACTGAATTCCTCACAACAGTTCTATAAGATTGGAGCAATTATATCCCCATTTTTACAGATGAGAAAAGTAAATAACATAGTTAAGTAATCTCCCCAAGGTCACACATCTAGCAAGTGATAAATGCAAGCTTAAATGCAAACTATATGACATCAGATCCCACACTCTCAGACACAAGATTGATTATTTATTGTTGCATAATAAATAACCCTAAAATTAGTGACTTAAAACAGCATTATCTCGTAGGTTCTGAGGATCAGGAATTCAAAAGTGATTTATCCGGGTGATTCTGGATCCCTGACTCTTAGGAGGTTGTAGTCAGGATGTCAGCAAGAGCTGCAGTCATCTTAAGGCTTAACTGGGGCTTGAGGGTCTGTTTCTAAGGTGGCTCACTCATATATGTGTTGATCAGATGCCTCAGGTCCTCTTCTGCTGTTGGCAAATGACTCAGATCCTTGCCACTGGGACCTCTCTGAAGAGCTGCTTGAGTGTTTTCTTGATATAGTAGCTGGCTCTTCCAAAATTAAACCGAAATCACAATGTCTTTTGTAGCCTAGACTCAGAAGTCATACTCCATAATTTCTGCAATATCCTATTGATTACACAAATCAGCCCTATTCTACATAGGATGGAACTACACAAGTAAGTGGATATCAGGAAACAGACCATCTTGGAGTTCATCTATGGCATCTGTTAAAGTACACTACCTCCCAAGGCAATATATTCCCAGCATAGAGTGTATCACTACAAAACTTGGGCATTCTAGCATTTCATGATTATACTTACAGATACCTGTACTGAACAAAAGAACAGCACTGAAAGAGATATCTACTGCTGCTGATTTAGATCTTTAACGATGAGATTATTGTTTTTATTGCTTAAGAATTTCCAGAATAATATTCACATCATATTCAAAGTTGGAACAACTTAATATCCAAAAGGAGATGCTGAACATTTTTTAGCAACCCATCATTTTTCTCTCACCCAAATTACCATTATGTTCTAATCTAAATTTCCAAAGGTTATGCATGCTACTTCTGTAAAGAGCCAAATAGTAAATACATTTTCAGCTTTGCAGGTCATACAGTCCCTGTTGCAACTATTCAGCTTTGCTGTTGGAGCGTGAAAGCAGTCACGGACCATATTTAAGTTATTAGGCATGTGTGTCTCACAATAAAACTTTATTTATAAAAACATATGGTAGATCAGACTTGGCCAATGGGGAATAGTTTGTCAATCCTTGGCAAAAATCATTCTTTACGTAGACTTTTGAACAGTTATTACTTTGATATAAGGTAATGAAAATTACTTTAAATTTTATGTGACAGAATCTTATTAAGTGGTTTTGTCCTGCCCATAAAATATTGTACAATTTTGGGAAAGTTGGCAGAACTGTCAAGATAGAAAAGATGAACCTCAGTAAAAACAGAACATAATAGATAAGACAAACAATTTACCCATCAAATCATTGTTCTAAAAATATCAAGTCATTCTAGAGTATAAACTGATTTAGTGGGGATGAAATTTAGATAATTCTTAATTCTGTTGATATCTATCTGATGAATATTTCATATTTTCAGCTGACCTTGAATTGTCTAGACTTTATGCACTGCGGCCAGCATAGAATAGGTACTCAATAAATATTTGTTCAATGAATTAAACATTTCACCTAGTCTGTATCACACTTTTCTCACTGTTAGGCCTTCACTGCCTTTTCTTGTCTCTTCAATAAGTTTGTCAGAAAATATTGTGATATATGAAGTGCACTGTTAGTTTTGCTTTTAAGAAGTCATTCTAGAAAAAGCAAAGGGCATGTAAGAAATAGCTGTTGAAAGATAATTGAAGATATAAAGACTTAAAAACAAATTGGAAGATTATAGAACAGACTGAACATTGACTTCAAATAGAGCAGAAAAGAGGAGCAATGAAGCATCAGACAACGGAATAATTGGTGAGGAATTTATTGGCTTCTGACAAAGTTATTAAAGACCAGTTCAATTTAGTCTTTCTCACCTTCATTTCCATTATTTTTACTTTGAGGCCAGAAGTTATTTTTTTGAAACTTATATTATAATGTGGTTATATCTGTATATTAAAGATATCTACTAAAATGTTTGTTCATTCATTCAAATATTTATTGAATATTTACAATATGTCAAGCACTGTGCAAGTTTTTGTGTTTGAAAAACAAAACATGGACCTTGCCCTTAATCTACTTAGAGGCTGATATTGTTGTTTAATTGCTAAGTCATGTCAGACTCTCTTGCAACCTCATGGACTGTAGCCTGCCAGACTCTTCTGTCTAATGATTCCCCAGGCAAGAACAGGCAAAAATACTGGAGTGGGTTGCTATTTCCTTCTCCAGAGAATGTTTCAGACCAAGGGATCAAAACTGTGTCTCCTCCATCCCCTGCATTGGCAGGCGGATTCTTTACTACCAAGCCACCTGGGAAGCCCTTTTAGAGGCTGATAGGGGATACAAAAGAATAAAATGAAATAAACAGGCATGGTAAAAATGAACATGTCATAAGATATGTTTCATATCCAACTTAACAAATTAAACATTAATCAGATATAGCAAACTTTAATATTTAGTCCCAAAGATAAGACCTACTATACATTTCAGCTATTTCTACTTTTCAAAACAAAAGCAACAACAACAAAATCATAAACACTAATACTGCTTTATAACTGTGTTCCAGAGAATGCAAATTATTTAATGATGTTTTAAAGAGAAAAATTTCAAAGCCAAATATTTTGTAAAATGCTGGGTTCAAAAATAAAGAGCTTTTTTTTTTCATTGCAGGACTTCTCAGTGCCTATAATATAGGAATAAACATTGCAACTCACCCAGAGAGCAAATATGGTTTAGTGTCTTGAAATATATTTGATGAGGGTATGCTCTTTTTTAAGGAAACAGGATACGAATGTTTTTCAGAATATAGTTTGTGAAACACTACTACATACAATTCTGTATGTTTTAGTCAAATCCACATGAATTATATTCTAGGAGAGCTAGTTCTTTAAGTGAAATATTAAATAACTTTTATAAGCAACCATGTTTTTACAGAGCTCTCCAATTTTTCAAATCCAGAATTTGGTTGCTTTGCTCTTTTTAAAATAAGCATTTGCCCACAGTCCCATTAAAGACTATCAGGTTTCACTAATCCTCAGATGATCGTGCAATAGCATTCCAGGGAGCCCAGCGAGGTAACGGAGGCATCTGCAGTCGCAGCCTGCAGAGCCCAGCAAGAGGCTGACTGGATTATGCCAACTGATGGTAACACGCAGTAGTGTCCTGAACGTAAGCACCCTTTTTTCTTTCCATTCCTCCAATACCTTCCTCTTTCTATTTCTTCAAAACTCCTTTTTACCCTTTCCTACTCTGTTTATTTATTTATTTTTGGGCTTCCTCTCCCTTTTACCTACTTCCCATTCCAATGACTTAGGTCTATCTATGATCAAAAAGTTTACCCTACTAGTGACCATCATAGCAAGAATATTTCAACAGTGTTTTATAATTCATGTCTGGTAATGGCAAAAGTGAAGTAGGCAGCTCATTCATCATGATAGGACTAACAAAACCATCATCATCAGCACACTGACGTTTCTTTTCCCAATCTCCTCTTTATTGACTCTACTGCTAATGGGTCAATCTTGCACAAAGTAGTTTTGGAAGGAAAGACCACACCAGCTTAGTGCATGTGTATGGAAAGGGACCTCTTTTAGGTAGAGTTCGATTTATATAGTGCATGCATGCTCAGTCGTTCAGTCGTGTCTAACTCTTTGCGACCCCGTGGACTGTAGCCCACAAGGCTCCTCTGTTTGTGGGATTTTTCAGGCAAGAATACTTGAATGGGGTTGCCATTTCCTCCTCCAGAGGATCTTCCAGATCTGTATATTGAACCTGCATCTCCTGCTTCTTTTGCATTAACAGGTGGATTCTTCACCACTGGGCCATCTGGAAAGCCCCTTGATTTGTATACTGTTTGTCTCCAAATCAGGCACCGTATTACTTGAGTATTTCAAATTATAAGGTGCTCTCTCAAATACGTATTTTAAACAACGAAGTAGGTTTGTAGCAGACATAGAGCCTTAAAGAAATTCAAACAATAGTTTTTTTAATTAATTTATTTATTTTTAATTGAATTATAATTGTTTTATAGTATTGGTTTGGTTTCTACCAAACATCAATAAGAATCAGCTATAGGTTAGTTTTTTAATTGTCAAGAAGTCTTTTATTGAATTGGTGAAAATAGAAGACAAAGTTAATGCAGACAATAATTATTTCTCGGGAATCACACTTCATAATTGCAAGTGTTAGATAATGTTGTAAACAAGTTTTTATTCAGATTGCTTTCAAAAGCAATGTAGTAAGTTATTACAAAGTGGAGATCAAACAGATATCTACAGAATGGCTTTATTTTAAGTTATAAGCACTTTTAAAAGAAGTCTATGGGAAACCCTACAGGCTTAAATAGGAAAATCATCTAACATGCAGTGAATACTTACAGAAGCAGGGTAAGGAGGTATGAAAATGAAAATGGTTTAAGGAAAAGAAGGAAGGAAAATCAGAGACTGGTGACTTACCAAAGGAAGCACCTGCTTTTCCGGAAATTAAAATCACGTATTAGGTGGCTCTGACTTAATTGCCAAATGCTGTGAAGCCCAGTCTCTAATGTAAAAGGGTCCCAAACTATAATTGGGCATCATGGATTAAAATTCAATACCTGCAAATTTCCTTAGAAATGAATAGGCAACAAGGACAGACTGCAGAGCCCAGTACAATATGCTTCCCACAGCTGACACTGGCAGGTCACTTCATTTGGCACCAAATAAAGTTCCCAAGTGGTCTTTAAGGGCATTCAGCTGCTGAGTGCTTATTTCATTCATCCCTTATTGTGCTGCCAGTAGCAGATCCAAAGAAGTAGCATGAATCAGCTCTGTGGATGCGATTTTCTCAGGCCGAGTGATGGAGGTGCAACAGAACTTACCACTTAGTGGGACCTGCTAGCGACAACACCCTGAATGGTAATGACTCTCACACAGTGTCATTCGACAGGAAATTTGGGGATAAGCTGGATAAAAAATGAACACTAGGATATTCCAAAACAGCATTTTCTAAGGAAAAAATATTTTAAACGAAAAATATTACATATTTTTTTCTTTACCATATAACTCAGAAAATTGTGAAACAAGATGTAGTCCTTCTGTGTGTGTACATCCAGGCAAAAAGTAGAGGCTGACCCTTACGTTCCCTACATTAAGGATAAAGCCACTGTGTTATATTTAGTTCTCTTTAGTTACTTCTTTCTAAGGTACCTAGAGGAATAAAAGTCAATTCATTCAATATCTTTAGTTTTATATGTGCTAATTTCAGAGCATGTACTCAATATTGGAATGTGTTTCTTTGTTTTTGTCAATTTTAGTAAAATCTTCTAATCATAAAATAATATTTTGTGTCATCCCCCATGCCGGCTTAAGAACTGCAGGAGCTAGAGCAATTCTACTGAGGTCATGAACCTGTCTGATGAACTACAGATGAATGTAAAATATTCTTCCAAGCTTAACAGGCTTTATTAATGTGCAGTTCCAGTACACCTTTTTTATTTAAATTCAAGGAAAGGTTAAAAGGCAGTAGTTTTTATTATTGTTTCGCCTTTGGTTTAGGACAAATTCTGCATGTATCTACAACAGAAATAGTCTGCTAATTATTTCATATAAATCACTGTTAGCAGCAGTATTTAATAGTGCTACTATCTCTGAATAGTGAAGAGTCTTACATTTCCATTAGAATTAGAATGGAGGGCTAATTATTTTAGTTAAATCTAAATTTGATCTAAATGGGAAGCATATTTGGCAGTCAGTATAGAAACCCATGGCTGTGCTAAAAAAGACTGCCTGTGAATGCAGAAGCTAGAAAAATATATACAGATTTTTTTGTTTTCCAATTTTAGGAGAACTTGGTATAGTTACAGTGGGATCATTAACATAAGTATAGTAATATAATATAATTAATGTAAGCTTTCCATTCTCCTGTTTACAGCCAAATTTTGCAGTATAAAATGAGCTAACTTGCCCCAATAAATTTGGACAAGTATCTAAATGCTTCTCTAAATTGAATTTCTTTTAACTTCTTATTACAGAAAATTCTGAATTTACACTAAAATAAATGATAGTGTAAAAAACCTAATGTACCTGCTATCCAAATTCAATGATCATTGACCCATTATCTATCTAGTTTCATCTATACCCGAACACCCTCCCTCATTACACTTTTTCTCTTGAGCAGACTAAATGTAGAAGAAAATAGTATGAAATTTTTTAATTGAAAGAATTTATTTTTAAAACTGATGCCTTCTCAAGGTCAAACATTTTACTTCAGAGGTGTTTTTTTCCCACTTTCCTCAGGAAAAGAGTGGTATAGTATACCCACAACATGAAATGATGGACGAGGTGGATATTTAGTAAAACCATAGCTAACACTTCAGTGAGCTGGGTTTTCACTTTCTATACATTTTCTAGGGAAGCAATATAGTGCTCTGGTTTGCCAGTGTAATCTCTCCATGCATGTGTATCCAGTCACTCAGTCGTGTGTGACTCTTTGTGACCCCATGGACTGTAGCCCGCCAGGCTCCTCTGTCCATGGAATTTTCTAAGCAAGAATGCTGGATTGGGTTGCCATTTCCTACTCTAGGGGATCTTCCTGACCCAGGGATCAAACCCAAATCTCCTGTATCCCCTGCATCGGCAGGTGAGTTCTTTACCACTGAGCCACCTAGTAAGCCTAGAGTAATCTCTGTCTTACAAATCTATCATTCCTCTAAAACTCTCAGCCTTTCTTTCTCTCTCTCTTATTTTTGCCTGTCTATAAATAATAAGTAATAATAGTTTCCACATCATAACTTGTAACATTTAATGACAGCCTCCAAGGACAAGTGTCAGTTAAATGAAACATATAATTAAAATTTGTGCTATTCTAAAATTGGGTTACATGGCAATATGCCAATCAGAGAGTAACCCCATTCAGTTGACAGGCATGTAGTGATCTTCCGAGTTACAGAGTGTACAGCCGATTCAGCTGAGGCCAGTTTTTGCTGGGTGCCAAAAATATGATGAAATGCTTAGTTTGGCATACCCACTAAGTATGTGTTTTTACGTGACAGATGAATTGGTGTTCTACACCTTGGGACTCTGGCAACTAGACTGCTTGTTCTTGATTAATTCAGCAATTTGGTTAATGCTATATACCTTTACCAAATAATTAATTTAAGTATATATAAATATACACATATAAGGCTTCTCTGGTGGCTCAGATGGTCAAGTATCCGCCTGAAATGCCGAAAACGTGGGTTCAGTCCCTAGGTCAGGAAGATCCCCTGGAGAAGGGAATGGCTACCCACTCCAAACATCCTTTCCTGGAGAATTCCATAGACAGAGGAGCCTGGTGGGCTACAGTCCATGGGATCACAAAGAGTCGGACATGACTGACCAACTAACACTTGCACTTTTCGTGTGTATATATATATACACAAGTTCATGCAATTGTCCTTATTTTGTAATGTGTGATATTATGAAATTATTTCATCATCGGTACTTTCTCAGTAAGAAATAGGAAGGCATGATCTCAGTCTCAGTCCCAGTCTTCTATATACACATCAGCTTTTCGGATCCCATGCTTTTCCTTTCAGACATGGTTATCATTTCCCTACAAGGAATGTCTCTTGAAGTATCCTAGCGTGCAAAAGCTCTTGAGAGTCATTTGGCATTTACTCAAGAGCAAGATCTCTGTCTTTTGCATTGTGCCTGTTAATTCTACTCCTTTAAGTCCAGCCTTCTACTGATTTCTGTAACTTTGGATCTGCCATTTCTGTCCTGCACTACTGCCAAAAGAAGATATAATCTCTGTTGAGTTGGAAAAATCATATTTTCATCTGTAGTCCTCAGCTATTAACACTCCACATGAATCTGTGCCAGGCTCTAAGTTCTCTTGGCTCCACTAACCATTGAAATTCAGTCCCTTCTACTCTTGAACTCCTTGGTCTTCAATCTGGATGTTCCACGTGGTCCTCCAACAAGGGTCTCCTCAGCCCATACAAGTTTCTCGAACAATATGATTTTTTTTAGCAGGTCTTCTGTTCTCACCAGGTTCCTTGAAGATATCCTGGCCAGCAGACACATCAGCCAGACTTAGCTCTGCTTTGTAATGGGGTCTTGATCCTCAATGATGTCTCTCACCTGTGCTAATTCTAAAACCCGTGCCTCTGCAAATTAGTGGTCAGACTAAGACAACTTCACTTCCCAAACCAGGTGTCATTTGCAAGATTATCCTGTTAGGAAATTAGCCTGTTCTCTATGCTCATTTACCCAGTTTCCTGTCTCAAATCTTTCCCTTCAAGAATAGCCTCAAGGCACAGGGGGAAAAAATCAAGTTGCTACTATTCAACCAGAAACACCTTCATTTTTAAATTGTTTTAAAATTATTTAGATATTCAGAGTTTCCTGCCTCACCGTGTGTGTGTGTGTGTGTGTGTGTGTGTGTGTGTGTGTGTGTGTGTGTGTGTTTCACTCTAGCAAAGGCACTATAGAAAGATTTTGGATGTATGTTTTCTTTGATTTTTCTTTTGAATAAATCCATATTACAAAAATCAGTAAGAAAAGGCGCAAGCCATTAGGAAAGCATTTAGTGTAGATTAATTGCTTATCGTTTTCATTCTCTCTTCAAAACATATTGAACCACTTGTTTTACATGAATTCCAAAGGTTGGCACTAGCTTTCACTTCAGGAAATAAATGACATAGGGTATTATATTTTAAGGACCATTAAAACCTTGAAATTGCAGTGACTTAAAAAACAACAAGTTATTTAGCCTGGATAGCTTTGTAATGGTTATACAATGGGGAAATTCATTGTTAAATGACCCTCCCACTCTTCACATATAATGCTTGGCAGGAAGAGGAAGGAGAAATGAGACCAGCATCCGGGCACTGAGGATATAATGTAAATGACGTAGGAATATTAGGGGTCTGTGTGCCAAGTGGACTGCAGAGAATGCACCAAATCTTCCCTGAAATCTTATGCTAGTTGACTCACAGCTGGTGATTAGAAAGTATTTTGCCCGTACTAACGAGGTTAGTTCATTGCTGCTGTCATAATTCCAAACTTCTATATTCTATGACAAAGTTGCACTTATCTGTATGTTAATATGTTTGCCATAAACAACAGAAGGTAGCTGTAATATTTTAATGAAACTATTCTAATATGAATGATTTGAGGATTATGTTAAGTGGCACTTGAATCTGATGCTTCTGTTGTCTAATTTATGATCTTTCTAACCTTTCCTTTTACACCTTCATTAGAACATCTAGGAAAGTAATGAAACCTAAGTATCAGACCAGAGGCAGGACATAACAAATTTAAAATAACAAGAACAATAACATGAAGAATTATTCTAAGCAAAATTACAAACCAACAACAATAAACAAAAAAACAAGCCCCACCTGTTTTATGATGAAAAAACCAAATAGCATTTGAGTCTACAAAGAAGCAATAATTGCTTAACTAACCAAAGTGACACAGTTCATTATTTTTCTATTGCACATTTATGTAGTTTTCCCTTCTGAAGCACACACATAATTTGGGTTTTTTTTAAATATGATTTACATCTGGCACTTGAGGAGAGATGTTTTAGGAAACCATAAATTGTTATTCCTTGTAAAAGCAATGTCCTTTTTTGTTATTGCCAAGACTGCTTTTCCCTAAGCACTCATTCCCTGCTCAAGACAGTGTAGCTACTAATGAGCAAAACACGGCAAGTACCTCGGTCAAATGTTTTGCTTTGTTTATATTCATGGAGTTCATCCTGCAATGGGAAAAATCCCTTAGTATCAAATAGTCTAAATGCTCAAATTCTGCCAAGAGGAAAGTTATAAAGCTTTGTGTACCCATGGTTTAAATTAATCTAAAGCAATGCAAAAGTAACTCATCTCTAAGAACATCAACCACACTGCTTCTATTGTCTTCATTTATAAAATGCATTCCATTTACATAAGTCCCATTTCCAGATATAAATGTCACTGATTGGCAATACTAGAAGATAAGCATTTAAATGACAAACTGTGATACAGGCACATCCCACTTATTAAAGGTATATGATAGTTTCAGCCCACTTGAGATTTTCACAGTAGTTCCGGTTACTAGCAATCAGTTTTCAAAAACACTGTATGCCCAATAATAATGAGCACCTTCAGATGAATTTTTTTAAAAGACAGCATTAATTCAGGACATAGATTAAAAAAATAAGTTTGATGGTAAAAGAGTACAAACCTACCCACACATTTTGGTTTCATGTAATATAAATAGTGTATGAACCCTCCCTGCTGTTTTATATTTTTCCTTCTGAAGGAGGTTCAAAATAAGCTATTTTAAATATAATAATCCATAAATAAAATACAGTGCTTGCCAAAATCATTTTTTCACATATATTTATGGCCTTTAGATGCTGTTCTAGATGCTGATTTTCTCCTGAGATACAATTTAAAAGTTTTCAAAAATGTATTTAAAAAATTTCTATGAAATATGTAGAGTTTCTTTGTGTGTGTGATTTGTGTTTCTATATGGCCAAATTGCTCTGTTGTTGTAAATACTATATGTAAAATCACCAAATTGCCTGGCATTCCACTTTTATAGGGGATACTGCCTCATTAAACACTGAAAGAATATAACTGTTCAAACTGCTTAAAATATTTTGTAACCATAAATTATTATCCAAAAATATTTTTCAAGTAGATAAAAAGAGTTGTCAATTCTGCACAGTGAATGCCTCATAAGGGGCTCGTTTGTGGTTGAAAACTGAATAAAAGCAGTAAATTAAGACCAGACTTAACCATAGAGAAGCTGTAATCCACTGCAGATTTCCTTGGTGAATGAAGTATTGTTATGTGGATTTATCCTCCTTGCTTGTACAGTTAACCAGTCACATCTGTGGCCAAAGTGTTGTCTGTGCTCAAAGACAATGTGGGTTCACTAACCCCAAGGAGGTCAGCCCATGCTGGTTTACATTTTATTGATAAGTGCAAAGCAAACTTCACAACTCTTTCACGGGGGCTGCCTGTGAAAGGGCAGGAAGGATATTGAAGCTGAACTATTTTTTTAGGACGGAAATGAGTATCACAAGATGAGGGGGCACGTGAGAATCTGCCAGTGACACCGGGTGTTCACTTCTCTAGTACACATGATGTTAGCAGAGAAGGCTGTGACGAAGCCAAGAGAAAAGTGGGTGCGAAAAAAGGATAGGGGCATCTAGGGTTTCTGAATGCAGTCAGAGCTGAGAACGGGCAAGAATATGGTATACATGAGAGGAGCATCACTCATCATAAATATTCAATTTCAAGAATTTAAATAGTTTCCAGACATAGAAACCCTTGATGGTTATTTTATCTAGCATTGTTGGTTTTCTTCTGTTGTTTGTCAGCAGCTATCATAATTAATGAATAAGACCCTGTAAGTCTTGACAATGAGTCAGTTTAATCTTAAGTCTGTGTATTTTTCTTTGATTACATGGCAATAAAATAACTCATTTGCCTTTTTGTAAATTAAAGGAAGCCAAATCAGTCATATCTCTGCTATTCTTTTCTTTTAGAGCCCAATGATTCCAAAGGACATTAAGTTTGATTTCTCAGATGAAGCTTTGTGGCTGCCCCTCATGCTTTGCAAAACATTACCAAGTCAGAGCCGAAAAGAAAACTGTAAGTGAACATTATTTCAAAACAGTTATTTTTCATTGTTTGGGAAACTTTTCTCAGATTTCTCTGTAATTCATTCTAATTTGTTCACTTTGTAAGAGATGTGGGAAAAGAAGAAAGAGAGAACACACAAGTGAAAAATACCCTTTTATTAGGTGGAGAGTTGCTATTTTAAAATTTTAAGAGTCCAACACCTTTCTAAAACAGTATTTTATAAATAAGGTCAAATTTGCAAGAAATAAGTTCATTATTGAACATGAGCAGGCACCTATATCTTACTGTTACAGTAAAATGTGTGTAAAATATGACCTTGCTACCCTGATCCAAGGCTTGAATTTTTCAGATTAAGAAATTTTTCAAAATTGGAATATTGTTCCTCTGTGAAAGGGAAAATATTTAGGCTAATGAGACCTTCAACAGATTCAGCAGCTCTGTTAAGGAGTAAATAGGTTATCTGCTCAACAAAAGCTCATCGGGGACTTGAAGTAACATGGATCTCCTAACACTCATAGAGAGCTCCCAGAAAACATGAGCTCTTGAAAATTTGTGGAGATTTTATTTGATTCCTGAAGAATAAATTTGTAATTACCATCTTCACTTAATTAAGGAAAACCATGACTCGATTATACCTATTATATCTTTACAAAGGTGTCTATTTCTGAGGAAAGCATAATCTTAAAATCTTTAACATTACAGAGTATATGTATGTTCCATCAATACTTTTGGCATTTCAAAAGCTTTCCTTCTACTTAGTAAAAAGTGGTAGTGTGCTAGTTATCTGTAGGTTTAGTTTAAATTGACTACAAATATTGTACAAGTTCCTGAACCTAAAGACAATATTTTTTTCTATCAAATACAACTATTTAACTCATACTCCCAACCCTCTACATACATGTATATCCCTTGGAAGTTGAGGGGAGAAAACTTCAGAAGAAATTCCTTAGCAATAACTTAACTCTCTGGTGCTTTGGAGTTATAAGTATTCTCTAAAATGGTTGCTGATTGATCAAAACAATGATTTATTGTTATACTTCTCCATGACTCCTGTGTGTTGCAACAATTTAATAAAGAAATAAGACTTCCCCTTAAAAGAAAGTGTTCATTAGCATTTATAATTCCGTGTTGTGTGGCATGTTAAGTGTCGTGAAAAGGTTATGAATCTACTCACTGTAGCATCAAAAGTATAAAGGTGATAGGTGAGAGTCTTTGTTGCAAGTTCTGAGAAATAATCATTTAAAGGTCAGTTGCACTCAAAAAAAGAACACTTGTTTAATAAGTAACTCATTTTGGGATATGCTGCACTTTTAAAGGTTACAGAGTAGACCAATTTGCCAGTGATGTCAGCAAGAAGTACTATTAAAGTCATTGGTCCTAGTAAAACTATCCTTAAAATTCAGATTCCATGCCTTCACACAGCACAGCACACATCAAAACGTGCCCAGATCATTTATAGCATGGTTAAGTACTCAGCTTCTCCGAAAAGCAACAGTGGAGCTTTAGGGAAGAAAACATTAGTACACATATGCATGCCATCCCACATCTGATTCATTCTTTAAGTGTTGTTAATTTCTAAGAACATGTCCATATGTCATGGGTTACAAGATTTCTCACTGGATCATATACCAAAAGTGTGTTTCTAAAAACTCTTACAGGAATGAAATACCTATTGATTCAGCTATATAAATGAAACATTATTTATTTCTATCCTTTTCTATTCCAAGAGCAATTTCCCTCCATGGCTTTTCCCTCCAAAAGCCAAAAAAAAAAAAAAAAAAAAAAAAAAACTCAGTTTAACAATAAAATAGAATATTTATCTGATATGTGAAAAAAAGAGAAATAACAACAATAAAAATATGGACAAAAATTTTTTAATACAGAAGGGTGTATTTTTAAGACCTGAATAAAGGTAGTGGTTTATTACTATGAAAAATGTTGCCCATAGGGAACTGATACACAGCAAATAGAAGCTTTTTGTTGTTTAGCATTTTTGAAGCAGTGTTTTAAGCTAGCAGTAATTTTCTCTAGAAGATAAGATTTCGACCTGAGATGCATATACGAAAAAAAAAATTTTTTTAAGAATAATCTCTGCAGAAAGCAATCTCTCTGAACACTTGATTGCTGAAGATTTGCATTTACTTCTTTTCTCTTTACATAAGTCGCAAAGCTTCCCAGCTGTGGCATTTAGTTTGTGGTAAATAGTGACTTCTTTGATTTTTACAAGGAGCTGATTTTTAACATAACCTGGATAAGAAATTTAATTGTAGTTTAAAACAATACATTTTATTGCAAACTTCTTAGATTTGTTATTTAGATTAAAGGAGTAAGGAACCGTGTACCTCTTATTTTATTGTAAAGTAAGAATTGTCCTTATGTACATAAGACATTTGCAATTAGAAGAAAATACAACACTCTTTATTTCAAGCAACTAAGGTAAGAATCAAGTTATTCTGTTAATTTGCCTTGCTTTTCATTTGAAAAAGGACAAAATCTATTTCCTGGGCAATTTTGCAGAGCAAAGATATTAATACTTTGGGGTTTAATTGTATCCTGTGTTTAAATACACTGTGGGTGAAACCCCAGACCTCTGCTTAATTGCTGTGAGAAAATAGCCTGATTTCTCTGAGATTAGGCACACGCTTATGTATACTTTGACCCAAGAGTGCCTCCTTCAGAATTAATCTTCTAAGGTAGAGGGGTTTGCTTTTATACGTGCTGCAGGGCCATTCGTGACAAACAGGGCCTAATAAACTAACTTCACCCTTCAGACCTCGCTTTTGCTGTCAACATTTTTCTTCATCTATTCATTTCACACATCTCTTGTGCAGTGGCTTATTAGCAAACCCTAAACTGGGCAGGAGGAATAATTTTAATGGTTTTTTTTTAATTAGAGGACTTTAAAATTTAAATACTTCAGAAATGAAACAAAAAAACTTTGTTTTTCTAATGAAGCATAAAGTGTTCTAAAATAACTCCATTTAAGTAAATACTGTAGCCCTGTGAAAAGACAAACAATTCATATTTACTTAAAATTTTGTTCTGCAGCTGCATTTTGTTGAATTTGTCTAATGTATGAAAGCACTTTTTCTTTCCCATCAGCTACATCAGAATTGTTTTTGTAAGATGTAACAGAATGTTCTGGTTTTTAAATATTTATATTAATCAAAGTTAGAGCTGTTTATATTTTTTGGCAATAGGGCTTTTCTTTAAAAAGTGATGCACTTCCATCTAACTAAACAAAAGTGTTGAAATGGCCTGTCATGTAAACTTCAACATAGTACAGTTGGTAACAGAAATTTTGAAGACAGGAAGAGAGGGGAGCTAGTCTCTAGGTTTCAGGTTAAACATAGATTAATAAAATGTGCAACATTGGTCATTTCCAAGATTTTCCTGAGGAAATGTCATTCATTGCCACTTATAAACTATGGAGTTACCTGGTTGAAAGGTTTGTGTTCAAGTTTCTTTTGTGGTTTCTTGGGGCATTGGTAAGTCAAGCCTGAAAGCTGGGTGAAAAATGACAAATCGCTGTAGCTGGGAGCTTACTACATCAATCAATTCATAAAAAACTCCTTTACATTTGATATATTTCTAAACTATTTTTAGTAATGACAACACTACCTTCATATTATAGATCTACAGTATTCTATATTTATGAACAAAAACAGCTCAAACTAAAGCATTTTGAAGTCAAACCTCCAGCTATTACTATTGCCATCAGCTTTGGTTGACTAATACAGACTCTCATAAAGGAAGTGGAGTCTCTATTAAACACATGTAAATAGCAACTTAGGGAATTCCCAGGCAGTCCAGTGGTTAGGACTCAGCATTTTCACTGCCATGGGTCCTTGGTTCAATCTCTGGTCAGGGAACTAAGATCCCACAAGCCACATGGTGTGGCCAAAGTAAAGAAAGAGAAAGCCAATACTTGATACAATTCATCAATAGTTAACATAGTTCTTTTGTAGTTCAGATAATCCCTAATACTCTGGAAGCTTGGTAAAACACAACTTTAAGTAGATTGGTCCACTGGGGATTGTGTTGTTATTGTTGCTGTTGTTGTTTTCATTTGGTAGTTCAAATTGCATTGATGAACCTCTATAGCAAATAGTTCTAAACAGGATGAGTGAGACCTAAGCTTTTAGTCCCTAACATATAAGTTATACATGCTTATGCTTTCAGGTAATGGTAAGCACTTGCCATACAAACAGGAGGTATTATTATGCATTTCAGGCAGAAGGGCTAACAATCCTCCTGTTCAAACTTTTGGCCCTTCCGGATTCCGTGATCCTGCATTATTTTATTTAACTTGATATAAGTCTTGACCAGAAGCTGACTTTGAGAAAACATTTCCTGACATAATTTTCAGAGGTGATGTGAGATTATTATGCTTGCCGTTTCATTTCAGGTTGAGAATGAAAAATCTAGTGGTGGTTCCTGGGTAATACTTCATGCATGGTCTTTTAATTACCAAGTCAGACTAATTCATTCCTTTGACTTTAGCATTCCAAATTCATTTTCAAACATTGGTTAAAATAATCAATACACACACACATACATATTCACAAGCACACAAACACATTTAGAGGGGCAAATATGTGCTATAGTAGAACAGGAGAGAAGTAGACTCTTTTTAATTACCTCATTCATAATATAAAGTGGTGAGGGAAGAGCAAGAAAGGTCAGGGTATAATAAATATAAAATTTAAATCTCTAAACTAATTTGCTTTTTTTGTTGTACCAGCTAAAGCCAATGAAAATAAATGTGTATTACATTATGTCACCCTATTATGGATTATTATTAATATCTTGTTTCCAGTTTTATGCAATTTTGGTATAATCCAAACCTATGCCTTAGCCTGGGTAGGGGGTTTTGCTTGAGGTAATTGGTGTTGTGTAGTCCAAAGCACAGAAAGAAGAAGACATATCTATAATCTTTACTCATTTCCAAACAGGAGGATAATCGGATCAATTCTTCTATTGTGTACCCTCCTTCTTCATGCAGAGTTTCCTTTGAAGTCAGAGGGAGCTAGAGGAGCTGAAGCTGAGAATGTAGCTGGAGGAAAAGAGGGAAATTATCAGGTCAGATTCTCATAACCAGGCTTTATGCCACATTAACCATTGAGTTTCCTATAATGAAGTATCTTTTATTATCGTTTTTACCTTTAGAATTATTCTAAGATCTAATACAATTTCTAATAATATGCTGGGGACTTTTTTCAAGCAAAGTTATTTGAACTTCTTAAGGCTACATCGACATTCTAACCTCCTCAAAATATAGAGAAATAATATTATTAGAAAAGCTGAAGACTTAGCATTACTTCTGCTTACTTGAATGTCTAGGTAAATCGGAAACACTGCCAGTTAAACTGACCTCCAGACTGACTACAATGCAGACAAGTTAAAAAGGAGGTGGGAGCTGGCTACTTGTAAAGCAGTTTTCTTTTGTTCTCCTTTGTCATTCACTTTCAAGGAGAGACAAAATGTAGGCTTGCATTTAGGTTTCCTAGCTAAATTTCAGGCTTGTTATTGCCACTTGGCCATTTATTTCTTTGCCCCATTTGTTACAAATCACTTGTGTAAGGCATGGGAAGTAAAGTTATATAGATTCATGCAATGATGGACCGAAGGTGTGTGGACAGCCATTTGATTTAGGTGAACAAACAGTTGTCCGAAGACTTCCTTTGGTTTCCAAATCTCCAAAGGATTAAAGGCAGGAGCTAGAACAGGTCAACTTGTCAGGCTGAGAGGCTATCTAAAAGCAAGCCAATCTCTTCATTTAGTTATACATATACACATGTGATAATAATTATCACATGGCCTAGCATAGCATTCTCTTTACAAATGTGTACATATTTTTATTTTTATTAAAAAAATATATAAATATTTTAAGAATACAATGCTAAGCCATGTGATAACTATTACAGATACAAAAACAAATCACATGACCCTTGAAAAATTCAAATTTGTGTGAGGGAGATAGACATGTTAATAAACAATCACAAAACAAAAATATGACAAGTATCATAACACAGGCATAGAAGAGTAAAAAGAAGGAAGTTATTAATTCTTCCTGGAATTTGGAAAGAAGTGCTAGGTTGGTCAATAACAGTTTCACAGAGAAGTTGATAAATAAGCTGTAAAGTATAAGTATAAGCAGATACATTCCAGCAGAAGAGGAAAAGAGGCAATCCAAAGCAGAAGAAATAGCATGGATTCAAACCAGAGCAAGTCTTACTCATGGAATAAGTAGTTGAGTCTGACTGTAGCACATGGTGCGCAGGCTGTATATAAGGGGAAGAGCCTATGAGAATTCATTTCCAAGTTGCTGGCCAATAAACAAAGCCTTGTATGTTATGGTAGATAGTCAAGACTTTATCCAGGATATGGTGGAAAGTCACCAAAATGTGTAAGCAAGGTAGTAACATGATCATAATGTTTTAAAAAGTAGTTGAAGGACTTCCCTGGTGGCTTCATGCTAAAAGAATCTGCCTGCCAATGCAGTAGACATGGATTTGATCCCTGATCCGGGAATATCCCATGTGCTGCTGAGCAACGAAGCCCACGTGCCGCAACTACTGAGCCTGTGCTCTAGAGCCTGCGAGCCGCAACTACTGAATCCACGTGCAGCAACTACGGAAGCCCACGTGCCCTGGAGCCTGTGCACTGCCGCTAGAGAATAGCCCCTGCTGCCACAACTAGAGAAAAGCCCACTCAGCAATGAAGACCCACTCAGCCAAAAATCAATCAATAAATTATTTTTTAAAAAATAGTTGACATCAGTAGAGAGGAAGGTTTGGAGAGTAACAAGAATAGGATCATGGTCATCAGTTATAGTGAAGTTGAGAACTGAAAATGCATAAAAGCCTTTGCCATAGTGATAAATTGAGGAGAGATTTTAGGATTTTTTTTTAAAATTGCAAACCTTAGTCTATTCAACTTTTCATGTGCATACTATTACGTCTGGGTCAGAGTGATACAGGTGGATAAAAGATTTCTCCAGTATAGTTAACAGTAGAAGATGGCATCTTAAGTTAGAATTCCTAGAAGTAGAGCCCAGGATTGAAATTCTTCTGAAAATGATTTATTAAGGGAATGCTCTTAGGAAAAAGAGGGCAAAAAAAAGCAAAATAGGCAGAAGAAGATAGCCAAGAAGGACATAGCCTTGGATGGAAACTAGCTTTAGTTTAGTCTGGTGCCTTGAAGAAGTATTGAACAGAAATTGTACCATAGGATTAACACCTCTTATTCCCAGGGAGAGTAATTTTCAGCTGAGTTGGCGCTATTCAATGGAGGACAAATCTTTGGGAAGGGTGCAGCCATGAGCTCTGACCAGCCAAAGACTCACAGCAGCCAGTGGGTAGGAGAAATGCCAGCAGCACAGCAGTCCAGCCCCTATGCTGCTCAGACCCACTTGCTTCTTTCTTAGGTTCTCTCTTCCCAGGCACAGCTGCTTCAGCATTCTGGATGGCATAGGATTTAGTACAGTACAGTGTTTTCCAGACTAATGTGTAAGAGAATGGATAGCAGAACAAGCTACAGCTTCTCCTGCTGCAGCTTGTCCCAAGGCCATAACATAGTCACCATCTCCCTCCTTCATCACCCTTCTAGATGCTCCTCCTTATGGCCTAATACTTCTGCAGGTCTAAGTAGATTGCTCGGGGGAAATGAGGGGGTAAATCAAATTAGCTTCTCTAAGGTGTCAAATACCTGGTTACCTGCCCTAATCAGGGTATGGTTGCTGTACTTGCCCATTACAGATAAACAAGGCATGATAATTCCAAAATATACCCCAAAGATCATCTGAATGGCAAACATATTGCTCCCTGTCTCTGACATGTGGCATTATTGCTCCCCCTTCGCTGATAATAACATCAGTTTTCCTACCAACATAGTAACATTTTTGTGCCAACTAGTCTATTATTGGGCTTTCCGAGTGGCTCAGTGGTAAAGAATTCACCTGCCAATGCAGGAGACACAGGTTCAGTCCCTGAGCTGGGAAGATCCCCATGTCCCTGGAGAAGGAAATGGCAACCCACTCCAGTGTTCTCGTCTGGGAAATCCCATGGACAGAGGAGCCTGCAAAGGTACAGTCCATGCGGTCACAAGAGTTGGACATGACTTAGTAACTAAACAACAGCAAGTCTACTGATACAAGGAGTCCCAAGGTAATATGACAATAGCTTTAAGTTTACTGAGACTCTTGAAGTTTCCCCTGGTGGAAGTTTCCCTTCATTGGACCCAGGATCTCTAAACTCACAAAACCTAA
Source organism: Budorcas taxicolor (assembly GCF_023091745.1). Taxonomy (NCBI): domain Eukaryota; kingdom Metazoa; phylum Chordata; class Mammalia; order Artiodactyla; family Bovidae; genus Budorcas; species Budorcas taxicolor. The sequence continues at coordinate 62,649,652 of NC_068912.1, read as the reverse complement.
AGTTACAAGGATGGATCACTCAAAGTGACAGTAAAAAGTGTCTGTCTTATGTTCACCAATTGATGGCTACACTCATGTATTCTACCTAATCAGGACAGAGCACAATATATCCATGGTTACAATGAATACAATTCCCTGAACAAATGGTACCCATCCTCACAGATCATCATCTCGAAGCTGGTGCCTTAGTTGTGTCAGAGTGTAGCAGAGCCAGTGAAAGCTATGGTAATATGCCCACTACATATTTTCTTTGCCGTAAAGTGAGTGCCTTGGTCCAGTCAACATGATGTAATCCATAGAGTGCACAAGTACAATATTCTGCAGAATATCCAGATAGACTCTGTCCCTTCAGACTATATTTTGCCTGAGGTGGAGAATTAACGTAACACTAAGTAAAGAATATTGCTGCTGTCATTCATCCATATGAATGTAAATTGCTTTCAATCCTCCTTGTCAATGGGTATTGAAAATAATATATTTGCCAGAATAATAACCAAAATTTTGTATCCAGGTAATTTGCCCTAGTGCATCTATTACACACAGCATAGCCACAGCTATTGAAACTACACCTTGGTTAAACTAACAGTAGTCCATTGTCATCCATCCTAACCACCTATTAGTTTATGTATCATCTAGACTGGTGAACTACATGAGGATATGATGGAGATCAGGCTTCCCTGATGGCTCAGCAGGTAAAGAATCCACCTACAATGCAGGAGACACAGGAGATGCAGGTTCAATCTCTGGGTCAGGAAGATCCCTGGAAAAGGAAATGGCAACCTATTCCAGTATTCTTGCCTGAAAAATCCCATGAACAGAGGAGCCTGACGGGCTACAGTCTGTGGGATTGCAAAGAGCTGGACATGACTGAGCACTCACACACACATGATGGAGATCATAATCCCTATATCTTTTAAATCTGTGAGAATGGTACTACTCTGTACAACTCTCCTCAGGATATGATCATTGATTTTGATGCACTAACTTGGCAGAGGAGATAATTTCAAGGAGGTCTACTTGACTTTTGCTCATATTTTATGATAGCCAATCAATGATAGAATTCTACCAACTTATAATATATCCGATTGCACATTCAAGAACTAAGTATATAAATGACCACTGGGTAAGTATGTGGACCCACCATGAAATAAACCAGGGTCAGGACTCCTTCATTTACTTCCTGAAAAGTATAAATAGCCACTCTAGTAGAAAGCCCATGATGGTGCTATTAGCACCAAATCATACTTTGCATCTCAAAGTCCCAGAATGACCCAAGTATTCCCTTTTCCCTAGTGTACAGTTTTCTGAGTAAATAGCTCTCGTCCTTTTGGGGAAGGCCTAAAGAATCACAATTGCTTTAATGTTGCATTTCCTTTCTCTTGGGGCCAAGGCATCTCCTTCAGTCAATGAGTTCTGGCTCAGAACTGATTCAGATCTGAAAAGAGAGCAGGAGATTTAAGATTTTCCAGTCAGTTATCCAACCTCAATGTTTGCTTATATTTTGATTATGTATTAAGCAATACATTTGTTGGCTGCCCATCTGTCTTGCCCTTATACAAGGTAGACATTGCCATAGATACTTAAGAACAGCCTCCATCCCACCTGCAAGAGAGCCATTCCAACCTAACTTCCCTTTATGGTGATTGCACCCGCTTTGCTTCTGACAATTAAATGCTGCCCTGTAGGCTCTGCTAATCTGGAATTCAACCATCTCCCTTGCTAGAGTGGACCACAGTCCTAACAGGGTCTCCTACTATCCCTGGCCTAAGAAAAGCTCTGCTTCTGCACTGTTGGAATCCTCCTTAACAACACATTCTTCCTTCTGTTAATAAACAGAACGTTCTTCCAACCCCGCTGAGGCATATAGACAAGAACGGGTCCTTCAGTGTTACTTAATCAACCCATTTCTGTGTTCCCATTTTCTATCTGTTTTTTCCTTCCTCCACAATCTATTGCTAGAGTGTTGGAATTGCTACTTAATTTCATGTGGTCCATCACTTTTTCTGAGCAATCAGATCTATCCCAGCCTCATATTAGACCGTTTACCCAGGGCCTTGCTCACGTGTTAAATTCTGTCACAACAGAGCAATCCCTTGTTGGCAAGCAGTCCATATAGCTTAATATTCTGCCACCTTGATCCAGGATACTCTAGGTTCACTCTCAGGCATACTCTTTGGTGTGCATATCAGCCAACACCTGGCACTCCGTATATAAACTCATCTCCTCTCTGGAAAGGCCATTACTCTCCTAGTTAGGATATGCCAAATGCAGCCCAAATTATCAGTCTGATGTCCATAACGGAAAGTACAGACCCGAGAACTGTCTTGAAATGAACCTGCCTCATTTGAGGCTTCTTTATAGTTTTCAAGAATGAGGTTTTCTTCTTAAGAAAGATGGGGCTTACTAGCCACTGCTGCAAGCCAAAAGTATTTGAGAGAATGTACAGATTTAAGGCTCTCAACTACACAGATATGCCTAATCTCAGGCCTCAGGATCCTACTCCTTTTCTTTCAGGGTCTTGACTTTGGCCTAAGAGACTTGCCTACGCTGAGAATTTAGCTTTCTTTAATGTTCTGCCACTTTTACAATTATGATGTGAGAGTGATCTTCAAATCTGTTTGCCCTCTAGCTACGAGACATGAGTGTCTCTTTAAATGCTGCTAATTTTCTGACTCCCACAGTTTTCTTTAAGTTCTGAATAATAGATTTGTGCCTGGGTGGTAGATAGGCTCTTAGAAGGCTCCCAGTGAGCCATGCCTCCCAGCATTTACACCACGGTATCATCCACTTCCTCGAGTATGAGCCTGCCTTTGGACTTGCTTTTAACCAGCAGAATATAGCAAAAGTGATGAGATGTCATTCTGTGATTAGACTACATAAGGTTTTTACTTCATTCTTGATAGCAGAATCTCTCTCTTTCTGGCTTTGATTAATTAATCTGCCATTTTGGAGAGGCCCATGTAGCAAGGAACTGAGGATGGCCTGAAGCAAGTTGGTCACAAGGAACTGAAGCCCATCAAAAATCACATGAGCTTGAAAGTGGTTACTTTCCCAGTCAAACCTTCACGTGAGACCCCATCCCTGGATGAAACCTTGATTACAGTAATTTATTGATCCCATAGCAGAGGACCCAGTAAGACATCCCTGAACTTCTAACTTATAGCAAAAGGGAGATAATAAATATGTGTTGTTTGGACCGCTAAATTTGTGATCATTTGTTACACAGCAGTAGTAGCTAATAGAGCATTCTTTTTCTCTCTTCAGTGATCAATGATACTTAATAAGATTCACCCAAATCCATAGTTCTTATAGTTCCAATTTCCCCATATCTCCCAAAGCTAGAGATATTGCACTAGTTATGGCATTGCATTCTACCAGTATGTCAACCCATTTTACCACCATGGATGAAATTTTTAACCTAGAGTTGGCAAACATTTTCTGGAATGGACCTAAGAGAAAGTATTCAAGGCTTTTCAGGTCATGTAGTATCTGTCTCAAATGCTCAGTTCTGTCTCACAATGCATAAATGAATGTGCTCCAGTAAAAATTTATTTACAAAAAGCAAAGAACTGATTTTGGCCCACAGGTCATAGTTTGCTGACCTCTGATACTAACAATCACACTGCTACAGAATGCAACATGCCAATAGTCTACCTACCACCAGTGACACAAGGGCCACATTGCTATCTAATTCTAACATCTCATCTTAGACTCTGCTCCCTCGGACCACTTCCAGAATCATCCATCTTGGTCTGAGTTTCCTAAAAACAGAACCTAAGAAAAAGATTCTTATAGACTTGATTTATTGAGGGAGTTCTCTTAGGAGAAGTGGAAGGGAGGAGTCTGAAGAGGGCAAGGGAAGAAGTTAAGCAAAGCTGTGTGTTCAGCTGAAAACTATGAGAGCCTCATCCCAAGGGAAGCTCTGGAGCACCAGAGTTCAATACATTCTCGGAACAAGGGGCCTGGAAGCCCGACCTTTTATTCTGCTTTTGTATCTGTTAACCACTGGCTGCTGACTGCCCCAGTGGGAATATTCCAAGGAAAGCAACTTCTCTTCTCAGAAGACAGGCAGCTTTGAGCTGTGAGTGACCATCCCTCACAGAAACTGGGGAAGGGGTACTTACCTACTCCATCCTTAGGGCAGCCCTTTCACCCGGACTAAATTTTATCAGTAGCCTGGAAGCATTTTCATTAATTTATAAGAAGTAGAAATGGGGCAATTAAAATACAAGGAATGTTAATGATGTCTGTGTCCTTGTTGTTGTTTAGTCAGTAAGTCAGTGTCTGACTCTTTTGTGACCCCCTGGACTATAGCTTGCCAGGCTCCTCCATCCATAGAATTCTCCAGGCAAGAATACCAGAGTAGATTAGCATTTTCTTCTCCAGGGGATCTTCCCAACCCAGGGTTTGAACCCACATCTCCTGTGGATTCTTTACCATTAAGCCACCTGAGAAGTCCATTAATGATGTCTAAAGGATGCAAAATAATTTCTGTTAATTTTTGTTGTATACTTTATAGGTATTGTTATCACTTGTTTTAGCCCATTTGTCATAACTAGAACCAACAGAGTCAAAGCGGGTAAAATTGAAGGACAGTTTGGGGAGCATCAAGGGAAACATTGGCAGTACCAAGATGCAAAACAAGTAGGTTGGTGGCTCAGACAGTTAAGAATCTGCCTGCAATGCAGGAAACCTGGGTTAGATCCCTGGGTCAGGAAGTCCCCCAGTGAAGGGAAAGGCAATTCACTCCAGTATTATGCCTAGAGAATTCCATGAACAGAGGAGCTTGGTGGGCTATAGTCCATGGGGTTGCAAAGAGTCAGACATGACTGAGCAACTAAGTTCTCATATCATCTGGTGTTTACTATTCCATTGTATAATAGCAGTCACCACAGAGCCCAACTTCTTCAGTCTCTCCCGATCTATCTCGTATTAACTGTGTAAACCTGAGCAGGTCACCTAAAATTTTGTGGTTTATTTTCCTATCTGTGAAATGGAACTAATACTACCATCTAACTCATAAGGTCATCATGGGGGGAAAAAGTGAGTTAATAAAGTGAAGTACTTACTATAGTACTTGGTACATAAAATATACTTTTAATAAATGGCATCTTTATTAATATTACTGTTGCTGTTACATTTATCCACTGTTACATTTAAATGTGTACTTTTTAATATGCACCTAATTGCATTGTATGTTATGAACTCTATTTCCTCTTAATCCTGTACCTTAGAATGCTAGAATATAGAATTAGGTTAGTTTGCTCTCAAGCAAAAATCCAGGTCTCCTTCCTTGACCTCAAAGGAAATTTTGCAAAGAGCCATATTCTTGAGCTTCTTCTGTAGAGAATGAATTGGAAGTGTATCTATAACTATAGAAGCAAAACCATTAATTTTTTTCTTTGTCCACACCTGAGATAATTATCTTTCAGTAACAAAATTTCAAGAATCTTCAATCTTTGGTAAGGTAAAATTATGCCTTAATTTTGTGAATGTTCTTGGCTTGGCCAACTATAAACAAGAACTTTTAGAGAGTTTGAAAGTATTTCCATACGTAGATTTGCAACTATGTATGCAGAAACATATAAAGAATATTGTTTATTGTATGTTGCTGCTGCTGCTAAGTCACTTCAGTCATGTCCGACTCTGTGCAACCCCATAGATGGCAGCCCAACAGGCTCCCCCATCCCTGGGATTCTCCAGGCAAGAACACTGGAGTGGGTTGCCATTTCCTTCTCTTGTTTATTGTATATTTATACATAATTCTTCAGGACATTACAAGTTTCCAAATTTTAGATATATAAGAACACCTTTGAATTCATAATAATGCTCATAGAGTAAGAATTTGTATCCTGGACCCACATGAAATGTATCTGATCCCCGTAGTCTGCTTCTTCTCTTCATCTTTATGACTCACTGCTCAATAAACAAGGAAATAGGAACCAAGCAACTAGGGAGATTTGGAAGAAAGAGCACAATTATTTGACAAGTGAAACATCTGGAAAGGGATCATGGCCTCATTATCTTTCAAAAATAGTTAATGAAACTCTTCTTTAGTTCACAGAAGAATTGTAAGTGGAAGTACTTCATCAAAATTTAACTAAGAAAATGTATGTCACTGCTTTGGATAAGTCAGGTTGTCATTCTGCTCCATAAATATTTATCCTGCAGATGGGTTTTAAACCTACTAATTTCCATTTTATAAGAAAAAGTTAAGTTGGTATATTTATTTTAGATTATATTACAGAGCTTTTCAACAGTTGGGATTTTTTAAAAACATGTATTCAATTCCTTTTCCTATTTAAAATCAGTGGCTTGAATTGAACAAATCACAAAGTAGTAGAAATCTTCACAGTTACCAGGCAAAAGATTGTTCTTACCTATTATGTCCTTTCCTAAGCAATGTAAAAATCTGTTTAAAAAAATTAGAAATCTTTTGAAATCCTGCTCTTCAGAAAGAAAATACTTAAAATCAATAAGTCATTGAACAACAAACAACTTTTGGAAGATAAATTGGAGAACTAAATTATTTTTAACCCAAGTGTGATTATGCATTTCTGGTTTAAAAACTCACTGTAAAAAAGAACAAAACAAAAAAATCAACTCATTCTTTCAACAGGACTTAAGTAGAATATAGTAAGAAACAACTGGTGTCATGTGAACTAGCAAACACATTAAATATATACACGCTGCACTGTGTCTATTTGATTCAATCACCAAACACTTTTTGAGTACTAACTAAATGCCAAAGACAGTGACAGGTGCTAAGAATGCAAAAATGAAATGGTGGTTACTGCCTTCAGGGAACTCACAGTCTAATGCAAGGGACGGCCACTTCAACAGTTATCTATAATCCAGGATGACAAGTACTGTGCTTGCAGCAACAGCTACATATTTTGGGAGCAAGGGAAAAAAAAAAAAGTGACTGCCCAAATGTGGTTTAAAAATGAGAAATGCAATAAGAGCTTTTTAAGAACTAAGGATCACAAAGAGTCAGTCAGTTTATGAAAGATTAGCAACAGCTTCTATGGGAACAAATATAGAGGAAAATTCTTAACTATAACCTCCCAGGAAAATTGGGAGTAAAACATTTAGACAGCCACACAATTTCAAGCAATATGCCTTTTTTAACATCTCAAGGATGTTTTGACATGGCCTAAATTGTGTTTCTAATGACAGACCTCAGTCTGTGCAGTGGTACCCCTGTAACTGCTATGACTGTGGAAAATTTCACAAAAGTGGTTAACAATTACAAAAGATCATCATTTCAACATGGCAGTCAACCACACACTAAAACTAAATTTGCATTGTGGTATATTCAGTTCAGGGGCAAATGTGGTCACAATCAATTAATATCTAAGAAAATTACGGTGTGACAAAAATATGAAGTGAAGTGCTCAGCTCTTCATTCAGTTAATAAAACTCGTTGAGTCGGCAAAATATAATTACATGAACCTGAGATATGAATATATTGCTTTGGCATTTGCTTTCATATCTCTTTAGGCCATTAAATATATTGCCAACCACAGTTCTTTATCTGAGTTTTCATCTTCTCCCCCGTTTTGCTTCCAGAATACATAGTTTTATTTCTCTTTCTGGACAGTTTTCTGAGTAAGATGGTAAAAATGTATCAAGCAACAAAACCTTCTGACTTGACGATTTTTTCCCTGAAAACTTTCACATACATTTGCTTTTATTTGGGGGGTAAGAGGTAGAGTTAATTCTCTGCCTCAGTTTGTAATTTGCCTTTTAGATGGTAAGCAGACACTACTATGCAAAACTGCTGTTATTTAAATTCTTCCTTCTGTCTGTCCCCAACTGTCTGGTTTTGGTCAGTAAGATAGTTTTGTCATCCTTCTGAATATTTGAGTAACATGATTAATGTTTTAAAGCACTCTAAGAAATGAAGATTTAAATTCAGTCCCTGCCCTATGAATTTAATATAATGAAAAGTCACCTTCCAAACAAAGAAAAGATGGAAAGATATCTTTTCCTAGAAATGTAAATGACAATAGTGAAAACCAGTTGTCTCTTTTCTGATCCTTTGTCTTTGACATCTGTCATTTTGGGGAGAGGGTTATGTGGGTGTCAGGTGGCATTACAGTAGTAGTTGAAAAGTTCTCTTCCTCCTGTGGTACTAATGCTCTATCCTTGTTAGTAACTTCCTATCTTATATTCTAAATTTCAGATATTTTTCTCCTTAGCTCACAGGTAAGAATTATATTTGCAGACATTTTGTACATTTAAAGTTTGAGAAACAGTAGCAATAACAATAATTAAAAGTTGTGAATTTATTTAGTGTTTCGGCATTTTCAAAGCATTTGTACAAATATTATCTCATTTGATCCTTACAAAAACCATGCAGATATGTAGGCAGGTATTATTGTTTTCATTTTACATATGAGAAACTTATCTACTTTGATTGGGCTCCCCCAGAAGCTCACTCTAAGGCAAGGATTTAAGTGCAACTAATTTATTTGGGAGTTGATCCCAGGAAACACTGTTGGAGAGTGGAGAATGAGATAGCAAATGGAAGAAAGCCAATAAAAAGTGCATTTTCAAAACAGGTTCCAGTTTGGCAAGAGGATCTCAGTCCTGTTGAGGAACTCTGAAAGATGGTGTAGGATACAACTAAGTATTAGCCCAAAGTGAAAGTGAAAGTGAAGTCGCTCAGTCGTGTCTGACTCTTTGCAACCCCATGGACTGTAGCCTACCAGGCTTCTCCATCCATGGAATTTTCCAGGCAAGAGTACTGGAGTGGGTTGCTATTTCCTTCTCCAGGGGATCTTCCCAACCCAGGGATCGAACCCCAGTCTCCTGCATTGCAAGCAGACGCTTTACCGTCTGAGCCACCAGGGAAGTCCAACTAAGGGGCAAAACTGGAATGTTTATCTACCAACTCCCCATCCATCTTTGGTTAAAGTTGGCCTCTAGAGATAACAAATCTAGGGTATTTCCACCTTACTTTCTCTGTAAATTGAACATATTATCAGAGCCAGAATAAAAGTTCTCAACCCCAGTGTCACATGTGTTCACTGTCAGCAGTGTTCAGGGTGCAGAGGTGAACACTGAGGGAACATGGGTGGGTCAGGACAGCTCAGCAAAGTTAGAAATTTATTAATCCAATGCATTTCAGCCCAGGAAGAGAACTGGGCCCTTTGATTGTTCTATAGATTTGCCTGATACAGTAAAATTGATGGCATTACTTCTGCTCAAAGTTTAGGTTAGGAAGGAGAGAAGAGGGAAGAAAAGGTTCTCAACAGCAGCTGAAAAGATTTATTCACCATATATATATATATATATATAATTAATTATGCAAATCCTGAAACTTTTATAGAATGCAAAGAGATATCAACAAATGATCCTTTACCTAGCAAACACACTAATCCCCTGCCAAAATACATTGCCAAGGTTTTCAGTCCAATTGGGACCATTTTGCCAAGGACACTGGAACAAATTTTAGCATTTACAAGTGCCGTAATACATTCAGAGGACATGTATATTGCAGAAAATTATGACACACAAGTGGTTAAGCAAACATTATGTAAAAAAGTCACAGCCAGTGTGTATGTGTCACCACTTCACATCAGTGTCACTCACTTATCAGCAGTAGTAGGTTTTCACAATTGTGAAATATTTGCATACAGATGTGAAGGTATTCTTTTGGCTTACTCAATAAATGAGAATGGGGCTTTATGGACCCCTGAGTTTTCAATTAATGTTGTTGACAGAATGAATGGCTATTTATGCCAATCAGCCTTTCATGTTCATTCATGGTACACAATGCCGAAATCTTAAAGATCTCATCTAAATGGCTCCCCTCTTAGGAGGTTGCTTATGGATTCCATTGTATATATTGAGTAAGCATAAAGTTCAATGATTCTATCTAATCAGCAGAGAGGACCTTACATTTTAGCAAAGCCTGCTGAAACCTTTGTTCTGCAATGGGATACTATCTTAGAACTTCTGCAATAAGTCAAATGTCTGATTGTACAAAAGTCTCAGGCACCAAATGCTTGAAATTAACTTTCCCAAGTATACCCCATCCTTACCACACCCCAACACTCAAACACCTGGGGGAAAAGAAACCTACACAGGAAAATGATTTCCTATGTGTAGTAAATCCTTAGTACACTTATCCATCTGACTTTGTGAACAGGGGCCTAGCACATAGTTGGAGCCCAGTGAATGACTTTAATCAGAAAGCAAGTTGCAAAGTTATCAGCCTTGACCATTCTGTGTTGTAACATTTCTGTAGCATGGTATAGTTTCTGAAAAGTAAAAGTATACTCACCATCCCCAACCCTCCCCCATAATCTCTTCAAATATGGAGATGAATGCGTAAATATTATCTCAGAAAGATGTTCATACTAGGTACGTGAAACTCCATATTTATACTTAGATTAGAAATGGACAATTTCACCAAGTTTAGTCATTATTCATATCAGTTAAAATCAAAACAGTAATTCTTTTTTCTATCAAGATTGTTTAAAAAAAAATTTCACAAATACATTAACTCTTTTTAGTCTCCAATTAGCCCTATGAAATGACTAAGGATTACAGTCTCCATTTTACAGATGTGAAAACTGAATGATAAAGCTTAGGTAATTGGAAAAGACTCTGATGCTGGGAGGGATTGGGGGCAGGAGGAGAAGGGGACGACAGAGGATGAGATGGCTGGATGGCATCACGGACTCGATGGACATGAGTCTGAGTGAACTCCGGAAGATGGTGATGAACAGGGAGGCCTGGCGTGCTGCGATTCACGGGGTCGCAAAGAGTCGGACACAACTGAGCGACTGAACTGAACTGAACTGAATGTCCTTAAAGTTGTATATCAGTGAAAGAAAAAACAGCATTCCATTCAGGTGACATCAGAGGCTAGGATACTGGTGCAAATTTATGAAATGTGCTCTAAAATAATACATTTTAAAAGTTCAGACTACATTTCCCAAGTTTTGTGACTCCATACAAAACATACAAGCATGTTTGTTTACTTCTGCAAAGCAAATTAAATGTGTAGTTCACGCATTATTAATGTCTATTATTTTAATTCCTAAGAAATATGTGTATCAAATTGCCTTCACAAGAGAAATAGTGAAACAACTTGTATTTACATGCCATTTTAGCTTACATATCAGTGTTTATTTTACCACTAACTTTAGGACAGTGATATAATGTGACACTATTTTCAAACTCTGACATGCTGATGTCTGTTCCGGAGCACAGATCAGTGCTTATACACCAGGGATTTCCAGTCTGGGATGAGAATGTACCAAAACTAGAGGCTTCTCATTAAAGTTCACGGGTAAACAAGCAAAGAAGTCAGACCAAATGGTCACCAAAGACCTGAGTTATAAACTAACCCCAGAGGATCTTTTCAGAATTTTTACAACATTTAGCCACCATTTCTAAAAGACTCTCAGTGGTTCTAACCCATCTCTAACTTACTATTCTTTTCAAGAGTAGCTCAATTCCTCTTGAAATCTTTCTCGTTCTCTGTGGCCAGCACCAGTAGAAAGGGGCAGACATGCCTAGCCTAGACCCCAGGCTTCTTAGAGCTAATTTAGGGCAAAGGCAGAGCAATGCCCTAGGCAAATATTTACAGGGCTCTCAGGAACTCCACCAGCGGTGGAAATCACTGCCTGATTTGCAGTTATATGCTATGACTTCCAGAATTTTGAATCTGAAAGATAATTTAAAGATTATTGAATACAATATAGTCATTGAATAGATTAGGAAACAGTCTCTTAGAATCTGAATGATTTGCCTGAGTCAATTGCAAAGCTAGAGATAAAACCACTCAGAGTAGAATAAAATATATCTCTTTGTTTAAAAACATGAAATATAATCAAGATAGACTAGTGGTGAGCCTGGCGAACCAACTTTACACACAAGATCTCCAAGTAAATCTTGATTTACTTAGAAGCCTTGAGACAGAAAACAAGTCAGGTTGGCCTCCCTGCTTAAATAATGAGGTTAATATTTATTTCTAAAAAGGCTTCGATCTGTCATCTAAAGCCTTAAATCATATCCATCCAATGCCGTGCTTAAGCATTACAGTAATGAAAAGGAACAGCCAGCCTGAAACGCAGGAGCTGCTGATATATGCTAAAATAATGAGTATGCTTCCACCTTGTGCATAGGTGATCATTGGTGAGAGAAGGGCATGACTAGCAACTGCTTTTTCCTTGGTGTGGTGTAGAGTTGAGCAGGATGATTTATAAACCTCAGCACATTGAAGACCAAAAAAATAAATCATTAAGTAGCATGGCTCATGATTCAACCTGCTTTTTTTCCTCCCTCCTAACATAGGTAATAAATTGTGTGGGCTTTAATAATTTATAGGAGATGTTGTTATAATATGAGAATATTAACTTTAGTGAGTCTTTTAATTTGCTTGTGATGTCAATAGTGTGCTGAAGGCTTCCTTCTACAGGACAGCAATACTGCTGGAGCACAATTGTATTTTGACACTTCACTCAGAGGCTCCTGGGGACTAGATGAGACAGTTCACTTTAGCACTGAGCTTATCAATTTGGTGCATGTCCCTCAGGAGTTACACGCCACAGAGAGAATTAAACAGAACAGTTGGAAAGCACTTAGAAGCATATTAACACATTCACATACAACCCCTTTTCCCCATGTCCTTGTGGGAAGCATAACCTGACAAAGTCCATTTTATTTCTGTCCAGAACAACTTCTCAGGTTTTTCTAGGGGGGGGACAAATAGATGAAAGAGAAAATTTTAAAGTTAACAGAATATAACACCAGGAAAGCTACCTAAATATTCCTGATTCATCTGGGAAAGTGGCCAATCTCTTCCCAGTTAATAATATCCTTCACAGATTCCCTCAGATGTTTCCCCATCATTCTACAAATGTGTGAGACAATAGTGACCTCTCATATTTTAGAAATTGTTTCTCATTGTCCTACCTATGTTTCCACTCTAGAAGGAAAAAGCCATATAACACTTAGTGAGCATCAGAGCCATTTATAATTATATGGAAGTAAAATAAAAAAAGAAGAAGGAGAGAAAGGGGAAGAGGAACAGCTGAAGAGATGATGCTATGAGAAAAGATAGTGCCAGGGTGACAGGACTGCAGAGAATTACAGCATCAGCAAGACATTTTTCCTAAATTTTAACTTTAATCTAGAATCCACATGTATATATAAAACCTGCCTTTTTCATGTATTTCAAACCAGTATCTCTCAATATACAGTTTTTTAATTCTTAAATTTAAAAAGCAGTAAATTTGAGAGATTAAAAATGAAATGACCAGCACAGACAGAAACCAGCAGAATAAGACAGTGCAGGAATCAACAGTGGTAAAATGAAGAAGGCTGATATTACTAGATTAGCACATGGTTGAAGGAGGTTAATAGAAAAATAAACAGATTTAAAGACTTAGCCCTAGGTCTGCCTTGTTCTTTTATCTTTCAAATGGCTATTCTTACTTTGAATTTTCATGAAAATAATTTTCCTATGACCTGTAATATCAATATCTCTCTCCAAACTTCACCTGAAATTAGGGTTCTCATAACCCAAACACACAGGATACCATATATGGCTGACAGACTAAGAAAAACTTTGAAATTGCAAGCCTTTTTAATTGTTTTCTTGTATTTCACAATCCCATCCACTAATCAACCTCCAGCATTCTGAGTAATGCTCACATGTGGACTATTACATGATAATTTGTGCTATCAGAGAATGGGAAAGATGCTCAGGAAGAAAGGACAATTGGGAAAAATTTTTGTTTTTATCAACATTTGACTACTAGTCAGTAGTCCACTACTACTAACATTACTTTTTTTTATCCCCAACAAAACAAAAGAAAAAGGCAATAGCTATCAAAGGGTATTTCTATTCCTCCCCTTTTCTTAAATGCAGTCTGACTTATTTATTTAAGCCTAAATAAAGTTGGTTACTTGGTAGATTTATGGCTCATCTTTTTAGTGGTCAATCTTACATAGAACCCAGTGTCTGAAACAGAATGTGGAGGAACTTTGGCTGAAATGGTGAGAGGAGAGCTGGAACAACCTGTGCTCAACTTCCCATGCAGGACTTTCTGTGAACTATGGGAGTTCAGTGACATACAGCTTAAAAACTCTTGGGTGAGAGCATAGCATAAAGGGAAGCACAAGTTGCATTCTAACAGAATTAAATAGTTACAATTAGAGCAAATTGTCAAAACAACAGGTGACAGTGCCAGCTACAAACAACCCTCTCACATTGTTGATTTTTCCTGAGTGAGTATGAAGAACTGAAAAGCAATCAATCCCAGGATGAAGGAGTTTGGGAATGAGACTTTTTCATTAAAACTCTGGGACAGTGCTGGACAAATCAGGATAGTCGGTCAACCTATTGATGTGACAAGTCAAATTACATCTTTCAATGCTGAGAGAGTGATGATGGCAACATCTTCAGGTAGAGAAAATTGCTTATTAGGAGTCAGCTGGGCCGTGTGTGGTTGGCATTGGAGAGCTCTAGATTCGTTGATAGAGGAAAGTTGGATAAACAATGAAAAAGTACCCCTTTTATAAACCACAACACAGAGGGCAGGTGTACAAATGCACACCACCTACTTTGAAAAAGACAGTGTATTAATTTTTATTGCCAATTGGTTCTTCCTTAGAGAGGATAACAAAGCACTTGCATATAATATCATTTCAGCCTCCAAGACAGGACATTTTACAGATGAAACTGAGGTTCAGGTTTTTTCAGTCCAAATTTAGTCCCCAGTGTCCCACTGACCATGTATCCCTTGTGAATATCACTTCCCAGGTGGCGCTAGTGGTAAAGAATCCACCTGCCAATGCAGGAGACACAAGAGATGCAACTTCAATCCCTGGGTTGGGAAGAGTCCATGGAGAATGAAATGGCAACCCACTCTGGTATTCTTGCGTGGAAAATTCCATGGCCAGAGGAGCCTGGCAGGCTACAGTCCATGGGACTGCAAAGAGTTGGACACATCTGAGTGAACACACAACATACATGATTTAGAGTCATAGAGGTGGGCAGCATAGGGGTAGCAATTCCCTCAGATGCTGCCATGCCTGCCAGCCAAGGTCAACACAAATAGCCCTTCCCCCAGGCTGCAAATCCTCGTATATCAACCCTGTTGGTGGAGATCGGGACCTGCTTAATTACAAGGCTGAATTCTAAATGTGCTTGGTGTTTGTCAAGTCAGGAAGAGAGAAAACTATCCTGTCTGTGATTTATGTGCGCCCAATGACAAATTACATTATTCAAGTGAGAAGAGCAGATGGCCCCTAAACAAGACAGTTATGGCCCACAATTATAATGATTATAGTACCCAGTGGATCTCCAAGATATCAAGAGAGCAAGGAATCTAAGTCACCCCACAGACACTGAAAGGAAAAGGAGTTTAAACTAGGCCCCAAGTAATAAAACAAGTTGAGACTCTTCCTCATCAAGATGAAAAGGTTGATTTGCTCACTGTGAAAAGACAGCACCAAAGGAATAGTGTGTGGTGTATAGACCATGGCCCCATGGCCCCAGGCATGACTTGGAGTTTCTCTAGCTGCTTCTGTGAACATCAACATTGTGAGCAAGGACACTGCATTAGTTTGGGTTATCTTGGGAGAAACCTAACTTCTCAAGGGCTGATTTACATCAGTCATTTTTTGTCCCTTATTTCCATTGCCGATAGCCTGGTTCTATTGTCTGTGACGATTAGATTTTGCAGTCTTGAAAACAGCCATGCAAATTACCAAAATGCTTTCCATTTGAGACCTTATACATATTTGAATAACATCAACTCTAGGCTGTTAAATGGAATTAAATGAAATAGGCTAAATCCGATGACTGAAATTTTTAAATTTCTGCAAGAGGCTCCCCTCCTCCCAACTCCTTTATTAATGGCCGATTGTAAATGACTTTCGCAAATGGAAACACCATTTGTCACCTTTTTTTAACAAGTGCTGTACTGTACTGTCTCAACGCCCCCCACTCAATTTAAGCTTCAAGATTTATAGCTTGTCATGAGCGCCTCTATCTTTCTGTTCCTTCTTTGTACCTCTCCACATGCTCAAGCAGCTTTTTTTAGAATAAAGTGAAGATACTTTGTACAGAACTCAAACTGAGCATTCTGAAACTTGACCTCAAACATTTGCACTGTCCCCTATTCCCTTAATTCTCTTCTCACCCACATATAGTGTTACTCCTCCCCTGTTCCAGCATCATCCATATTCTGTATGAGCCTACTCCTTCTTTCAGAATTCTTACTCTATGCATTCTTAGTTTTGTTTTTTACTTTTTGTTATTTTAACATCTTTCTGTATAATCTTGATTGGCTGGTATAGATTTATTTGTCACCTGGGAACCAATTACACTCAAAATTCTAAATGATTTCATTTTATTTGGTCTTTCTGTAAGGTGTGACCAAATTTGGTTCATCGGCAAATTGCTGTGGCATTATTTTATTTGTACAGAGATTATAGACACCTGATATAACTTTCATAAAAGTCAATGAATACAGTAGACTACCAAGAAATGACCCCTGCATTAGCATACACAAGCACACACACACGTGCACACACATGCACAGGCTTCGGTTTGGCTTATATCAATTCAAGATCTGTCTTGTTTTGCTAGTTTAGTTATACCAGGAACACAAGAATTTGGCTATAAACTCAATTTTTTTTCTCTCACCCTATGTCTTTATTTTCCTTCCTTCTTTTGTTTTCTTTCTTTCTTTTTTCCTTCCTTCCTCCCTCTCTCCTTCCCTCCATCTTTTCCTTCCTTCCCATTTTCTTTTCTTTCTTCCTGTCTTCTCACACGCATACATCTTAACACAGCCATGCAAACACACTTGCAAATGAATGTCTGAAGAAAAACAATTTGGTGTGGATGCAGGGGAGAGAGGGCATGTGTTCAGTTTTGTGTGTATAATCTGTCTTTCCTATATTTGCTTATTCATCTATGGCTTTCATATAAGTACTTGACCTCTACAATCATGTAAGTAGAAAATCTCAAAGCAAACTCTTATCCATTTTGATGAATCAGACTTCTTAAACAATGACATGCCTCTCAATTATCTAAATTTGACTTAATACCCAAAAGCAATCCTTTCATAAAGTGAATCATTTCGATGAACTTGCAAAACACAAAACTACTTCAGAAAGTTCATCTTTTAAGTCTTTAAGTTGAGCTTTTCTTTGAATTCTGGTTGAATTACCCTGGAGCCAATCCCAGGAATATATTGATACCTGTCTCTGAGTGACTATGATTGTTAGTATATAGACATGAACAAGGAATTTATATTTACATTGATGTAAGTTTCCCCAAATACAGCTTTGGATATCAAAATGTAGGTTATAATCTAGTTAAGCATTAGCAGCTCAGTCGTGTCCAACTCTTTATGACCCAATGGACACCGTAGCCCACCAAGCTCCTCTGTCCATAAGTCTCCAGGCAAGAATACTGAGAATGGGTTGCCATGCCCTCCTCCAGGAAATCTTGCCCACCCAAGGATTGAACCTGGGTCTCCTGCATTCCAGGCAGATTCATTACTGTCTGAGCCACCAGGGAAGTCCATATTCTAGTTAAACTAAATCTATTTTAACTAGAGAATCCCCCTGAGGTCCTGTAGTTAGGACTCTGCACTTTCACTGCCAAGGGCCTGGGTTCAATCTCTGGTTGGGAAACTGATCCCTCAAATTGCATTGTGACATATTATATATATAATATATGTATATATAATATATATATGTATATATATACATATTAGGCATGTATTTCCTTCCAGACAATTCACTAAACTTTCAAGACTAACCAGTGAATGAGATGTGATACATGTGATCCCTGTCATCTTAGAGTTTATAATCTAGTGGTAAATGAGCAATTAAATACATGACCAAGAGTGATAAAGGAAGTTACAATGAGGGCATCCAATCCAGTCCTTTTAGACTAGTAGGTGGCTCAGGAAACACTCTCCAAAGTAAATGCCATCTAAACTGAGGACTGAAGGATGAATGGCAAAACTGATATCAAAGACTTCTGAGTTGAAAGAAAGCATATATGAAGTTCATGGGGTAAAAAAGAGCATTCTGCCTTTGTTATTTTTCTCCTTTGCAAAGATTCACATGTCCCTTGTGTTAGTCAAACATTTAACAGTATAGTTGTATGCATTTTGGAGTGTTTATATTTTAGGAATCTCTCCCAAAATGTATTTGCCTAACTCTCTAACATGATTTGAGTTTTAGTTGACTGAAGAAAATGAAAGAAGGAAAATAGTCATCTCTCTTTGGCTGTAACTGAGTTGAGAAAATCTAGCTAATTCAAATGTTTTAGTTGCAGTAATATGGAAAAGAGATAGAGACAAATCCATTAAAGCAGCTTTTCTTTTCCTTTCTCTTAGTCCCTTGAGTTTATTCTCAAGGGCATTCTCAAGGCCATAAACTCATGAACCTTACTAAAGTGAAACACCTTCCTAATATTTCTCCTAGGGCCAAGAAAAGGAAGCATTGAGCATGTGTGAGCATTAGGCTGATCTTTAAAAGGATGTAGTAAGTGGGTTTCACTGTACTGGCAACTCTCATGGGTTCATTTTTTCTGCTACACTGGGTAGCACGTTCATATCTGATTTTCAGTGCATGATTGCTCCTAGTTATCTCACAGTATTCCTGCTTCAGGAGGGTTCAGCTATTCAGTCCATCTTCCTTTCTCTGGGAGAAGGGTGGGTCAGAAGGTAGAAGTAGATGGGGCATTGTTTCCCTGGTTGCTTCACAACCCAGTTGCTGGTGCTCGCCATGCATGAGGTGCGCAGGAAGGGAAGGTTAGACTCTTGCCCCAGAATTAGCTTTCAAGGATAATGACAGCACTGGTATTTTCTTTGTCAGTTTCCTAGCCACATCCCTTATGCTTCTCTAAAGCCTTTTTCAAAGTTTGTTAATAAATGTCACAGAGAAAAAAGAGCCCCATGCTCAAATAAATTTGGAAAATACTGGGTAAAACAAAATTAACAAGGTACTTTGGGGTGTGTGTATTTGTGTGTTCCCTTAAATGCTTCTTGGAGCCTTTAATATGCTCATGTGCATTGTGGGTATTCAGTCCTTACCAATCTCATTTAGCCACTAAATATGTTTTTCTTCATAGCATCTCACAGGGCCAGTATTCCAAGAAAGAACATAGCTCTGCAACTTCTCTCCATTGCCTATTTAAGGCTAAGGACTCCTCTGCTGACTTTCTCTCCATGTACCTAATTCTTCATCCTTCTCCCCAAGTTCCTGTTACTCCTGTTCTATTCCTTTCACCATTTTTCCTTCCCCTCCCTGTATTCTCTTTTCAGAATTTAAGATAGCTGTTGAGTGATTGCAGTAATGCCTCATTGGTCGCAGGCTCTGGTCAAGGCTCTGGGAAGAGATTGCCTAAGACCCCTGTGCTTGAGAGATTTACATGGGCTGGAGGGTGGGGGACAAGTACTAAACAGGTAAATATATACACAAGTGAATTATATTTACTAATTCTGTTTTATATATACATTTACTTATTTGTTTATTTTTGGTAGTTCTGGGTCTTTGTTGCTGCTTGATCTTTTCTTTAGTTGCGGTGAGTGGGGGCTACTCTTCATTTTTTTAGTGCACGGGTTTCTCATTGCATCAGCTTGCAGAGCCCTGACTCTAGAGTGTGCAAGCTTCAGCTGTTGTGGCGCTTGGGCTTAGTTGCTCCTCAGCATTATGAATCTTCCTGGACAAGGAATTGAACACGTGTACCCTGCGTTGACAGGTGGATTCTTTACCACTGAGCCACCAGGGAAGCTCTACATCTTCTAACTCTTGCAAACTAAACCAGAGCTCATTTGGTATGTACACGGCATTTTTATTTTTGTAAATAAGTTACTGTAACGAGCTTGGAGATGAATGAGGGTAAACTACTCCCTCCACAACTCTGCTGTTAGGTTATAAATGAAAGCAAGTCTCAAAACAGATTCTACCACACATAAAGGCTTTACTCAATAAAATTTATTAGCAAACAGGCATATCACAATTAATAAAATCTGTCCTGCGACTTGGTGGGATGCCACCTCTGTTCTTGTTCCCACCAACTTCTTACACGATGTTTTCCTCAAGATGGATTTGACACTATTCCAGAGTGAGGATTCTGATGCTCTCACTGTCAGCAACAGGCAATCAGAAGTCTTCTAAATCAATAGCTAGACCTGGAAGATTTCAAGACCAAGTGTTGTATTCCAATCCTAGAAAGTATTTCTAGTTTTCTAAACATTATTCATGCCAGACTGGGGGATACAGCCAAAATATTTTTGACATATTCATCTTTAATTTTACCATCAAGAATCCATTTCTAGCATCCATTGTGCTAATTAACGAGGTGCTAATTTCACCAATAAAAATCCACTTTTGACACTCACAATGCTAATTAGCACAATATCTTTATCAGAGATAAAGATAGCTGAAGTGCTTGCAGTAGCCCCCTCTGGAGTGTGCCCTTTTCTGTGCAGCGTTAGCTAACAGCCTCCCACCCTCCTCTGGGAGATTGAATTCTTGATTACAATGCTATCTGCACCTGGGGTGCAACTTCAACTAACTTATCCTTGAATCTCAAGATCTATATTCTATTTTATGTAAATTACAGTGTGGCTTCTCTAAGTCTTACAAAGAAAACAAACAGGTTAGTGACTTGGAATTTATTTGAGAAGGTCTCTGGGAGGAAGACAGGTGATACCTAAAGATATTCAAACTAGTATCAGAGGGAAAAGAGCAGCTAGACTTAAGAACATACTGGGACAGTGTATTCTAGGCAGAGGTAAACGGAGGTGGCAGAGGTTCTCATATATAGTAAACTTACACGTTCAAGGAGCCAATGCAAGTCCAGAGTGGCTAGTGTAGTGAGACACCACCTGGAATGAGAGGATATGAGGTCAGAGGGACAAGGAGAAATTCGATTGCAAAGCCCTTAACCAAGTTTGGATTTTATTGCAAATGAAATGGGAATTCTTTGCAGAGTTTTAAGTAGGAGAGTGAAATGGGATTTACATTTTAAAAGAGGTCTCTGCTGAGTGAGAAGAATGGATTACAGGGGTGCAAGAGAAGAATCTGTGAGACCACTTAGGAGGCTATTGCAGTTTATAAGAGATTATGGGGAGTCTAATTTAAGGTGATAGTAGGGAAGATGGAGGGAAGAAGAAGAGAAAAATGGACATTTTTATGCTAAATTTGGACATAAAACCAATCAGACTTATTGATAAATAAGAATTAGGATGCAGCGTGAGAGTAAAAGAAATCAAATCCTTAGTTTGGGGGCTTGCGTAACTAGGTTGTTTGTGGTACCACTTATTAAAATAGGGAAGACCAAGAAGGAAATGGGATCTTTGAGGGAGTGTTCGGGAAGTGGAATCAATAGCATAGAATGAGATCCTCAACATGTTGATCAGGATCTACCTGTAAGGTCACACATTTAAAACCAGTGATTCTCAAATTAGTTTCTTCCACTGAGCCCAGCACATTTGTTTTTAGAGTTTGTGTAAATGGCATACTAAAGCCTTCAGCAGCATTATACTATCTACTCCTTTCAATGATCTTACAATAGAAAATCCTACTCTTCTTAAGAATCTAAAAGCTTTGTGAAAATAAAATAGAATTCTGTATCATATAAAGACTAGAAGCCCTACTGTAGTAGTCAGAGGCTACAAGGCAATTATTGAGGAACTGAATATGACATGGCCTTCAGATTCAGAAGATATGACATCAAAGTGTGGCTATGCTCCTGACTGACACCATGATGCTGGACAATCTGGAAGCCTCAGTTCTCTCATTTGTAAAAGTGAATACTGAATACAGTATGTGAAAAAAAATTAAGCTTAGTAAAACTACTGTATGATGTTTACCATACTGTATGGTTTGCTGTTATTTTATTACTATTTAAAAAAAAAAAAAAGTCATTTCAGGGCTTCCCTGGTGGTCCAGTGGTTAAAAATCTGCCTGTCAATGCAGGGGACATGGGTTCAATCCCTGCTCCAGAACGAAGTCCCATGCAGCGGAGCCACAAAGTCCATGAGCCACAACTACTGAGCCCTCACTCTAGAGCCCACGTATTGCGAGTAGTGAATCCACTCACCACAGCTACTGAATCCTGAGCACCTAGAGCCAGTGCTCTTCAGTAAAAGGCCAACACAATAATCCAGCGCACTGCCGTAAAGCGTAGTCCCCACTCGCCGCGAGAGAAGGCTCACGTGCAGCAATGAAGACCCAATATAGCCGAAAATATAAAACAATCCAAACAAATCTTTAAACACATTTCAAATAACACAGGCCTCATTTGTGAATGGGATAAATATGAAGCCTACTCATTAAGCCTACTGCGTGTAAGATCCTCATTTGACAAGCCTTTGATATGTAAAATGTACCAATTTTAATAAAAATATATTCTCCTGAGCCTCCAAGAAGTGAGCCTAGGTAACAAATGGCATTATCTCTTAGCTTAAAATCATTTAGTCCAGTTCTATACAAAGATTCACTGCAGCAAAATCACCTAGGGAACCTTCACCAACTCTTGCCCTAAACCTGCAAAATCCAAATCCCTGTGAGTGGGGCCCAGAAATCAATATTTATCAAGTATTTCCCAGGTGATGATGCTGGCTTCCCATACACTGGCTTTCCACAGACTAACACTCGGGAATGCCGTGTATAGGTGAGAAAACTAAAATACAGAGAAGTAAAGTGACTGACCCTAGACTGTGAGTCGTCTTTTCCAATCTAGATCAACAAGCCTTCTTCCTTTGCATCTCATGGATGTCATCCAGGGCCTGGGTCTTGCTGATCCTTCTAAATAAGAAATCTTTGAGTGGTAACAATAGTAAAAGCCAAGCCTCTTTGATGCCAAAAATAGTACATGGATCTATGTGCTCAATGAAACCACAAAAATAAGCAAACTAGTACTCATGACATGAAAACTTAAATTGGATCGGAATGGGCTCAAGCAAAGATCAACAGACCTAACAAAAATTAGACAGAGAACTTACATTTATCCATATACTTAGCATCCCCCCTATATTTGAGTGGGTGTTCTTTAGCAATAGTTGGCTGTGGAATCCTACAGATAGTTTAGAGCTATTTTCTGACAGATGAGATGAGAATTATGTACCAAAAAAGTGAGGGCCTTGGAGACAGATCTATATAATCTCGAAAATGTTTCTCAACCACTAAGCCTTAAGTTTTCCAATACAAACTAGAAGTGATTTTACCCACTCTGCAATGTTTGTGAGTAGGGCATACAAAAATGTATGTAAATTGCCCAGCAGATATTAGCACTCACTAAAAAAGAGGACCCACTTGTGATCCAGTGGTTAGACTCTACACTTCCAGTGTAGGGGGTGCGTGTTCTATCACTGGTGTGAGAACTATTAATAAAATCCTGCAGGCCTTTCAGTGAAGCCAAAATAATAATAATAATAATTATCCTTGTGGTTGCCGTATTATTCAGCTGTGTGTACCATGTGATGTGCTATCAGGGCTAAGTGAAGAAGACATGGTCCCAGTCCTCAAGAAATTTGCCTAAGTAGAGGAGACAGGGGAACACATAGTAATATCATTTTAGAAGTATGGATTCTGGAAGCAGTTTGAATCCAACTCTGTCACTTACTGACTGTAATCTTGGGCAAGTTACTTAACCTAATAAGAAATTTCCTTATATGTAGATCTGAGATCATTATGCTTGCCTTCTAAGGTGTTTGTGATAGTTACAAAGACAGTGCATGAAAATACATAGCACAGAGTCTGGAACATAATTAAATGCTCAATAAATCCAGTTATTATTATTGTCAACTTGTTATGCTAGAAGTGGGCAGCGGGTGGATGGCAGTACCAAGAAAGGTACAAAACCAAGCCCCAGGGTGGGGATGGTTTCTGTGCATGAAAACCTGTGATGAAACCAAGGCCAGAACTGAATCTTGAAGGTCATATGAAGATAACCCAGAAAAGAAAGGTATGGAGTACTGAGCAGATGGTGACATTAGTAGTAAAGTGGGATGCAGTCAGGGAGCTACAGTTAATTCTGCCTGGATGCAATGAGGAGCACAGAGCAGAGAGAAGCATGAAAGAGGCTGGAGAGATGGACAAAAATAGTGAAGTAATGGCCTCCTCTAGGGTTGCGGAGTTTAGACTCCATCCTGTAGGAAACTCAGAACCTTTCAAAGGCTTTAAGCAGAGAAGTGACATGACCAGATTTGTAGTCTTAAAAGATAAGAATAAGCAATATAATCTAGGAATAAAAAAAGCTAGGAGTGGGAAGGGGTTAGTACTTATAAATGTGAGCAATATCTATGAACATTTTCTGAGCTAAATGACTTTTAAAACAATTTCCAGTGCTGATTTAAGATACTTTGCACAGATGTGAAAGCATGTTTTTTTTTTTCCTGATGGAATCTCATTTCTGTTCTAAATTCTTTATATCCTTTTATTTGCCCTCATTTGTGTTTACACCACCTGTCAATTTAGAATAATCTGTGATTTTAATGTGTTTTCTCCCGCTTTCAGATCATTATTAAATGTAGTAAATAAAACCAGACCCATCACTGCCTCTGGCACTTTCCTCCCTGAACACTTCCACCTAGTTCAATATGCTGATTGTTATTGGCATAATACCTCTAAACTCCTTGAAACTTACTTAGTACACTCTAGTCCATATCTGTGAACAAGATAAATAGACAAATATTTTCTTTTTAACTAGGTAAGATGGGGCCTCTCTAGCTTGTAGTGTGAACTTTGGCCTTCTTGATTTAATCCCAAACAAGGGCATATATACGGAGTCTAAATAGGATGTTACTTGATGAGGTACATGTAAATCAATGAGTTTCTTGCTCAATATGCTTTTCAATACAAACATTCTAGTGGTTAGACCTAATCAATCTCTTCATTCCATAGTATAGTGATTGGAGTGTGTGTGTGTGTGTGTGTGTGTGTGTGTGTGTGTGTGAATATGATGTGGCTTCTGAAGCCAGGTTTCATGGCATCAAAATCTCTTCTTTACAGAGAAGGCAGATCTCTTCCCAGTAATCCGGAGATTTTTCATGTAAATCTAGGAATGTATAAATTAGTCGCAGATGCCTTCCTAAGCATTCAGGTCACCCCTGCCTCTGTATTTCTCGACTCCACCTCCAGTTCTACTCCTACATTCCAGTTCTTCAGGAACTCAAACCAGATTCCTGGGCACACTCGAATGCCATGTGTAAGAAAAGAGGAGAGGCTGTTCTCATTGCAGAAGGCAACTCTAAAAACAGATACCAGTAAATCCAACAGCAGTAAATTTAAACATAAAATCTTATCTTGGTTCCTAGGTTTTGCCTTTCCATTCATTCCTTCAACAGATATGTTTAGAGGCCCCATCTAAGTGTTTGACTCTATAGAGAATGCAAAAAAATTGAAAAATCATGATTCAAAAAAAATAAATAAACGTGCCCTCTCTTTAGGAAGCTAAAACCCAGGTGGAACAAATGACTCAGGGGAAGTAACCCAGAGATTATGTTTCCTTGAATTTTATTTTATTTTTCCCATATCCAAAATGGCACCTTAAACAGTGATTCTATTATAAACATGGCTTCACCTGATTAAGTTGGGAGGAGACAGCTTCAGATTGCATGTACATATCATCTCACCATACCCATGCTTAATCTCACTTCATAACCTACCTCACACTTCCCCTGTTCCACAAAATGTATGTGTGTGTGTGTGTTAGTGGCTCTGTCATGTCCAACTGTTTGTGATCCCTCGGACAGTAGCCTGCCAGGCTCCTCTGTCCATGGAATCCTCCAGGCAAGAATACTGGAATGGGTTGCCATTCTCTTCTCCAGGGGATCTTCCCAACTCAGGGATCAAACTCAGGTCTCCACCATTGCAGGCAGATTCTTTACCTTCTGAGCCACAAGGGGAGCCTCCTACCATCCAATGTCAAGGCCTAAAACAGATGTGGCATTATTTGCTGGTGCATGCCTGCAGAGAAAACCTTAGATGCATTTGGAGCCTAGGCCTCTCACCCAGTACAGGCAGGCCTGCCTCAAAACACCAAATATAATGAAGCCATAATATTGACAACTTCTATGGCTCTCTGATAGAAATATTTGGAACTGAGTTTTAATGAAGTCTAGAAAACAGGAATAAGCAAGATGCTCCCCTGCCCTCTCCTTTCCATCTGACAACAAACACAAGACCTAGGGAAGCTGCCTCAACTGCCCTAAACAAGAGTGAGGGGCAATTATCTGAATTTATCTACTGTATTTGGAATTTTGCAGAGTCTGGCTGTTTCTGGTTACTAGTTACCTATTTGGGCTCAATTTCTAAATTCAGGTGCTACATCTTCAGGTTCCAATCTGTGTAGATAGAGTTTTCAGAGAAATTATTCTTTTCTAGTTGTTCACTCCGTAAGACTAATTTTCCCTAAGTGATCTATTTCATAAAGCCACTAATTCCAAGTCCTCAGCACTGTGTGCTCTTCATTTTCTGTCTGGGGTCATGTACTCAATAGTATCCAGTATGAGTTTACAAAGTGGTTAGGCACTATCTTCTGTGGACAAGTTCATTGAACATTAATCTATGTGACTGTTGGAAAGATAGCAGGCAACACCAATCATGGGTATGCTCCACTTGGATTCAGTTCATTTAAGTCGCTCAGTCGTGTCTGACTCTTTGACACCCCATGGACTGCGGCACAACAGGCCTCCCTGTCCATCACC
Organism: Budorcas taxicolor; assembly: GCF_023091745.1. Lineage (NCBI taxonomy): Eukaryota > Metazoa > Chordata > Mammalia > Artiodactyla > Bovidae > Budorcas > Budorcas taxicolor. The sequence goes on along the minus strand of NC_068912.1, from coordinate 62,622,941 downwards.
AACTCTGGGAGTTTACTCAAACTCATGTCCATCAAGTCAGTGCTGCCATCCAACCATCTCATCCTCTGTCCTCCCCTTCTACTCCCACCTTCAATCTTTCCCAGCATCATGGTTTTTTTCAAATGAGTCAGTTCTTTGCATCAGGTGGCCAAAGAATTGGAGTTTCAGCTTCAGCATCAATCCTTCCAATGAATATTCAGGACTGATTTCCTTTAGGATGGACTGATTGGATCTCCTTGCAGTCCAAGGGACTCTCAAGAGTCTTCTCCAACACCACAGTTCAAAAGCACCAATTCTTCAGTGCTCAGCTTTCTTTATAGTCCAAATCTCACATGCATACATGACTACTGGAAAAACCATAGCTTTGACTAGATGGACCTTTGTTGACAAAGTAATGTTGATGGCTTTTTAATATGCTGTCTAGGTTGGTGATAACTTTTCTTCCAAGAAGCAAGTGTCTTTTAATTTCATGGCTGCAGTCACCACCTGAAGTGATTTTGAAGCCCAAAATAATATTGTCTGTCATAGTTTCTACTGTTTCCCCATCTATTTGCCATGAAGTGATGGGACCGGATGCCCATCACTTAGTTTTCTGATTCCCATGATCTTAGTTTTTTGAATGGTGAACTTTTATGCCAACTTTTTCACTCTCCTCTTTCACTTTCATCAAGAGGCTCTTTAGTTCTTCCTCGCTTTCTACCATAAGGGTGGTGTCATCTGCATATCTGCGGTTATTGATATTTCTCCTGGCAATCTTGATTCCAGCTTGTGCTTCATGCAGCCCAGCGTTTTTCATGATGTACTCTGCGTAGAAGTTAAATAAGCAGGATGACAATATACAGCCTTGACGTACTTCTTTTCCTATTTGGAACCAGTCATTATTCCATGTCCAGTTCTAACTGTTGCTTCCTGACCTGCACACAGATTTCTCAGGAGACAGGTCAGGTGGTCTGGTATTCCCATCTCTTTCAGAATTATCCATTGTTTGTGTGGTCCACACAGTCAAAGGCTTTGGCATAGTCAATGAACAGAAGTAGATGTTTTTCTGGAACTCTCTTGCTTTTTTGATGATCCAACGGATGTTGGCAATTTGATCTCTGGTTCCTCTGTCTTTTCTAAAACCAGCTTGAACATTTGGAAGTTCACCATTCACATATTTCTGAAGCCTGGCTTGGAGAATTCTGAGCATTACTTTACTAGCTTGTGAGATGAGTGAAATTGTGTGGTTGTTTGAGCATTCTTTGGCATTGCCTTTCTTTGGGATTAGAATGAATACTGACCTTTTCCAGTCCTGTGGCCACTGCTGAGTTTTCCAAATTTGCTGGCATATTGAGTGCAGCACTTTCACAGCATCATCTTTCAGGATTTGAAATAGCTCAACTGAAATTCCATCACCTCCACTAGCTTTGTTCGTAGTGATGCTTCCTAAGGCCCACTTGACTTCATATTTCAGGATGTCTGGCTCTAGGTGAGTGATCACACCACAGTGATTATCTAGGTTATGAAGATATTTTTTGTATAGTTCTTCTGTGTATTCTTGACACCTCTTCTTAATATCTTATTCTTCTGTTACGCCCATACCATTTCTGTCCTTTATAGTGCCCATCTTTGCATGAAATGTTCCCTGGGTATCTCTAATTTTCTTGAAGAGATCTCTAGTCTTTCCGATTCTGTTTTCATCTATTTCTTTGCATTGATCACTGAAGAAGGCTTTTTAATCTCTTCTTGCTATTCTCTGGAACTCTGCATTCAAATGGATATATCTTTCCTTTTCTCTTCTGCCTTTTGCTTTTCTTCTATTCACAGCTATTTGTAAGGCCTCCTCAGATAACCATTTGGCCTTTTTGCATTTCTTTTCCATGCGGATGATCTTGATCCCTGCCTCTTGTACTATGTCACAAACCTCCATCCACAGTTCTTCAGGCACTCTGTCTATCAGGTCTAATCCCTGAATCTTTGTCACTTCCACTGTACAATCATAAGGGATTTGATTTAGGTTATACCTGAGTGGTCTAGTGGTTTTCCCTGCTTTCTTCATTTTAAGTCTGAATTTGGCAATAAGGAGTTCATGATCTGAGCCACAGTCAGCTCCAGGTCTTGTTTTTGCTGACTATATAGAGCTTCTCCATCTTTAGCTGCAAAGAATATAATCAATCTGATTTCAGTGTTGACCATCTGATGGTGTTCATGTGTAGAGTCTTCTCTTGTGTTGTTGGAAGAGGGTGTTTGCTATGACCAATCAGTTTTCTTGGCAAATCTCTATTAGCCTTTGCCCTGCTTCATTCTGTACTCCAAGGCCAAATTTGCCACTTGGGTTATCTATTCCAAATATATAAAATGCCATCAGAGCCACTTATCTTTCCTGGCTGTTGGTAAGAGTCCTAGTTTTTCATTTTCTTTCTTTCTTTTTTGTTTTAGTACTTTATCTCCATCTGGGATCTGAGCAACTATGGATTTACAATTATGTCATTGATGTGGGACACACAATCCACACCAAAGACCTTTCCCTTTTCAAGAAAAAAACTTGGCCTCTTGGTTGTACAAGGACGGTAGCCGAGCTCAGATGCTTTGTCAATGTTTCTTTAAGTGATATTTTTCATTATAAGCTCCATTCCTGTAGCAAAGTCTAAAAAATTCTCCATGGAGTTACCTCCACAAACAAACACACTTCAGTAAGTACCCCTTTGCCAGGGTCATTGGAACTAAAATGAGCAACAGAAAAATTCTACCCACTCTTATTTCTGATAGTGACCTAATGTTGCTCTTGAAATGTGGAAGGAGTGGCACCCTAGGGCATAACCTTAGCTGGTTATGGAAGTCCCCCTTGGTTATAGTCCTCTTTTATTTGCAATTGCTGAAATTTTACAGCTGCTTAACAAAAAGCTTTATTGTTAAAAGCCATATTGATTGTTTTCACTTTCAGTTATACTGAATATAACTTTCTTTTTGCAGCACAAGGAAGGAGAGATAAAATTGTATTGAATATTAAGTGATTTAATATATGTGATTTATTTTTATCTTTTGTAGTTTGCATTATGGCACTTAACACACAGACATGTGGCTATGTCAAAGCATCCAGGAACAAAGCTTAGTAGTGAAGTTTTAGTACAAAAATCAGTTCTTGGTCACCATTTAATGTTCCATGGATCCCCTGGCCCTGAATCCCTTGCCATCACTCATAATACACTGTTGCCAGTCCACTCAGAGACTACTGTCTAAACAAGATTGACTATCACAAGGGGAAGAACAGAAAGTTTCCCATGTAATGTCACCAATTTTTTTTTTTTATTCTGAGAATCCTTCCCCAGGCACCAGTACAGTTTTAAAGGCAAAAAGGTGACCATATTTTTATGACAGTTTTTTTTTTCCTCTTGGTCTGAGGTTGGAGCACAAGAACAAAATAGCTCTTTTTGTTCATTGTACCAAGAAATTCCCTCCTGGATCTATCAAGTGTGACTGTTCACCTAGCAAATAGCTTGGACATATCCAGATATAAACACCATATGAATAAAACATTTTGCAATTGTTGGATATAGTTATGTTTTTACAAAGACAAGGTGTTCTGCTCTATGCTATCTGCAGAAGTTCATAGTAATCATTCTTGACTGTGACACTTTATCTTACTAACTGAATAAAAATACTTTTAATTATCTCAGCTAACTGTTTATTGTGACAGTATATGCATCATTAATTTGGAGAATTTTCTTTCATGGTTACTGTAACATAGTGGCAAGTCTGAGTTCTGAATTCGTTTTCTAAAAAGGTTGAACATTTGGTTTCCATACGTCAACTTAGATATTTATTTATATATTTTCTTTTCTGTTAACTTTAAATGAAGATCTTTAAAATGAAGACTAGGGAGGAAGGATTATTACTTAGCTATATCTTGATGTTTTATTGAAAGTCCCACAATATATGCAATTCTGTCCAAGCTCTCTTTTCTGTTTTTGCTGTTCCATGTCTAAAGAGACTATAATACCCAAAATAAAATTATCTAGACCACACGCTGAAGTGTAGACTGAGATCAGCACTTTGATTTGCTTTCACAGGCTGAAGAAACAGCCCTAGCACATCACCATTTGAGTGGACCACTGAAGCCCAAAACAGTTGTGTGTGTGTGTGTGTTTTTAATGTCTGCCTTCAAACCACCTGCAGTGCCTTTAATACCTCATTGCCCTGGGCACTGACCCATTGGAGATTTCCCTATTCACCAACAATCTAAAGCAATTTGCACTTATTGACACCATAGCAACTAATTGGTCTTCACGACCTGCAAACTTTCGGGAAGGTCAATTTAAACCACCTTTGTTGTGTCAGGGATCAATGTAAAATTCCTCAAATCAGATGCACTTTTGCTTTCTAATCCCACTGGAAATTTGTCTGAAGCTTTCTTAGTTGCCTCAGTGAGAAAGCATCAGACTTATCAGGTCTGAGGTTTAAGGTTTGATATAACACTATTTTGTGACCCCTACGACAAGATTAAATAAAATATACCAATATATCTTCTAGAAAGAGCATTAAATTATATCAAACTCTTTCTGTAAATCAGGTCTGGTGCTAGGTGAGGGATGAGTGTGTATGTTATTCTGTGTTTGTTTTTTTTTACATTTAATTATCATCATATCAGATTAAACCACAGAAACAGTGTATGAAGTAGTTAAGGGAGATAATTTTAGAGTCAGACTTTATGGATTCAGCTCCCTGATCCTCATCTACCAGGTGTAAGACCTTAAGCAAATTACATAAATTCTCTGTGTCTTAACTTTTTTGTCTGAAAAAAAGAATCGTTTTGGAGATTTAATAAATGAGTATGTATAAAATGGGATTCCCTGGTGGCTCAGATGGTAAAGAATCTGCCTGTAATGCAAGAGATGTGGGTTTAATCACTGGGTCAGGAAGATCCGCTGGAGAAGGGTATGGCTACCCACTCCAGTATTCTTGCCTGGAGAATCCCCATAGACAGAGGAGCCTGGTGGGTTACAGTCCATGGGGTGGCAGAGTTGGATACGAACAAAGCTAGTGGAGGTGATGGAATTTCAGTTAAGCTATTTCAAATCCTAAAAGATGATGCTGTGAAAGAGCTGCACTCAATATGCCAGCAAATTTGGAAAACTCAGCAGTAGCCACAGGACTGAGAAAGGTCAGTTTTCATTCCAATCCCAAAGAAAGGCAATGCAAAAGAATGCTTAAACTACCACACAATTGCACTCATCTCACAAGCTAGTAAAGTAATGCTCAAAATTCTCCAAGCCAGGCTTCAGCAATACGTGAACCATGAACTTCCAGATGTTCAAGCTGGTTTTAGAAAAGGCAGAGGAACCAGAGATCAAAATGCCAACATCCACTGGATCATCAAAAAGCAAGAGATTTCCAGAAAAACATCTATTTCTGCTTTATTGACTATGCCAAAGCCTTTGACTGTGTGGATCAAAATAAACTGGAAAATTCTGAAGGAGATGGGAATACCAGAGCAGCTGCCTCTTGAGAAACCTGTATGCAGGTCAGGAAGCAACAGTTAGAACTGGACATGGAACAACAGACTGGTTCCAAATAGGAAAAGGAGTATGTCAAGGCTGTATATTGTCACCCTGCTTATTTAACTTATAGGCAGAGTACATCATGAGAAACGCTGGGGTGGAGGAAGTATAAGCTGGAATTAAGATTGCCGGGAGAAATATCAATAACTCAGATATGTAGATGACACCACCCTTATGGCAGAAAGTGAAGAACTAAAGAGCCTCTTGATGAAAGTGAAAGAGGAGAGTAAAAAAGTTGGCCTAAAGCTCAACATTCAGAAAATTAAAATCATGGCATCCGGTCTCATCACTTCAAGGCAAATAGGAGGGGAAAGAATGGAAACAGTGACAGACTGTATTTTCTTGGGCTCCAAAATCACTGCAGATGGTGATTGCAGCCATGAAATTAAAAGACGCTTACTCCTTGGAAGAAAAGCTATGGTCAACCTAGAAAGCATATTAAAAAGCAGAGAGACATTACTTGGCCAACAAAGGTCTGTCTAGTCAAAGCTGGTTTTTCCAGTAGTCATATATGGATGTGAGATTTGGACTATAAAGAAAGCTGAGCGCCGAAGAATTGATACTTCTGCACTGTGATGTTGGAGAAGACTCTTGAAAGTCCCTTGGATTGCAAGAAGACCAAACCAGTCCATCCTAAAGGAAATCAGACCTGCATATTCATTGGAAGGACTGATGCTGAAGCTCCAATACTTTGGCCACCTGATGGGAAGAACCAATTCATTGGAAAAGACCCTTATGCTGGGAAAGATTGAAGGCAAAAGAAGAGGATAACAGAGGATGATATGGTTGGATGGCATCACTGACACAAAGGATGTGAGTCTGAGCAAGCTCCAGGAGTTGGTGATGTATGGTGAAGCCCAGTGTGCTGCATGCAGTCCATGGGGTCACAGAGTTGGACATTACTGGGCAATTGAACTGAACTGAACTGAAATGAAGTGAAGTCACTCAGTCGTGTCTGACTCTTTGCAACCCCATGGACTGTAGCCTACCAGGTTCCCCATCCATGAGATTTTTCCAGCAAGAGTACTGGAGTGGGTTGCCATTTCCTTCTCCAGAGGATCTTCCCAACCCAGGGATTGAACCCGGGTCTCCCACGTTACAGGCAGATGCTTTACCGTCTGAGCTACCAGCGAACTGAACTGAACTGAACCACATTTCTTGCTCTTTGTCTATTTCTTGTAGACTTCTCAGTGTGCTCTGATTTGTGTGGTAAGCAGAATTCCAAGATGATCCTAAGATCTCCATGCCCTTATTCTATGAACTGTCTCTGCCCTTGAGTGTGCATAGGATGCTGAAAAACAACTAGCAAATTGAATATATAAACCTCTTAGCATGCCACTCCTACCTAAGATTCTGTTTTAGCAGACTAGAAAAAGATTTTCCTGCTAACCTCAAAGAAGCAGTCGTAGCATAAACTCCCTTTGGAAAAAGCCATGTAACAGGGAACTGTAGGTGACATCTAAGGCCTGAGAGTACCACACTAACAGCTAGCGAGAGATGGTTATAGCCTTGTGAGACACTAAGAAGAGGACCCCAATAAGCTGTACCTGGGCTCTTAATCAACAGATAATCTACAGACTTGGGAGATAATAGATGTCTGTATTGTTTTAAGCCTCCAAGTTTATTGGCACTTGTTATGCAGCAATAGGAAATTAATCATCTGACTTTAGCTTAAACAAATGGAGGGACAGAAAGACATTGATATCTGGATCAAAACCACAGCTTGACTCTCTCACTTTTTCCTCTGCAACTAGTTATAGTTTACTGTATATTTACATTTTTTTCCCCTCTGGTCACAAGAAAGAGTGGTTCTACTGTAAGTCAAAAGCCTCTCCCTCTTCAATTAATATTTTAAATCTCATCCCATTCTGATATGCAAATAACTCTTTAAAAAGTTGTTGTTCAGTTGCTCAGTCATCTCTGATTCTTTGCAACCCCATGGACTGCAGCACACCAGACTTCTACTTAAAAAAGTAGAGGGACACAAGTTTAGATGAAAAAATTTAATGATAGTTTTTTCTTCTAATTATAGAACTAATAATGCGTTCATTGAAAGAAGTAAACAACAACAGGAGAGGAGTCATCTAAAACAACAGCAGGAAAAATGATCATTGATCTTTATATATATATATATATATATATATATATATATATATATATACTGACAATATGGCACCATGTATATTTTAGAACCAGCATTTTTTTTTCAGTTGTGCTGCACAGCATGTGGGATCTTAGTCCCCTAACCAAGGATTGAACACATGCACACTGCAGTAGTAGCATGAAGTTTTAACCACTGGACTACCAGGGAAGTCCCAGAATCAGCATTTCTGAATTAACACTATACCAAGCATTTTTTCCAAAGTTATTTAATGATATTTGATATCATTTTTAGTTTTATAATGTGCATGCTAAGTTGCTTCAGTCGTGTCGGACTGTTTTCAACTCTATGGACCATAGACACCCAGGCTCTTTTGTCCATGGGATTTTCTAGGCAAGAATATTGGAGGAAGTTGCCATGCCTTCCTCTAGGGGATCTTCCCAACTCAGGGATCAAGTCTGTGTCTCTCATGTCTCCTGCATTGGTAGGCAGTTTCTTTTATATAATATCCCATTTTATGTATTTCACTTGTTTAATCAATCTAGATGAGCTAGAATTTGAAGGGATTTACAAATTTTTCCAACAGTTAGGCTTTGGAACACTTTTAATGGGCATCAGTTTTACTCTAAATCAGAGTTGTCAAACTTTAGAGTATCACCTGGTGATCATGTTAAAATGGAGATTCTAATTCAAAATCACAATCAGGTCTCTGGGATAGAGCCAAAATTCTTATTTCTACCAACCTTGTAGCTGACACCAATGCTCCTGTTCCTTGGACCACATTTTGAGAAGCAAGGGACTATGTAAGAGAGAGACTAGATTCAACAAAATCCTTGGGAATTAAAGGCCTGACTCAGGATAGATGCAGAGGCAATGGACACTAGAGGAAGTTGACACATATTTCAAAAGAACAAACAGTAAAACATCATGACAAATTGAATCCAGAGCATAAGTGTGGTAGAAGAATGAAAATCTTTTGTTTCCTAAAAGCTTCAAAATTAGTAATGTTATTGACAGAAATGAAGTCAATTTCCAAAGATTCTGATGAGGTTGTTCAGCTATTTTGATTTTAATGTAAGACTACTAGGTTATTGTTGTGGGTTGTCTTGTGTCCTTTACAAAGATATGTTGAGGTTCTAATCCCAGGTACCTATGAAAGAGATCACTCTTATTTGGAAATAGGGTCTTTGCAGATTAATGAAGTTAAGAGGAAGTCATACTGAATTAAGGCCTAAATTCAGTGACTGCTGTCTTTCTAAGGAGAGGAAACTGAAGACATGGAGATAAACACATGGAGAAGGCAATGGCAACCCACTCCAGTATTCTTGCCTGGGAAATCCCATGGGCATAGGAGAGTGATGGACTACAGTCCATGGGGTCACATAGAGTCAGAAACGACTTAACAACGAAATAGCAACAAACACAGGGAAGTGGAGCATGTGATGACAGAATCAAAGACTGCAGTTGACGGAGCTGCCAGTCAAAGAGCACCAAAGACTGCCCGCAGCATCCAGACCCCAGGGAGAGGCAAAGAAAGGCCATTTCTCAGAGACTTCAGAGTAAAGCCCTGCGGACACCGTGATCTCAGATTTTTCACATACAGAACCATAAAAGAATAAATTTCTCTTGTTTTAAGCACTTGATCACACAATTTGTGACATATTAAGCAACTCTGGGAAACTAGTAAAGTCAAGTCAAAGTCAAGTCACTCAGTCGTGTCCGACTGTTTGTGACCCCATGGACTGTAGCCTATCAGGCTCCTCCGTCCATGGGATTTTCCAGGCAAGAGTGCTGGAGTGGATTGCCATTTCCTTCTCCAGGGGATCTTCCCGACCCAGGAATCGAACTTGGGTCTCCCGCATTTCAGGCAGACACTTTACCGTCTGAGCCAATAGTACTATTACTAAATTGTTCAAGTTGTAAAAACAAATAAATGTATGGCATTGAAGAACATATATGCCAAAGATAGAGATGCCAGTTTTGGAAACTTTGGAGACTGTAGTTCAAGTTTAAATAGTTCAAGCTGCTGAGAAAATAAGAATATAGAGAGAAGAGTTGGCAGTATAGTCTTGAGAAATCACTTATAGTTGAGGAAACTGAGCAGGGAAATATGGTAACCCCGAAAAGTTTTTTAAGGTCTCTAAGCCCCACAACCCAATTCTGTATTAAAGAAAAGGCTGAATTTGATGATCTTGAGTTCTTTTGCAGCTCTATTATTTTATAACCATCATTAAGCTACTTCTTTGGCCAGATGCTGGGAAGCTAAGAAGCAAAAAGAGGAAAGTGCAGAGCATTTTGGTGATAATGATAACAATAGGAATACTTTATATTATGTCTTTCTGGGGAGTTCAAAACATTTTTAACTATATATACTATTAATCCTAGCACCTTCACTATGAAACAGAACAAGCATTATCATCATTTAAAGAATAAAGAAATCGAGACACAAGAGAGTTAAATGAAAAAGATTCTTCAGTTTAATATATTGCCTGAATGAGGCAGAATGCTTATCAGGAGAAAAACTAATGACAAAATAAACAGCATAGAAATACTGGTGGGAGACCCATCACATTCTTACAGTCTTCTTTCTTTCCTCCCTCCTCTTTTCCCTCTTCCCTCTCTCTCCTCCTCCCTCCCTCTGTCCTCTAAATTACCTTGCCCCTATTTGTAAAAATACATTGTGGTTACAGACTATTTGATACTCAACAAAAGAGAAGTAATTGATATGTTGGGTGATGAGGAAAATAGGTGTTTTTCTTCCTTGTTATTTCGAGTGTTTTCCTTCTTAGGGCTAATGAATAAAGAATAGCTATGTTAGATACTGTGTCATTTCTGCAAAGCTGTCGGTTTTCTCCAGTCTTTAAGGACTGGAACAGCCATCACTGGTACTTTAGTTACAGAAAGAAGCTACAGAGCTGCCAATTCTATGTTGTGAGAGTTGGGCCTCATTTTGTCCTTTAGAAAAAGCCAATTCTTAAGCAGTCTTACCCCTTCCCAATGCACTTCAACCAAGTATTAAAACTGTACCCTTTTTTAGTGTTATAGTTACATTCTTTGGGGTGCTATTACCTCAAAAGTTGGAAAACAGAAACCAACATAGTCTGTATTAAAACACAGAATTCTCTGGCAACCATAACTTCCGATTGGCAGTAATCATCTTAAGAGCAAATCATACACGAAAATACTGGCATGCTTTGCATGAATTGAATCACGGACTATGTATATTAACAGTTAAAAGCTCTTTGCTTAAAAAGCTGTCAGAGAGGAATTTTCATTCGTTCATTTGCCTTTGAAGAGTGAATAGCCTGCAGCAATCTCAGCTATATTTTTTTTCACTATGATACAATAACAATCCCAAGTGACACACCCCCTGAAAGACTAGAAATTGGGTTAGACTACAGGAATTTGATACCCAAAACACAGTATCTTAAACATGCTGTCACAAAGCACCATCCATGATTAGGGTGGTTTTCTCGTAGAATTTTCTAGTGATATTTCCCTAGAAGTGTTCCATTTTTGCCACCGCTTGACTGGTAAGTACCAAAGATCAACCAGCACCACCAAAGACCAGTAGCATTGCTACCAGTCCATACACTATTGCTTTTATGACCTGCTATACTTTCATATGGGCTTCCCGGGTGGCTCAGTAGTAAGGAATCCACCTGCCAGTGCAGGAGATGAAAGTTGGATCCCTGGGTCAGGAAGATCCCCTGGAGAAGGAAATGGCAACCCACTCCAGGATTCTTGCCTGGGAAATCCCATGGACAGAGGAGCCTGGCAGGCTACAGTGCATGGGTCACAAAGGGTCGGACATGACCGAGCCACTGACACCCACTCACTCATACTTTCATATAAGCTGTAAAGTAGGACAAATGTTATCATATAAAACATGTAAATACAGACACATGGAAAATTTAGTTAAAAATATTCTTCAACTGTGACAGAGTGAACTGGTCAGGGGAGTGGACCGGTGAGACATTCCACGCCTCTGGATAGGAGGGCCTATGAAGGGATGTTCTGCTTAAGTCCTTTGACCAGTGCTCCAAAGCAGGCATTTAATAAATATTTGCGGAGGTGCCAATGGAAGCATTTGTACCTATACTTTACCAGTAGGAAGAGAAAATTGGCAGTTATACAGTTTAATGAAGCTTTAAAACTCGTCAATACCAAAATGGCAAAAAGAATCGGTGGGTGGGGAGGTAAAGGGAGTTGGAGGGATCAAGGAGCCCTGCTCTACCTGCTTTGATATGCTATTCATTACAGTGATGTCAAACCAGATACACATCCCACATCAAAGGGTTTTTGTAGCATCCTTAATAATTATCAGTGAATGTTAGTTATTAAGCTTATTACTATTATTATTATTCTAGAAATGGGTAATAGGTTCAGAGGCCATGAAACCAATCCAAATATCCATAGCAAATGTGACTATAGAGTCACATGACCATTTAAAAACAAAAACATACTTGAAAGTGAATCAAATTTATCTAACCAGCTAGGCACCCTTAGTGGCTTTCTATTCTCCCATAATCTGAACTCTAGACACTCTGTAAAAATTTCCCAGTAGAAGAGGTGACAAGAATATACAGAAGAACTGTACAAAAAAGATCTTCACGACCCAGATAATCACAATGGTGTGATCACTCACCTAGAGCCAGACATCCTGGAATGCGAAGTCAAGTGGGCCTTAGAAAGCATCACTACGAACAAAGCTAGAGGAGGTGATGGAATTGCATTTGAGCTATTTCAAATCCTGAAAGATGATGCTGAGAAAGTGCTGCACTCAATATGCCAGCAAATTTGGAAAACTCAGCAGTAGCCACAGAACTGGAAAAGGTCAGTTTTCATTCCAATCCCAAAGAAAAGCAATGCCAAAGAATGCTCAAACTACCACACAATTTCACTCATCTCACACACTAGTAAAGTGATGCTGAAAATTCTCCAAGCCAGGCTTCAGCAATACGGGAACTGTGAACTTCCAGATGTCCAAGCTCGTTTTAGAAAAGGCAGAGGAACCAGAGATCAAATTGCCGACATCCACTGAATCACTGAAAAAGCAAGAGAGTTCCAGAAAAACATCTATTTCTGCTTTATTGACTATGCCAAAGCCTTTGACTGTGTGGATCACAATAAACTGTGGACAATTCTGAAAGAGATGGGAATACCAGAACACCTGACCTGCCTCTTGAGAAACCTGTATGCAGGTCAGGAAGCAACAGCTAGAACTGGACATGGAACAACAGACTGGTTCCAAAGAGGAAAAGGAATACTTCAAGGCTGTATATTGTCACCCTGCTTATTTAAGTTCTATGCAGAGTACATCATGAGAAATGCTGGGCTGGAAGAAGCACAAGCTGGAATCAAGATTGCCAGGAGAAATATTTATCACCTCAGATATGCAGATGATACCACCCTTATGGCAGAAAGTGAAGAGGAACTAAAAAGCATCTTGATGAAAGTGAAAGAGGAGAGTGAAAAAGTTGGCTTAAAGCTCAATATTCAGAAAACTAAGATCACGGCATCTGGTCCCATCACTTCATAGCTGATAGATGGGGAAACAGTGGCTGACTTTATTTTTCTGGGCTCCAAAATCACTGCAGATGGTGACTGCAGCCATGAAATTAAAAAACACTTACTCCTTGGAAAGAAAGTTATGACAAACCTAGATAGCATATTAAAAAGCAGAAACATTACTTTGTCAACAAAGGTCCATCTAGTCAAGGCTATGGTTTTTCCAGTGGTCATGTATGGATATGAGAGTTGGACTATAAAGAAAGCTGAATGCCAAAGAATTGATGCTTTTGAACTGTGGTGTTGAAGACTCTTGCAAGTCCCTTGGACTGCAAGGAGATCCAACCAGTCCATCCTAAAGGAGATCAGTCCTGGGTGTTCATTTGAAGGACTGATACTGAAGCGGAAACTCCAATACTTAGGCCACCTGATGTGAAGAGCCTACTCATTGGAAAAGACCCTGATGCTGGGAAGGATTGAGGGCAGAAGGAGAAAGGGATGACAGAGGATGAGATGGTTGGATGGCATCATTGACTCGATGGATGTGGGTTTGGGTAGACTCCAGGAGTTTGTGATGGACAGGGAGGCCTGGTACGCTGCAGTTCACGGGGTTGCAAAGAGTCGGACATGACTGAGTGACTGTACTGATACTGATAATAATGGTTGTCTAATATCCCCTTCTAGGTATACCCAAGAGGGACAAGCCTTTAACTGTGCTGGGTTTCCTAGCCTTTGAACTGGGTACAGAGGTAGATTGTGCTGTATTCAGATGCTATAAGTAATATTGTTGTTCAGTCACTCAGTCGTGTCCGACTCTTTGCAACCCCATGGACTGCAGCATGCTAGGGTTCCCTGTCCTTCACTATTTCCCAGAGTTTGCTCAAACTCATATCCATAGATGATGATGCCATCTAACCATCTCATCCTCTGTAATATTAATAAATTATTTTTATAAGTAACTGAAAGTTTACTATGTGTCAAATGACCCAATAAACTCTTTATTTTCATTATCTTATGTAATGTCACAACAACCTACTGGAATATACTATTATTACTTCCATTTTCCACATGAGGAATCTGAGAATCAGAAAGGTTTAACACCTTTTCCTGTGATCATTGTGGAACTGTCTTATTCTGAGTAAAAGCAAACTCTGAGAAGTAAGAGCAAACTTGAAATGATAAGACAGAGACATCGCACCAGATCAGAACTATCAGATCAGCTAGATCTAACTAAGGCACAGAGCCTTGGGAGATCCCCTGAAGTTCCAGATTTTCACCAGCTCCCAAGCCTCCAACTCCAATCTCTCAGTCTCAGTGAACCACGAGATTCCTCAGTCCTGGCTCTGGCCCACAGCTGTGATCTGATCTTGAGAAGCTGGAAGCCATCCTTGGCTAGTTGATGAGATTTGCCATCAGTAACTTGTATCTTATTGGCTTCTCCGTAAGTCAGGGCAATCATTTAACAATTATGCTATTTGGAGTGAATAACAGTATTTTTGAAGTTTTTCTTTCAATGTTGCCTTGAAGTCTTACATCATATTTTTTAAATAGCTTAAACTTTCCAAGTCAAATTGTACTTTTAGAACCACCAAATTATGGAGGTCTAACCCTGATAAGACGGAGAAGGCAATGGCAACCCACTCCAGTACTCTTGCCTGGAAAATCCCATGGACGGAGGAGCCTGGAAGGCTGCGGTCCATGGGGTTGCTAAGAGTCGGACACGACTGAGCGACTTCACTTTCACTTCTCACTTTCATGCATTGGAGAGGGAAATGGCAACCCACTCCAGTGTTCTTGCCTGGAGAATCCCAGGGACCGGGGGAGCCTGGTGGGCTGCCGTCTATGTGGTCACACAGAGTCAGACACGACTGAAGCGACTTAGCAGTAGCAGCAACCCTGATAAGAAAGTTAGAGATCCAGCTGGATAAATGTTGAATAATATCAATTATAAAATGTGACTGTAAAGTGAGATTTATTCTGAGGGCAATTCCAAAGCTGAGTTTTAAAGATGCTGGGAGTAAGGACATATCATCATTGCACTTCCCATGTGGCCTTTCAGAGCTACCATTTGAATGTGTAAGTCCCAATGGGTGTGTTAAACAATCAGACAATTTTCACATGAACTTCTCTCACCAGGCTAGGACACAGCTAAATGTCTGCTCTTGATGAATCTTGATTGAAATAAATCAACATTTATTGAGTGGCTACTGAGTGATAATAAGCCAGATATTCAGTGTATTGTCATATTGTTTTGCTCACAACAAGTCTGAGAAGTTAGAGTTATCCCATTTTACAGAAAGGAAATTGAAATTCATTAGCAAGGCCTCTGCCACCTATTTATAGTATTAGTATTTCAAACCAGTTCATGTTTGGTTGAATGTTTACCTTCCACCACTCACAACTGCTTCAGCCCTGGCCTTTCCAAGCTTCTCTCTAGGAAGAATATTTGCAGATAACACAGTACTTCCTCAGTTGTAAATCAATCAAATAGCAAACATAATGTCACAACTTCTTCTCAAGAAGAAAATGAATTTT
Source organism: Budorcas taxicolor (assembly GCF_023091745.1). Classification (NCBI taxonomy): domain Eukaryota; kingdom Metazoa; phylum Chordata; class Mammalia; order Artiodactyla; family Bovidae; genus Budorcas; species Budorcas taxicolor. The sequence continues at coordinate 62,607,257 of NC_068912.1, read as the reverse complement.
TTTTTTAGGCTCAAAAACTAAAGTTGCTTTACTTCACAAATATTTATGACTTGTATCAATATTAGATATCTTTATTTCTCTAAGAAATAACAAGAACTGATGTGATTTATTTTAGATAACTTTTAAGATTGTTTAAAAGCTCTTACATTGAGTATAGTACCTGAATCACAGATTGTATATTATTCCCAGGTCTCATTAGAGTTTTCAAGGAGAAAGACATCCTTTTATCAACCAGCTAGTAGAATATCTGCCAGTAGAATTTATGGTGCAAGAGTGACCATTAACTCCTACTTTTTTAAAGCACATTTTCTCTTAGAGACCTTGACAGTTTAGACATAGGGCAAAAGCTTCGTTTACTGACTTCTAGTTGAAGAAGATGAAAAGGGTATTTTGAAAAGAAATATTAATGAAAAAATAAAGGTTGACTCATATAAGCCTTCAAGGAAGAAGATAAGAAGAGCATGCAAATGCCAGTTATATATTTTTCCTTGGTACTAAATATTATATCATATTAAATGCCTGGAGGTATTAACAAAAACATCCTTATATCATAAAATGAGATCTTACACTGAGGCAGTATTTTCACACTGATGGTTACAATTCTCAAGTACTCTGTTAAATCAATTTAGTGAGTCATGAGCAGCATTTTTTTTAAGAAATAGAATACAATAGATTGTAAAAGAAAATATTAGAATAGAATACTATGTATCAGTCTGCATAGTTGTAAAGTTCAGTTTTGTGTTATGAATGTAAGCCCAATATTCACTACTGTTTCTCCATCAAATAGAACATAATTGGCAATAGATAGATATTTGTCGTCAAATGAATAAAGATGTGTATGTGTGTAAGTATGTATATTTTCATTCATATTTTATATTAGATCAAAATGTAAAATGCACTTAATATGGACTTCCCTGCAATGCAAGAGACATGGGTTTGATCCCTGGTTCAGGAAGATCCCCTGGAGAAATATTCTAGTATTCATGCCTGGGAAATCCCATAGACATAGAAGCCTGGCAGGCAACGGTGCATGGGGTCACAAAAAGTCAGACTTGACTTAGCAACTAAGCAACAACAGCAACTTCTTTATATAGGACAGGATAGAAATTTCAGAAAATTTTGTGTGTGTACATACATGCATACATACATATATACACATGCATATGTATTATAATATTTAATAATTATACATACAATGTAACATCTCAGGCGAGATTTCCTGAAAGTAGAGTCCAAGTGCAAATGATATATTGAGAGTGTTTTAGGAGACACTTATAGAAAGGGAAGCGAGCTGAATAAGACAGTGCAGAGAAAGCAAGGCAAAGCTGTAATTCCAGAAGTCTAAACTCCCTGCTTTCTCCAGGAAGGAAGCTTGCCTAAGGACAAACCCCCTCAAAGAAGGGGACAGTGGCAAGCCAGACTAAAAGCTGACATTCATTCATTTAGTCAAGACATACATATTGAGCACCCACTCCATGTCAAGAATACTGTTGAGCCCTGGAATTTCACCTTAACTCATAGAAATTATAGTTTAGTGGGGCAAAGCCCAATTGCAATTTTTTAAAATATAATATACATATGATATAATAATTTGTAATAGGCAAGGGAGCCCATTTCCACCACAAATCAGATTACTTGGATGATCCTTACTTTCTTTCACTTCTTAGTTTTCCTACATTTTCTTAAATCTTCACAATGAAACCAGAATATGCATTTAAAATGAGGTGACATAAATGTGAAGGCATATATTGGGCTTGATTGGCAGCCTAGAGAAATTTTTGAATATACCAATACTTTTTTACAAGATATAAAGTGTGTTACAACTTTAAAGTTTGCAATTGTAAGAATAATTATAAGAAGTAGCAAAGAAAAGAAGTCAACTATGCCATTGCTGTGGGGAAAAAACTATATTTCTAAAGAAAAGGTTTAGCAGAATCTTCACAAAGTTAACCAAGCAAAACAGTTTCTAATCAACTGTTTGATTTTACGTTTTCCTAATTTTAGATGATTTTTTAATGTTTGAATGATTAAAATAATAAGCTATACAACATAATTTTGATTTGAAAACATGCATTAATATTGAATAACTGAAAATATTCCACTTATTCTTGTACTATTCTCACCTCATTATTGTTTTATTTAGGAGTACATCAGGAGTACCTGGTCAATTTGCATCCTAAATATTGATTTTATCATGTTATTCACCTGCTCTAACACCATCATTATTTGTGACTCATTTACAGTCTAGAACCAACCTATCTTTCCAATCCTATCTCCTACCATTTATCATGTACTGGATTTAAACCCAGCCTGGTTCCCTAGTGCATTAAATGAACTCTCCCAAGAGACAAGGCCATCTGCCCTTCATTTGAATGCCCTCTACTCCCACCTCTGCTCCCAGGTTCTGGATCTAGTTCTGACCCAAATCAGAAAGCATACATTGTGAAAGTAGGTAGATTTATGATTCTCTGCTTCACCTCATAGAATTGAGGATTAATGACTTTTTGTCCTGCCTAGTTCTTACCTGGCAGTTTATATTAGTACTTCTCAACCTACCACCCAGATCTTATTAAAATGCATATTCTGATTGGTGCGTAGGTATGGAGCCTGCAGTTCTGCATTTCTAACAAGTTATTGGTAATGCCAGAGGTGTTACTCTGGGGACCACACTTCGAAGAGCAACATCTAGTACACTGATTCTCCAAGTTGCCTGTGGCTTGGAATCACTTTAATTGAATGGGGGAAAACCTCATCAAAGAGAGTTTTTAAACTCTCTTCCCCACCCAATTCTAATCTACAACAAGTCTGAGAAACAGTGGTCTAAGTTATACCCGAGTTCTGTCATTATGCCCTTGATTGTTCTGTTTTACCTGGAATCCAGTCTCAGTAATCTACACATTATGATTACTATCATTCTAACTTCCTTCCTCCCAACTCCCACCCCTGAATCAGACACTGGAGTTCCTTCTCTGAATGACTGGGAAATGGCTCTTTCCCAAAATAGCTGGAGACCAGCTAAATTTTGAGAAATTTCCTTGATGCTGATTGTAGGGCTTGTCAGCCTAGATGTTTAAATCTAGGCTCTAAGACTGTTCACTCTGAGATATCCTATCACAGAAAATTCCTCCTGCCCATCAAATATTTCTTACCTGGCATTCTGTAACACCCAATAGCCACAAGAGAAACATGTGAATACATACATTTTTAAAAAGAATAATTAATTCATTTATTCAATTACATTCTTACCAAGCACCTCTTAAGTGTCAGGCTGTGTTCTAGGATCTAGGGATACAGCATTAAATAAAACAGACCAAGTAAATCTCCTGGCCTATTGACACCTACATCCTAATAGGGGTTCCGATTCCAGTATTCTTGCCTGGAAAATTCTATGGACAGAGGAACCTGGTGGGCTTTTGAAGGGCTTCCGGCAGTACTTCTGCAAACTCCTCTGGCCATACTTCATCCCACCCAGCCCCATATGCCAACAGAGCACACTCTGGTAACTCCCCCTCAGGTGGAAGGTGATCTTCAAGACTGTGGTGCCGATCACGAGTCCATTTTTTCTTGTGGTCAGTGGAACAATAAGAGAGACAGATAGCAAGCAAATAAATACTTTAAGTTCAAGTAGTGGTGAAAATTATGAAGAAGTGTAATCAAAATAAAAGGATAAATAACAGCAGAATCTGCTATCCCACATAGGACAGTCCAAGGAGGGTCTTCTGTGTAGAAAACATTTGAGAAAGAGACTAAGGAGGAAGCCAAACACATAGCTAAGAGGAAGAAGGCTCCAAGCAGAGAGAAGGAACAAGGGCAAAGGCCACTAGTGGGCAGCTGGGAGTGTTTCTGGTGGAGTAAGCTGGCCATTGTGGGCGGAGCTGAGTATGCAAGAGTTATGTGTTAGGAGGACAGGTGGGCAGGGACTGAGATTAGTGACAACCAGGTCAGACATAGGCAGGACTTCATTCTAAGTGAGATGGAAGTCTTTGGAGGAATCTGAGCAAAGGCTTTTAAAAAGACTGACTTGGATATAATAGACTTTTATATCAAAATCTATTTGATAATATTTGCCTAATGTTTAAGGCTGCTAACCTGCCTAAGAATATTTTAAGATCTACTGCAGAGGAGTATTTATTAGTCTATATCATCATCTACTCTTTCCTCATTGTTTGCAATTGTTCTTCAACTCTGCAGTCACAATATGCAGAGAGAAACAGAGAGCTGTTATTTGGGCTACATCTTTGTAAGATCCTCTTTTGGCTTTTTAAATATGGATGCAAGTGAAGGAATCTCTCCTTTAGATGGAGCACTCAATTACCTCATACATCCTATCTGAATGCTTAACACACTTATCAAACATTATGGTCAGAACAGAACCACTGATTTTCTCTGTCAAATTTGTACCTTCCATTTCAGTAAATAGCACCATCATCAAAACTGATTTGGCGTCTTAGATTCCTTCTCATCCTCACATCTAATCCATCATTAATACTTCTTGGTTCTACCTCCAAAATGTTTCATGAACCAATCACTTTCACCACCTCCTCCACTATACTTTTAATCCCCACCACCATTTGCAGAGGTGACAGGAGTCAAGGGTTCAGTTTTTTACATCTTAGGTTTGAGAGGTCAATTAGACCCCCAAAAGACAATGAAGTTTGTAGTAACATAATGAGAGAGAAAGTCTGGGCTACAAATATACATTTGAAAGATTTATGGGTGGATCATCTAAGTGGTATCTAAAGATAAGGAAAAATGTCCCAGAACTGAGCCCAGGAGTACTTTAAGAGTGGAGACAGAGTCCCAGAGAGGTAGTAGGAGAACCAACAAAAACTTCAGGAAGCCAAGTCAAGAAAGCATTTCAAAAAGAAGTGATCAGTTTTGTCAAACACTGCTTAGGCACTAAGATGAAGACTAGTAATCAAGCATTAAACTTAATTGACTATGATCTTTTGCCTGAACTACTGAAATAGTCTTTATCTTAATCTTCCCACCTCTTGTCTTGACTTCTTGTCATGCAACTGTCCACAAAAACCAAAACAAACAGAAACCCAAAAACAACCAAAACAAAAAAATCCACACAGCTCTCTTTCTGAAACTTAATTATATCAGATCATTTTCCCACTTTAAGCCCTCCAGTGGCTACTTACTGCAAATGGACCTAAAATGAGCAAGGTTACACATGATCTGGCTTCCACCAACCTCCCTGAACTTATCTCTTCCTTGTTTTCCCTAATATGCTTCAAGCAAGATAGCTTTGAGTTCTATTCATGGAAGATAGATATTGTTGAAACCCTGCAATTATTCTCCCTGCTCCTGGAGAGTTTTCAGTATACTGACCTTTTCCTATCTTTAGCATTAAGGTTTCTCTTATTTGCCTGAGGACTTTCTTGAATTTTTCAGGAATTTGCTCAACCTCCCCAGAGAAGCCTGGTGGGATACAAAGAGTCTGAAACAACTGAAGTGACTTAGCACACCCTCCACAGGTACAACCTGAAAGTGCAGGAGTGTTAACACTGAGAGTAATACTCAGCCAGTGAGATATGGGAGAAGGCAGTTACATGGACCAGGCTTCCAGCCCTCTTGTTAGGAAGACTGTCAGGTGAGATCCTTTTAGTCCCTCTCAGGGGCTCCACCCCAGAAGAAATAAGTCCGTTATCTATAGCAGCAGCCCTCTCAACACAGAGGTTTTTCTTGGTTTTTCTCTCTCCTTGTCCACTTTCTCCATTTTCTTTCTGATGCTTCCTGAGATAACCTCCCAGATGAACTACCTGTACCTTGTCTTTGCTAGGTGGTGCATTAGCAAAAATCTGCCTGCCAATGCAGGAAACACAAGAGACAAGCGTTTGATCCCTGGGTCCGGAAGATGCCCTGGAGAGGAAATGGCAACCCACTCCAGTGTTCTTGCCTGGAAAATTCCATGGCCAGAGGAGCCTGGGCGGCTACAGTCCATGAGGTCGCAAAGAGTTGGGCATAACAGCACATGCACACACACTTACCTTGCCCTTAACTCAGGGTCTATTGTGAAAAACCCAACCTAAGACACATAACAAGCCACTTCCAATCCTTGGGCTTTTCTAAGTGTTCAGTCTTCAGCTGAGAAACTTCTTTGCTCAACCCTTTGTATGTCATCCTTCTTATGTGTGGGCTTCAGCCAGAATACTTCATCTTCACAGAACCTTCCTGGCCCTCTGGGTTCAAGTAGCTTCCACCAGTCACTCCATCACTGTTGTATCTTCTTCATAGTGTTAATTGGTGCTAAAAGTTACCTTATTTATCATTTCATAAGTTTATTGGTTGTCTCACTTTCCCCCCCCATCATGGTCAGCATTCAAACCCCCGCACATATTCATGAGACACAAGATTGTAAAAATTTCTCATTCGTGGGACACATCTTATGAGAATTCCTTTAAAGCACAAAATCCCTCTACCTCGTTACTCAGCCCTTAAAATAGTTCCTAGGCTAGAGAACACAGTCAGTATTTGTAGACTGGCTGACTCCAGGCCCTGCCTCTGATACTGGAGTATATGTACTTCTGCTCAGTATTATACCAGGTAGTTTGCATTTGTGTACCCAGTAAGCACCAAATTTGATACATCTTTCATGAAAGTAAGATTGATCAGAGAAAAACTGAGTATGTGTGTGTGTGTGTGTGTGTGTCTAGGAAAGTATTAAGTCATTTACTTCTCAATAATTAAAATTTTTATTTTTATATTTAAACAAACAGATATCTTATGGAGTAACATGGGAGATTCTCACGGGCTTTCCTGATAAAATAAGTGTTCAGTGTCCCTTGCTTTAGGGGTACTTTGATGGGAAAGTCTGAAAGGCTTCCTCTAAGGGACCCATACTCTAATTGGAAAAAGGGAAGAAACTCTAATGGGAATGGATGCTACACAAGCTGTCCTTATTTTTTTCTTCTAAGCTTTTTCCTTGTTCTCAAGAGCCTTAAAACCATTACCCATACTTCCCCACTTTCTGGCCCAGTTTTCCCCAAACTGAGTTCCCTAGAACCATTAATTTATGTTCTTTAGAGATTAAGGAATCTGTGCTCAAATAAAACTGAAAAACACCAGATTGTGCCTCCTTAGAACCTGCACTATGTAAATGTGCATTTTCTTAGATCAAAGACAGGGTCTACTTGTGTAGAACCCCCACCAAAAAAAACTTACTTGACCCTGAAACCCTTCGGGGAGTTTTTAAAAGCAGATTGGGGAGCACTACACTGACTGACCCAAGAGGAAGAGGATGGTAGTCCAAAACCTGAGCGCGTTCCAAGTCAAGCATCATGCTAAGTGCTTTTCATAGGTATTTGTATACTTATGTGGTAAAGGAGTGATTATTTCCCATAACCCTTAAAAAACCCTTCAAGGTAAGAATTATAATTTTCAATTTTTGAAGAGAACAGTGAAAAGTAAAATTATTTGACCTTGGTTCCACAGTTAGTGAGTCGTGGAGAAAGAATTTGAAACCAAATTGGTTTGGTTCCAAAGACCCTTTCTTCTACTTAGCATCAGTGGAAAAGAAAAAAAGAAAAAACTGGAAAAAGCTTCTACTGATGTTAAAATATAGAATTGCCAGATGTACTCCTCAAAAATAGGGGACTTGGCAAAGGAAACTTGGAATAAAGATTTAACACTTAAAAATTATTGGTTATTTCAGCTGGTATTTTATATTTATATTGGCTGTGAAATGTTGATTTATTTTATATTCCTAGAAACAATTATTTTCAAACAATTTCTTGGAATTTTGGTTAAAACACAAAAATTTCAGTTTGAATTCATCCTATATAGTCAGTCCACACACAATTCAACACATTGAAAACAAAAATGTTTTCTATGGCAGCATTGAAGAGAGGGATCATGTATATTTCTGAAGTAATTATGAAAGTAGTAATTTAAAATTCAACATACAGTATAACTAGTGAATGTCTAGTTTGTGGGTCTGAGGAAGCATCTTATAAAAGGTATCACAATTATTTACATAACAGTATTATGTATTTTTAATACAAATATTATGAAGTCTAAATAATTTTTTAAACCTTTACATGCTCACTCTTTAATTTCTTATTTTACCAGACATGTAAAATACAGGACTGCATCACTCTAGCTATCGAACATGTGGCAATCTTACTAGAAAAATGAATTGGAAAAGATGAGTATTTTTTAAAAGATAAACAACAGTTTTCTGATGATAGAATAAGCTAAGTGACATCACTTAACCAGTCCAAGGTCCTGTTTCCTAGTCTTTGACTTTTCTTCCATATTTTGCACCAGAACACCTTGAGGCAGGTATACAGCCCACTTCCCAAACCCCCGCCCATCAGTGTTAACAGCAGCAGGTCGGTTTGATGGTGTAACAAATGGTTGAGATGGTGATAGTATACTGTTGAAGTAAATAGTAAATTCTCTCACTCACTGAGCATCTCTCTACCTAGTGTTCCACAGTTGACTGTTTTCTGGCATCCTTTAGGGAAGCAGATAGTTTGGCTGCATTCTTTCTTTCAAAAGAAACCGTCGCTGAACTGTCTGAAAAATAAACTAACTGAGTGAAGCTGTGAAGATCTGGCTCCACCGCACTAAGTGATTTTAGGCAAGTGATTTAACCTCTCATGCTCTCAATTTCCTTATTTGTAAAATGAGCCTGTTGAGATAACTAAAATTGTATCTAAGCGCCTACAAATTCCAAAATTCTGTGATCAGTGTTCCAAAGTGTGCTCCATCTTCTCTGTTATCAGCACTACATCTTATCTTCATTTTGTTTTTAATTTATACAAATTCTGAAATAAGAGTACTGAAGAAGAGTAGAGTTCAATTCAATAAGAACTTATTGTGCGCTTTTATCAATTTGGCAGCTGTCTTCAAACACTTTGGAGAAGGAAATGGCAACCCACTCCAGTACTTTTGCCTGGAAAATCCCGTGGACGGAGGAGCCTAGTAGGCTGCAGTCCATGGAGTCATGAAAAGTCCGACACGACTGAACGACTTCACTTTCACTTTTCACTTTCATGCATTGGAGAAGGAAATGGCAACCCACTCCAGTGTTCTTGCCTGGAGGATCCCAGGGATGGGGGAGCCTGGTGGGCTGCCGTCTATGGGGTTGCACAGAGTTGGACACGACTGAAGCGACTTAGCAGCAGCAGTCAAACATTTTATCATATTTATTTTTATCAGAGACCTAGGTAAGAAGTTACCACTCTTCCCACATGCAGATTTTCCACATAACTTTTATGGGGCAAACTTGGATATAACCCAGATCTCCTAATCTGGAATGCACTTTCCACTAAACTACAATTGAATGTCCTTTAGTTGTTCAATTAAACAAAATTTAGTAAATTTTCTTTGCAAAGCCATCTTCTTCTTGTTGCCATCAGAGCTTCAGCTGATATTATTTAAGTTTAAAAATCATAAAACGCACATTTAGGAACCATCCTCTTGGGTTGTTCTCCTGTACTTCCCAGTATTCAGGCTCTTCTAGTTGAAAATTTAAAAAGAAGATATAAAACAGGCTCTTCTAACCAGAACCAAAGTAGGATATGACCCAGGTAAATTTAATCCTTTGTCCTTTTGAACTAGGTTAAGTCAGCCAGTTGTGCCTGCCCTAAGCTTTTACCCCACATTCATATAGAGTACTTCTTTACATTTGCATAGCAAAGACCTTTAGCAAGATGTATGGGCTTCCTAAGAGGAGGCTCAGAATTGTGGAAAATATGCTAGAGCTAAAATCAGAAGACCAAAGATGGCAGTCTATTTGAAACACAACTGAGCAATGTGATCTTCAGTAAATTCTTCACTCTTAAGAAAGGAGCAGCTTGTGCTTAAAACATTTTGAGCACCTAATAGTTCTCACATTCAGTGATTCACTTTAGATTTTCAGAATACCTGTCAATCAGATATTAATACGTGTGTTGTGCATCCTTTATCCTTTTACATACCTTAGTGCATCCCAATGAAAAAAAAATCTAGCATGACAGTTCTAAAATCTTTCATCTTCTACCTCCCGATTTCAGACCTAGAAGTCATCACTTTATCCATTTTAAGTATGTTTTCCAGAATTTTTCTATGCATCTCCATACATATAGGGACATATATGAATATATAATAAAGGAGATAGATGTAACTTTTGTTAAATATCACGTCACATATTAACTATCTTTCTTTATCAGTACACATTGATTGTTTTCATTTTCTACAGCTACTACCTAGTATGTCATGATACAAATGTACTCTATTCTGTGAAACTATTCTTTAATGGCACCCCACTCGAGTACTCTTTCCTGGAAAATCTCATGGACGGAGGAGCCTGGTAGGCTGCAGTCCATGGGATAGCTAAGAGTTGGACAAGACTGAGCGACTTCACTTTGACTTTTCACTTTCATGCATTGGAGAAGAAAATGGCAACCCACTCCAGTGTTCTTGCCTGGAGAATCCCAGGGACGGGGGAGCCTGGTGGGCTGCCGTCTATGGGGTCACACAGAGTCGGACACGACTGAAGTGACTTAGCAGGTAGGCTAAACTTTTGGACTGTTTTCCCCATCATGCTATAATAAAGCTCATGCATTGGACAACCTTACATGTTGCTTTTGGTCATATGTATGATTTCTCATTGATTAGATATTGAGTTTTAATATACCACCAGCACATTTTTCCAATGCCACTATACCAACTCATCCTTCCTACCAGCAGAAAACCCCACACCTCACCAATATTTGATGTTACTGAATGGCTTCAATCTAAGGGGTGGAAATGTTATCCTTGATTTTACTCATTCTTTCCTGTGCTAGACCTTCTCATCACAGTTTCTGGTCTCTATCCCTCCTAATACCCTAATGATGGTTTGGCCAATGCCCTTCCTTTTCAGTAAATGTTACCTTAAAAATGAATCTATGTCACTTGCCTTAGCACAAAAGTAAGTCAATTAGCTGCTATTCTAGCGGAAATTTGCACTTCAAGCCTCATCTCTAATTGCAGAATAAAGGGCTGTAGAGCAATCTAAAGAATTATACAGGAGGAGAATTATGTCTTGGACTAGGAACATTTCATAGCTTCAGAAATCACGCTGTTAAAGATTTGGCCTTGATCCACTAGGAAGGACTTATTGAAGTGTGGACAATCATGATTTTCTGATTAGAAAACCCTTGTTTGTGCTAACTGCTACTCAGATCATCTCAACATCAGAGAATTTAAATAGCAAATATGCTAAACCCTTTTGAAAAGTAGTATGATATGGTTGTTTAGGAAAGATGAGATACTTGAAATCTGCAACAAAATTCACTTATATTGACAGGAACCCCATAGCAGCATGGTTGTATATTTAAAAATCAGAAATATTTCCTCCAAGCTTATGAAAGGAGACATACATTTCAGACATTCAGCAGGTCCTTTCTTGGATTGATAAAACAGTTCTGTTCTTTTTTTTTTTTTTTCCAGTTAGTAAATATTCTTCCTCTGAGGAAGATCTTTGAGTCTAGGAATCAGTTTGATGAAAAGTCTGACCCCAACCACTCTGGACCTCAATTTTCTTATCTCCTAACTGAAGATAAAGTGCTATACTGGCCTCAGAACGTGGCATGAGATTAAGACGCTGTACTATATGTGACAGTAATTTCATCTGTTCTAAAATGGATCTGTAATTATTATTAGGTAAATAATAAAACAATATTTTTGAATGCCCACACATATCTGAGACTCATACTCACAAAGATCTTCTGAGATACATATTATTCCCAAGAGAAAGTAGAAACGCAGAGAAATTGAATATCGTGCTCAAAGTAAACAGCACCAGCAGCTAAATTCAGACAAAATCTTTTGGAGTCTAAAATTCAGATTCTTTCCAGCACATAATCTACTCTCTTCATTTTACAGTATGCAACACCTAGCAGTGCATATACATATATGAAAGTTTACATTGTGTTTAAATGCAAAATTCTGAGTATCATGAGGTTTCACTGCATTTAAATATCCAAGTATCTAAACCATAATATCAGTCACAGCAATATCAATCATAAATGCTTTAAAGTTGACGGTTCATTCCCAATAAGACAACACCTATTCCTGGGTAACATACTGAAAACTGGACACACAAAAATGGATGGTGGACTGACAAAGCAACTAGGAAGTTGCTATTACATGCAGCTTCCCCAGACTGGTGCCAGTATACATTCTGGGGAGACGCGATAACAGCACATTTTACATCCTCATGTGTTGAAACCAATAAATCTTAGTCCTTCCAGGAGCACAGCCCTGCTTTGGGTTAAAATTGAAGCAATTGATCTGCAGTTCAGCTCTGACTTAACTCTCTGCCTTTTTTCTTTTTATGCAACCTCTACCTATTTAGATGTCGGTCACTGGGTGGCAAAATGCGAAGGAAACCAAATGTTAAGATGATAGGAGTAGTCGATAAGCCAGTATTTTTGGAATTTCTGCTGCTAAATAGAGGCTGAAAGGGAGAGATTTTACAGTAAATATTTGTTATATCCTAGAGCCAGCAGTGAGATAAGAAACAAGGGGCTGCTAATTTAGAGCCAAACTAAAAGCTACCTTTATATCAAGAATGACTGGTTCACGCCAACTGAAGGGATGACAGTCACAGACCAATACATCTGACTCCTCTGTTGTATAGATCATGAAACTGAAATCCATTCAAGAGACACAGCTGGGATTCAAACTCAAAACTCTGGTGCTCAGTTCAGGGACCTCTGCCCAAGTATGTTCCTGGGGAAGAGGAATTCCTGATTTTCTTACCTGGAAATATTTCAGACAAGACCTTTAAAGGTATAATTTAAATAATGAATGCCAGCAGGTTTCAGAGAGAAAATAAGCTGTGCACTCACAGGGATTCTGACTCATCCCATTGGACAAGTGTCTGCCTGCACAACCCCTTGGACAATTGGAACCAGAATGCTATGCTATATAGCAGGGTTTGCACCAACCAAGTATCCCAGATCAGGCATCAGCACCATGCCAGCAGTGCCAAAGGCAAGCTAGGAGATGACTTTTATTGACATCAGGCAGTTATTGGTTCCAACCTACATCACAAAATAAAGGCAGTTGATTTGGGAATTTTCCCACATTTTCCAGACTCTTCTTCCCCCTTTTGGAAAGCCCTGCCTCTCCTTACCCAAGCACCCTCAGGCTTCCACCATCCTGGCCAAAGGCATTCTACCACTTACCTAATCTCCTCTTCTAGACCCAACCTAACCCTAAAGTGCACCAAAATTCCCTTCTTCCTTCTTACTGTACAGGAAATCTCAAACAAGATATTATTTGACTAAAAGAATTTGTAACAAAGTTATCAGAAAAAGCTATCATTTTGTTCCTACTACCCCAAAGATTTGTATTTTGAAACTTCTGTTGTGAAAAAAAATGTTTTTGAATTGAGGACTTAGACTTCCTTGGACACTCCCTACTCTCAGCACTAGCCATGATCATAAGATACACTAACATTTAATTTCCATTCTATTCTTCCAGGGCATCTTCTTTCTTTTACTCCACTAACAGAGACTTTGTTTTTAAAAGTTCCATCAGAAAATTAATAGAGAATTTCTGATCCTGTTTAAAGAATGGGTTAGTCTATCCTACTGAACCATTTCTGGGTCTGCACTTGGTGTTAAACACAAGTCTATATTATAAATAATGAAGACCTTCCCACAAACCTTGGAGAGAGGTTTTTTCATGATCTCCATTTTAGGGAAAATGGGCTTAGAATACAACTTGCCTAAGGTCATGGTAAGTAGATTGTGAGTCAAACCCAAATTCTTTGGATTCCAGAGACAGCATTCCCAGCCTCTGCACCATGACGAGAAAAGTTCTATTTCCCAGTCAGAAGGCCCAGCTCTAAGTCGTGGCTCTACCACTAAAAGATGATGAGCACCAATTCCCTTAACCTTTCTGAAACTCCTTCCACTGTAAAATAGGGAGATAATAATACTTATTGTGCCGGGAATGTGAAAAGTGATATATAAAATGGTACCAAATCTGTATGGCTATTTCTCACATAAATATGGTGCCTGTTGTTTTTTTTTTAATCACCTGTTTCCAAGGGAATTTCATGTCTATGTTGAATTCTACAAAAGATGAACTTGTAACGTAGGTGACAGTAAGCTGTCTTGTTCTTCACTCTGGCTCTGAATAAGTACTTGCTAAATAAATGAGAGATTGATCTTTGTAAAACAAAAGAGTACTATCAAAACCTAAGTAGATAAATAGTAATAAGATGTATTCTGATATCCTATTAAAATGAATGAAATCTTGTGTTAGTTTTTAACAAATCAAATGAGTTTTTAAAGTTTGACTTGTTGCCCTATTCTGACCTCTATTTAGCCCCATTTAGGCTTGCTAAAGCTACCTTAATCCTACTTGAACTTCTGTACCCTATTTCCCGTGATTTGCAAGTCTTTAAAAATATGGCTGTGAGGAGAGTGTGTTTGTTTAGTCCAGTTCCTTTCCCTGCCCCCCCCCCCCAATTTTCTATTTTTGGTTTTCACCCTTCCCTCTTGTACCTGGCAAGTTTCCCAAGAAGTGCTTCAGTTGCAAAGAAGGAAAATACTGACAGTGCATAATTTAAATGAGAGAGATGTGCCATGCCACATTTTCATTAAAATTACAGAAAAATCCAAGCTGTGTGGAGTTTAAGGGAGATCAGAATAGAGTCCAAAGTGCTATCATTACATTTTGTAGTGTTTTTTTAGCTCAATAAAGCAGCTGTCCTATATTTGCAAAATAGCTTGGAAATTGTTGGTCGTGGAAAAGGAAAGATGCACACTGGGTTCTTTTTTCTTTCTTCACTTCAGTTCTCTACTAGTTACAAGAATTAGGAAAACAAAATAAGTGCACAATTCCTATCATCTCTACTAACATCTAAACATGAAACCAAGAATATGTTGAAAAGAGTTTTGAAAAGTGAACTGTGACGAAGATCTGCTCATAGATTCACAGAGTGTTACCCACAAATCAAATATTCTTCCTGCAAATAAGTTTAATAAAATAATGGCACTTGTTTATAATGGTGTTTCAGTAAGCAAAATTTTCTGCAAACTTACATGAAGTGACCAAATAAAGATGTGATTCTGGAAAAGAAGATCTGAAGCAAATATAGAGGATATGTAACACCAAAACAATACTATACGTGTGTGTGAAAGTCACTCATTTTGTTGTGTCCAACTCCTTTGTTTTGTCCAACCCTATGGCCTGCAGCACACCAGGCTCCCCTGTCCTTGGGATTCTCCAGGTAAGAATTCTGGAGTGGGTAGCCATTCCATTCTCTCAGGGATCTTCCTGATCCAGAGATCAAACCCAGGTCTTTTGCACTGATTCTTTATCGTCTGAGCCACCAGGAGAAACAATACTAATTTTCCACTTAGTTGTAAGTTTCCACCACTCTTGAGCTCACTCATCCTTTAGAACTGGAGGTCTGTTATATTTTGGCATCAGTTTGTCATGTTTTGACATCAGTTTGAATAACAGAATACTCCTACCATCAAACAGGATATTTTCATCTCAGTGGTTAATAACCTTCCTATTCATGGCTAACATAATTTTCTTATAGTATCTAAGGATCTAAGACCAAAGATCAGAGATCTCAATTAACAAAAAATTATCTTTTCTATTTGCGAATCCAACAGAAAAAAAAATTGAGTATTTAGTAATCTTAGAAAAAAACACTTATTTCACTCAGTTTGCAAATAAACTATATTTCTAGTTTCCTAGCTGAAAATATGTAATTAAATAGTTGTGAACATAATATCCTTATAAATGTGAATTCAGCTTTGTTAACAAATGAGATTCTCATCTTAACATATACCTAGAACTTCCATTCTGCCATATCACCCTATACATGTTTCTATTTTTTCTCTTTAATATTATATTTAATTACACAAATAGCATATGTGTAGTATGAACACATCACCATAAAAAGAATAAGCAACAGAGAGGACATAATTTGTTACTCTAGTGGACATCCGTGAATAGTTTAGCTTTTCCAGTTTTGAATTTTGTCTATTTAATCATAGTTCCCATCCAGCTCTTTCTCACTTATTAAATTATTGTAACTTATTTTTAATAAAGTGAATTAATTGATCATTTTTAGCAAATAGATCCCCTCAGTTGGATTTTATTAATTGCATTCCCTTGGTGTTATCCAACATATTTCTCTTGTCTCTGTAATTCATATAAATTAGTATTTGATCTGCTGACTGCTTCAGATTCAGTGTCATTCAATGAAATATATATACATATAAGTTGTTATTTAGTCGCTAAGTCTTGTCCAATTCTTTTGTGGCCTCATGGACTGTAGCCTGCCAGACTCCTCTGTCCATGAGATTTCCCAGGCAAGAATACTGGAGTGAGTTGCCATTTCCTTCTACAGGAGATTTTCCTAACTCTGATCCTGACCCTGACCCTTCCTGACCCGCATCTCCTGCTTGAGACCCACATCTCCTGCTTAGCAGGTGGATTCTTTACCATTGAGCCATCAGGGAAGCCCCTTCATATACACTTAAAAGTATATTGAAAGTACTTCATACATCATGGGTATTCATTATAAGATATTGTCTCTATAGAAACATATTTTACCTTAACCATATGTTTTCGAGATCCCCTCCTTTCTCAGTACTTGTAGATTTATCTGAACTCTTCATTTCATAAAATCATATGTATCATAATTTGCATTATCTTCTCTTTTCTTATGGACTTTTAGGTTATTTTTGCCTTTATTAACAATGTTACGTTGAACATCCTTATATGTAGGATGCACACATGTGACAGCTTACAGCACAGTGAAATCTTTAGTCCCTTTCCTCCTGTGCACAATGTTAAGAGATCTGAAAGGAGGAAATTTTCATTCCTAGGAAAAAAAGCAATAGAAGGTCATTTTGTTCAGTGCAAAAGCATTTAGGTTCCTTCTCAACACTGGAGATATATCTAAAATATTTCTAAATATTTCTAAATATTTCTAAAATATCTAAAATATTTCAGTGGTCTCTGAGATAGGGTACCTGCCTACCAGAAGCTGCTCAAAAGCATCCATGGAGGCATAGGAAAATATTAGAATCTCTATTTCTATTTATTATTTTCTATGTGTATATTTTATAATGTACAAACTTGTATGAAATTTATAAACACACACACACGTATATATATACACACTTTTACATGTAAAATGAGAATGTGCTCAAAATGTTTAATCAAAAAGGATGTCCTAAGAATAAGTGTTTAGATGCTGTTGTTTATTTGTTAAATGGAGCTGAGTTCCTCCAAAACTGATTCTCTACTGTGTATCTCCATCTAAATGATTTGTCATCACTTCAAACTCAATCTGTAAAAACTGCAATCATCATTTTTTTTTTCCTTCAAGGTCCAGCTTCTTTCCCTGGTTTCTGTTAATGGCATCAGCAGCTTTCTCCCAGTCACCCAGCCTCGAAACCCTGAGTCATCTTGTGTTTGCTGCACCTTCCATCTCAGTGTCTGCAATAGCTTTAACATTTTTGTTTCCTCCTTTCCATCTCCACTGCCAACACCTTTCTTTGGGACCATTTAATGACTATCAAAATAAAATTTTAAAATAGTCTACAATTCTTGCTTTATAAGCTGGTATATCCTAAAAGCTGAAACTTCTTAAATCATATTTCTGATATACCACAAGTCTATTGCAACCCCACATGTAATTAAAAATTGTCAATTGAGAAACATCAAAACTACTCTTAAGTATGGAATTCAAGAGCATTCATATGCCTTGGCTTCAAACTCCTCCTCTCCTTTTCCAGGCTAAGATTTATTCAATTATACCCTTACTCCATTCCTGATACTTATTTAACGTAAGTTTTATATGACATAGGAACCTTCATAATGAAATGAAGATCCAAAGAAAGAAACCTGAGTAAGTTTTTTCTAAGTTTAATAAAGAGTGATCATCTCAAATTATGAGTTGAGGTAAGTGTAGTAAACTAGGGGAAGCCTAGCAGCCTTAATCGTGGAGTTCTTGGTATCCCGTTTTCTTTCTGAGATAAGGATGCTCCTTTCCTCTAGGCCCAAGGAGGGCACCTCTCACATGAAGGTTTTATGATCTATTCAGAAAAACAGGGGGTGAGGGGATGATTCTGACCTCTTCGCTTCTGCCATTTTTTCAAGCTCCTGTGGCTTAAGACATTCCTACCCCAAGGTGCCACATTTTGGGGTAGCATGTCCTAAACTCCATCACAGACATATTGTGAGTGTTATCTCACTTAATTCTCATCATACTATATGAGATGGATGGCTAAACTCCTAATAATGAGATGAATTCCAGAACAAGAATGTCTGGATTCCAATCCCCTTCTTATTAACTGTGTGACAAGTGACTTGCTAGACAGGTTTGCCACCCTGTCTCCTCTCAGTCTCCTCATCTGCAGAATTGTGACAGCGACTGTATCTTTCTCACAGGGTTTCTGTGAAGACTGTGTTCACACCTTTCAAATGCTTAGGAACATGCTTGGCACAGAGTAAGTGCTCAGTAAGTGTTATCATATTCCTTTATTTAGTAGTAATAGTATAATATACACAGCTCCATTTTTCAGAAGAGGACACTAAGGCTGTAGAGGTTAAATCAGTTCCCCCTGTTCACTCAACTAGTGATTGTCAGAACGAGAACTCAAACCCAGATCTGTCTGGCTCCAAAACCCATGTCTTCACATAGCCCTTTATTTCCTCCAGTTTCTTGTCTCACCTCTCCTACTTCCTATACGTCTGCACCTGAAGCTCCAGTTCAGTCAGTTAGTCACACGTCTCAAAGATGCTTTGTATTTTCTTTTTCCTTTCTTTTGTCTTATCTTATTTTGCCTTTCCTCCTGATACATCCCCATTAAAATGCATTTCATTCCTCTCCTTCCTCTTCAGTGATGATCTCAGCCTCTTAAAATCTTATCCATTCTTGTTAAAGGCCACCTTTTTCTGTGATACCACGGTTGAAGCAACTGTGATCTGAATGAGTTGAATGGCCATATATGTTATGAAGGTTATTATAGTTATCCTTTTAGTACAGATATTTGTAGACATACAGTAGAAACTAGGCTTTTATGTTTGAAAGTCCTCCAGAGACCATCTCGCCTAAGGACTGTTTTCAGAGCCCCAGGGTCAAAGGAGGCAGGAGTCCAGGAGGCCAGGGGCAGCTGGGAAAGGCTGAGTGGGTGGACTGGTTCCCTCTTTACACACACCCACACCTCTTTAAACAGAGTATCACCTTTTTATTTGTTTCACATATTGGGGTAAATGTCTAAAAACATCCTTTAATAAGTTATTGTCTTCTGTCTCCCACTGTATCCCCAACACTGTGGGAGGAGAGAATCTAATAGTGTGTCTTCTGCAGCAGCTAGCTTAGGGCCTCAGGAGAGTGCTCATTCAAGGCAGGTCATAGAGGGAAGACTTCCTGCGCAGCATGTTAACATATCCTGTCTCAAATATTTAACCTTTGGATGGTATGGGAGGTAGGCACTCTCTCCATTTTAAAGATACTTGAGTGGAGACCTACCTTGCTGAAGTTAAGAAATCAGCCCCAGTTTCACAGCCAGAGAGTGACAGGAGGAGAGTTCAAACTTAGATCTCCCTGGCTCCGATTCTGAATTTGATGGACCAAAATGCAAATTCCTCTCTCTTGCTAGCTAGCTCTGTGACCTTGAAAATATATTTCATCTTTCTGAATCTCACCTTTATAATGGACATAGCCACATCTCCAAACAGTGTTCTTAGGATTCAATTTTGTATGCCAGAATTTGGCATACAGACAGAAATTCTGTCTTTCAACCAAAGTGAGCTGATGTTCTTTTGACTACACTGTCTCTCACAACATTTTCTGAGAAAACTCCAGTTATATTAACCTGTGAATCTTCTTTGGCAATAGATACTAAAGAGTAGCATTCTGAGACATTTTGCCACATAACCTATGTGATTTTAAAATGTTCACAGAGCTATGCACTTTTTATCAGGAAAAAAGACAGAAATTCAAGGCTCCAACATAAACCCTAAAGAAGGCTGTGTGCTGAAGAATTGATGCTTTTGAACTGTGGTGTTGGAAAAGACTCGAGAGTCCCTAGGACTGCAAGGAGATCAAACCATTCAATCCCAAAGGAAATCAACCCTGAATATTTATTGGAAGGACTGATACTGAAGCTGAAGCTCCAATACTTTGGCCACCTGATACAAAGAGCTGACTCATTGGAAAAGACCCTGATGCTGGGAAAGATTGAAGGCAGGAGGAGAAGGTGATGACAGAGGATGAGATGGTTGGATGGCATCACCTATTCAATGGACCTGAGTTTGAGCAAACTCCAGGAGATGGTGAAGGACAGGGAAACCTGGTGTGCTGCAGTCCATAGAGTCACAAAGAGTCAGACGCTACTGAGCGACTGCACTGAACTGAATATGAAACTTGCCTTATTGAACACCTACTAGTTACAATTTTGAGAAGGTAGTGATAACTATTTGCTGAATCTTTCCCCAAAAGAGCATACCAATGATGAAAGAAGTAAACCTTGAACTCAGAAGGGAAGTATTCTGTAAAGCAGTTTAGTATAAAGTTTCTTTCCTATCTAGGTTTTCAATTTCTAAGATCTGGAGTCCATTCTTATTCAAGAAGACAGACAAAATAATTCACTCCTTTTATCAACCTATTCAGAGTACCTTCATTTAGAAAATGAGTTACCATAAGATGTGCAACATCTATAATGCTAGAACATTGTCATGTGTGGAAGGACTCTCAATAGCTATCATGATTGCCAAGTGACTTGTAGATGGTTGTTACATATCACCACTACCTTCATCATTACATTTCTGTCAGTGCATCTGACTGGTTTACAACATTCTAATCAAATTCTCATAACTGAATTTAACAGAATGTATCAAAATTATTTCTAAATTACTTTCTTTTTCTGGTATTAATTTATGTAGTGAGCCATGAATCAATGTTTATTGGAAAAGCAGAGTTTCACATACAATGAAATGCTGTTGGTGTGTGGGAAAGCACATTTCTGCAAAGAAAACCATTATTTCAATACACAAATATTTTCAGAATCTATTACCCTACAAATGCCTAATGTGATCACTACCAGTGATTTTCAGATTGATTTTTGCCCTTTTGACAGTCTATTACCAATACCACATACCCATATTTTCTTCCTCCCACATAAAGATTCTAGTAATGAATTGGATATATTCTAACAATTTGTATTTATTTTCTCTCCTAACTATGGTCATTTTAGATTTGCAGTGTGAAGGGGGACAGATGACAGAAGTACACTTCCTAAGTTTACAGTTGTTTGATGGGTTCAATTTGTTTTAGCCCTCTGCAAAATAATAACATGCTATCTTTTGTATATTAGGTCTACCATCAGCTGCTTGTTTTTCCAACTGTTAATAAGTTGTACTCAGTAATCCACACTCTTTTTGTGACCCAAGAGAACTCCTTGAGCTTAGAGGTACCATCTGTGACTTGGGCAGTTTTTCTCTGTATAAAGCTAATAAAGCCTGCACCCTTAC
Organism: Budorcas taxicolor; assembly: GCF_023091745.1. NCBI lineage: Eukaryota > Metazoa > Chordata > Mammalia > Artiodactyla > Bovidae > Budorcas > Budorcas taxicolor. The sequence goes on along the minus strand of NC_068912.1, from coordinate 62,585,756 downwards.
CCTTACTAGTGCCGTCTTCTCACCAACTGATCTAATACCTCTCAAAGTTAAGTAGATGATTTGCACAGAGCCACATCCACACTCAATTTCCAAACCAGTTTTTCCTGTGTCACCATGGAGATGTATCCTATGGTGAAAATTTATAGAACTTTTAGTTCTTATAAGTTTCTTTTCCCAACTCTTAGTGGAAAAAGGATCTTTGAAAAAAAGGAAAACATATGTCTTATTCCATTTCCTGAGGTTTGTCATCAATATTAATGCTTGGTAAAAAAAAAATATGTATATTTATTGAATACCTACTTTGGGTCAGACACTGTGAAGTTTAATGATAAGGTTGCATCTCTCAAGACATGAAGTCTAGTAGAGAACACAGACAAACAATTACTATTCAGTATATAAGGGAGCTCAGAGTAAAGTTATAGGATTCTGGGGAGGATTTTTGAAAATGTTAGCAAATCATCAAGGGCTGAAACTTTTCCAGTCAGAAAGATTCATTTTTCTTTTGTTTTACTTAGGTGTATTTTCCTTTGTTCTGTTTCAAACACTATGTTTAATTCTGTATGTTCTAAGACTCTTAATGCCCTTTCTTTCACTTGTTTTATTGCTACACAGATTTTGAAAATACAATATTAAAGCTTAAATATTTTAAGTATTTCCATATGTCTTCCCTAGGAAATTATAACTGACTTTTCTGATCTGTCTTAACTTCGTTAAAATTGTCTACAGTATGAGTATGAAGTCGCTCAGTCATGTTCGACTCTTTGCAACCCTATGGACTATAGCAAACCAGTCTTCTCTGTCCATGGGATTTTCCAGGCAAGAGTACTGGAGTGGGTTGCCTTTTCCTTATGTCTAAATACTCATAGGTTGGGCATACATCTCAGTATGGCTGGGATAGTCCCAGTTTATTCCAATTGCCTGGCATAATTAAAATAGCATTCTGTTTTACTTGAAAAGCACCGAGCTTTAATAATAAATTACATGGTCACCCTAGATAATCACCATATACTGATCTAGTAGATTAAAAACAACAGGGTTAATGCCTCCATACCCATCCCCACTGCCCCTTGTGTATCTTCTCATCATCTGTTTATAATGAATTCCTGTATGAATAGCTAACAGATAAGCATTACTTAAATGTGATAAAATATAGAAGAAAAAAAGGAATACAGTCTGTTAAACATTCTTCAAATATTGATGGCAAAATCACCTCCATGTCATTTAGTAATCATACACTGGTCTGAGTCTTCATAACTAATCACTGTATTTGGTCATTTTGCTAGGTTGGGCCTGATTGATTTCAAGAGGACATGAGCAAGTGGTAACATTTGGTTGTTAAACACTCCATTTGTGGGCTTCAGGCATTTGCTGGGTACACTATTAAAAGTCAAGTTTAGAAGCATGATGATGGAAGAGAAAATGTTTTTAAAGAATCGACTCATTATTCTCATGGTACTTTCTGTATATGACTTGCAGATTTTATAAGTATGGCAGATAAATTTGATGGATAAATGTTGTTTAATATGGTTTGGTTTTTGAAGGGGGAAAGAAGGATGTCCACCTTTGACTGAAGTTATCATATATTCACAAAGCTAAAAGGATCATTGGTAACCTCTATACCCTGCCTTAAGCATGATGCAGGTTATAATATATCTCAATTGCCAAAAGAGAATATTGTATTGTTAAGGATCTTTTTTTTTCCTTTTTACTTATTTACTTTTACTTCTAAATTCTCCATATTTAGGAAATCTTTGTATTCTCCACAGTGCCCAACATGATGACTTATAATCAACACTCAAGGAAATATTTATCAAGTGAACAAATGAACGGATGACTGTTCTTCATATTGTAACATATTTTATAAAATATATGACATAGTAAGGAATGGAGTAAGGTAACACCCCAGATTTATAATTAAACTATTGTTCTCATATTCTTAAAGCTTAAGAATATATTAAGATCTGCATATATGTGTGTACCCCTTCAGAAAAGCAATTTAAAAAAAAACTTCCAAGCAAAGAAACCCATAATTCTACTCCAATTTCACTAACATAATGTTGATGTGCTTTTTTCTGAAATAATCAGTGCCCATTTTTAAAAAACAGCATGTAGTGATTAGAATATGCATTTCATGAATGGTACCAAACCTTTTTGTGAATCAAATTCTTTCAGTTCTCAAGAGCTTCACTAACCAGGCATAGATTCAAGAAATTTCTCAGTGATTGCCTTGCTTACTAGAGAGTGATTGAAAATGAACATACACTAAGTCTTCGAAATCTGAAAAGCTTTCTGAGGGCACAAATAATTGAGACAATTTTAAAAAGTACTTTATTTCAGTCTATGAATGATATTATTTCATTATCGTTTTATCTCTATCTCTCTACTGTCTTGGGGTATCTATAAATACTCTGTCTCTGCCTAAATTAATTTGATTTGTCTGATGTTTATTTGGGTAGAATTTCAGACTGAAACTGATACAATAAGCATGGTGTTTAGGTCATATTCATTTGTTTTGTATAAACTTATTTAGTCACTCTGACGTACAAGGTACTCAACTTGATATGCTGAGAATATAATAATAAATCTGACATTGTACCTCCCAGAAGGATATCATAGTCAGAGAGGGGAGGTGTGTAAAGAAATAATTAAAATAAATACTGTGTGGCTCAGACAACAAGAAAGAGTAATTAAGGCTCAGTGATGACACAGAGAGGAAAGTGGTTCACAATGACTCTATGGAATTATAAGAAAAATCTTCAGAGATAGATGGATAAACTGAATCTTCAATAACAAGTAGATTTTACTAAGTAAACACAGTTCATTGTTCATGAAGACCATTCTGGGTAAAGGACATGCAAAGATGCATTATATGAAAACCATAAGTACCTGGATATCACAGGGGAAAAGTCTAACTATATAAGTACTAGTTTTTGAAAACTTGATGCTTATGTGTTTTCTATGTAGATGATAAAACATTTGATTTTTTGATAATTCTCTGTAAATAAATTAATATTTAAACTGAGATGCACTTCATTGCTTATTAAGCAATATAAGCAATGCATTCTCAGGAAGGCATTACTGATCCCAACTCCAGTTTTAAAATGTCATCTTTCATACAATTGTGTTTGTCATTGGAATGAGTTAGCCAGAGTCAACGTCGGTCCTTTCACTTCTATGGGTTTAGTCTAGAAATAGAGGTTGATATTTCCTTTGAGAAGTATATTAAATAAATGTCACATATCTATGTATGAGAAACTCTAGATGTTATAAATCATAAATCTCTGAATGAGACACCATATCTAGAAACCCCCAATATTAACAACAACAATGCAGGTAGTCCTCTACATGGAGATGTTAAGGTACCTTCCTTTTCTAGGATACCATGACTAACTCTTTCCTTCACGAACCTACAGAGAATCCAGTTTATGTCAGTAACATCCAGGACACCACTGTATTCCTCTTGAGTGGTTCCATGTAACTCTCCCTATGACACATAATAAAGTCAGCTGAACGGAAAGAAAAGAATTCCTGTGAATAATGACCTCACCTGTTAACTCATGCTTTTCTTAAAATTTCCTTCCTAAAGCTGAATGACTGGGCTAAGTAAGGCAAGGTTGTGAAAAAAAATCCTTAAACAAATAAGCAAGAACAGCCCGGTAATGCTACTGCTTTGCAGTATGTAATGTGTATGTAAAAGTATGAAAAATGTAATGTGTCTTTTTAAATCAATTTGTTTTGAAATGAGATTCTTAAGGAAAGAAAATGCTACTGCATGTCACTAACACCTGATAAAGTGCATTTATTTCCAACAGAAACAACAGGATGACTCCATGTGGCACTGAGTTTACCAAAAAAGACCAAATTGCTAAAATGATGCAATACCACAAAGAGACCTTTGTAAAGTTTGTCAACTCCAGTGAAATGGTTTCTATGGACGCTGCACTTTTCCATGCCCCCTGCATCTCCTCACTCTTATATAAATAAATAAATAAATCTGCCAAAATGATGAAACCTTAATATAACCTTTTTGGCAAGAGAGTGAAACCTATTGATTGGTAACTGCTGAAGGACATCATTAAACTCTCAATGTTTGATTTCATTTCTTCTTCTTTTCTTTTATTTATTTATTTATTATTTAGTCACCCGCAGGCATCTCTGTATTGACTGACCCTGCTAGTTCAACTATTAAAAAATTTCTCTCTCTAAGGAGGTCTGATGTAAACATGATAATCTGTTTGGCGGCTCCTATGATGACCCATGAATAATACATATGATAAGCTGGTTGGAGTTGAAGCAGTTCACTATTTGTGACCAAAAAGAATATTTGGAAGCTGTTGGAAAGTTTCACCATGCTTAAGACCAGAAGCATTGAAACCATTCTTGGTTCAAACTAACCCACAAGGACTGTGGCTAGCTATTGGCTTTATAGTCAACCACCCTATAATATCTCATTAAACTGGACCTAATACAGGGATTGTATTTGAATGCTCCTCTAATTGTGGCAGAAAGCAAGTCTCTGCTTATAGAATGTACATACTGAATCCTTGGAAAGAGAAGAAAATATTTACAAGGTGAGATTTCGAAAGAGAAGTCTAAAAATGAAAATGAAAGAGCTAAAAAGTAGTCACATTATTATATTTAATAGTGTAGAATGCAAAGTTACCTACCTGGCTTTTACGATATTACAAAGAAATGATTGGATATTTTTTGCATTTAACTACCTGTTCAAACCAAGAAAACTTTAGAACAAAAGAAAGTGTTCCACTATAATCACAGCACTGACAACTCAAAGAGGCAAAACCTGTCCCTGGTTGGGTGGATATTGTCAGGTGGATAAAATCAGAGAGGAATTATTTAACATGACCTTTCCCACACAATAAGAGAACAGTTGCTGTTATAATACAGGTTTGTTTTTAAAGCCCAGTAATTAAAAAACTGCTTATAGCACTTTTTTTTTCCTGGAAATCTTTTTTCCTCTCCCTCCGTGCGTTGGCTTTGGCCATTAATCCTCTAATTATGTTCCTGCATATATTTAAATTTTGATCTCCTGTAGAAGGAACCATAAAATGAGCATTTTATATAAAGATGATTTTATATTGCGATGTAACAGCTGCTATTGACTAAACAACTTTCCTGGGACTGCCTTTCGTCTGTCAACAAGTTCTCCTCATCATCTCTGAAATGCCTTGTACTTTTTATACTGTTGCCAATTTTCTTTATTTCAATGAAAAAAAATAATAAATGCAATTCTAGATACTAGCAACATTTAGAAACAATCTGTATTTTTGCATTTCTAGTATTTCTTAAAGTAAGCATGATTTTGAGGTTGTATATGAGTATGGGTGGGTTTTGTAAAAATTCAGCGTTCTACAAAAAGCACTGTCAAAATACAGGGGCATAATTAATGTAAAATTATAAGTTAATGTCCAAGACACATCTACTTTAAAAATATCATTAATTATAAATTTGCATCTGCTGCATATTTATAAGTTCTACTCTATATTATTTATGCACCTCCCTTGTAAGATTTACGTAACTTAATTTAGATATAATGTCTAACTATTGGTAAGTCATTATTGAAAAAACACATTTGATTTTTAAATTTTTGAAATCATATTTAAATCTCCAACAATTTCTGAAAAAATCAACATCTAAATACTTATAATATTCAGTGAGAAAATTACAGTAGTGCCTAATTCACCAGCTTTATTCATCAACTTAAGTGTTCCACCTAAGCAAATTTTCCTGACAACAGTAGCTTGGCCTCTCCTGTATTTTATGAAAATCAAATGAGATAAAGTATAGAAAAGTGCTTTATAAACTTAAAAACATGTTATACTGGATGCTATTATTTTTATTATGCTATAAGCTCTCTTTTAGATAATTTATTCCTAAAAATCTTTCCAAAATATATACTCTTTCACTGTCCTTAAGCAGCATGTCTGGAATATAGTGTTACTTGTATTTTTAAAACTGAAATTTATAATTATCAACATTAAATACAGGATTCCAAAGGTTTACAAAGGTACCCTGTGCAATACCTTGCCGCTGATAACGGCTCCCCACAGGCGGTGCTCTGTGGCGCTCTGCCTTCTTCCTTTGTTGGCCTTTTTCACCCCTTCTTTATACTCTTCCCTTCTTTTTTTTTTTTTTTTCCTAGTTTACTACTTGAGTTTGTTGTGCTTTGGAAAAGGAAATAAATAAATCCACTGGAATTGTATCTAAACAGTAAATCGGTCTGAATGAGGATCCAATAAGTTCTTGTATTTGTGCTTGTTTTGTTTGTATCGGTTGCTCAGTCATGTCTGACTCTTTGCGACCCCATGGACTGTAACCCGCCAGGCTCCTCTGTCCACAGGATTTTCCAGCCAAGAATACTGGAGCGGGTTGCCATTTCCTTCTCCAGGGGATCTTCCGACCCAGGGATCGAACCCGGGTCTCCCACATGGCAGGCAGGCTCTTTACCATCTGAGCCACCAGGGATCCTAAGTTCTTGTATATGACTAATAAATGTAAATTCATTGAGCAAGTATTTATTGAGTGGCCTGTGTGCTTCAGGCACATAATTAGATAGACATAGCCCTTGTCTTCATGAAGCTTACTGTCTACCTAGAGAGACAAACACAAAACAAAAAATTACCCCAATGCTTAGATAGGAGAAGTGCTGTGAAGAAGAAATTCAGAATGCTGTATGCTCATTTATAAGACCGCACCTAAGCTAATCTGGGAGGCTTCTGATTTACACTGAAGGCTAGTAGAGGGGTAGAATTAAGGGGGCCAGATAAAGAAAACAGCATATAAAGAAAGTGCATAGTTTGGAGAAAATTTATTTCTAGAATCTTCTAATTTGATGAGATGACTAATTTAAAAGTTCTCGTAATAAAAGGGTAGTTTAAGTTTATTAGACAGGCTTCCCTGGTGGCTCAGTGGTAAAGAATTCACCAGCCAAGCAGGAAAAGTGGGTTCAGTCCTTGGGTAGGGAAGATCCCTGGAGAAGGAAAGGGCAACCCACTCCAGTATTCTTACATGGGAAATCCCATGGACAGAGGAGCCTGGCAGGCTACAGTCCATGGGGTCACAAAAGAGTTAGACACAACTTAGCAACTAACCAACAACAGTTTACTACATAATTTTTCTTAAGGAATTTTAAAAATTTAGAAATCCTGTAGTTCAAGTTCCTGGTTGACAAGAGCAGGGGGGTGGGTAGGGTGTGAGGGAGGGATGAACCAGGAGTTTGGGGTTAGTAGTTGCAAACTACCACATATAAGATGGATAAACGATGAAGTCCTACTGTATAGCACAGGGAACTATATTCAATATCCTGGGATAAACCATAATAGAAAAGAATGTATATGTGAAGTTGTGTGAAGTTGCTCAGTCGTGTTCAACTCTTTGCCATCCCATGGACTGTAGCCTACCAGGCTCCTCCGTCCATGGTATTTTCCAGGCAAGAATACTGGAGTGGGTTGCCATTTCCTTCTCCAGGGGATCTTCCTGACCCAGGGATTGAACCCGGGTCTCCCGCATTGTAGGCAGACGCTTTACCGTTTTATAAGTATATATATATATATATAACTGAATCACTTTGCTGTACAGCAGAAATTAATACATTGTAAATCAACTAATACTTCAATTTAAAAACAATTTTTTTAATCCTATAGTTTAACCTATTTTTACCTGCTTCTCCTTCTAGAACTTGGGGGAACTTTTCTCTAAATTCTCAGGGCATTCGCTATTTAATTGTACAGGGCGATTCTTCGGTAACCAGGCCACTTATGCTGCCTTACCTTGAAGATGAATTCCCATTCTAGACTAGACTCTGCTCTCAAGCTGATTGTAGAACTCCCACTGATGGCAGTGAGCGATGTGCTTGTATATCCAGGAAAGTATACTGCCCTTTGTGTCACTGTCAGACTCCTCTGGCACAGAGCCTGGAAGCCTGAGTGTAGATGTGAGTCTCTAAGGAAACAGAGCTCTCAGCAGTGCCACGCTAGCTGTAGTGTGAATGGAAGCAGAGGAAGTAGATGAAAGGGAAGGGCATGGCACCAGGACCAGCACGCTTTATCCTGTCAATCCCGCAGCAGAAGGAGGGGTGAGAGGAGCTGCAGTTGCTTTTTTTCCTATTTCATAATATCATCAACTTTATAGTCACAGATTGATTTTTAATAATTACTGTAACTCATAACATATAGAAGACCTGGGCGTGAGTACAAATGGAGACCCAAACTTGAGAAAAACCCTACCCTCTTCCATCTTTTATTCTATTCTGTATCACAAGGGACCTACCAAACATCTGCCTAGCCCCCATCTCCCAATGTTCCCCCGACCCAGACAGGCACACCCTTATGAGAACTGACCCAGGGAAGAGGCCCAAGTTGGCCTTGGAAGTGGGCTTCTGGTCACTAGACAGGGAATTTCTGGAAACATCTGTTCTTAACCATTCACCAAACTCTCCTGACTTAGATAATCGAGAAGTTCATAATGGTTTGCAAAAGAAGTTGCCTGGGTTTTTAAGGATGAGAGGACTGTGCATTTTTAAAAGCTTGTTTTAAAATCAGTACTTCTCAAACAATGTGCACTAGAGTCATCTGAGGATCTTGTTAGAATGCAGATTCTGAGTCTGTAAGTCTGGGATGGGGCTCTGGATTCTTCATTTCTAACAAGATCCCAGGTGATGCTTGTCTGTAGGCTATGCTTTGAGTATCAAGGTCGATGTGACTATGACTGGTTTCAGTTGTGGATGGGAGTGTTTGTGTGTATCCATGCTGTTACCCTGGGGGGCAGGGAATATGAACAGTGTGTGTAAAAAGAAAAATCACGTGGTAGTATACATTAAAAATGCATCATTTTAAGATGTATCATTATTTACAATTCTCTCTCAGATGATGTCCCAGACAACAACCTTTCACACCTATTCTTCCTCCATATTAATTTGTTCTCAGTGATGTCACCATGCCTTATCTTTAAACTGGGCTCTCAAGTGTTGCTTTAGCAGCCTTCTAAAACCCTACAGACTTCTAAGATGCACAGTAGATCCAATGGAAGACTAAATGTCTCCTGGTATAGAAAAGAAATTTTTGTTAAACAGCTGCCATCTCCGAAATTTTTCTCTCTAAACCATCTTGCTTTCAACAAGCCTTTATATATTGATTTCTTGGATACATGCTGCCCTTGGTATCCTTCTAACTATTCATGTTAACTATATCCTGTGGTATGGAATTAATACATATTTAACAATATCTTTATTAGCTAGAAAAGCACTTGGTTTAGAGAAATTTTACTCTGGCATGTTCTCTGCCATAATAACTATTGTTCCTTGTGTTGAGCAAAATTCAACTATGTGAAGAAGGACAATGATGCTGCAGGCTGCACTGCTAAAAGCAGTTTTGAAAGCTGTCATAAAAGTTATCGCTTGTCATTTTACCTAGATGAAATGTAATCCAAAGCATATGTGTTTTCAAAAGCAACTTAATCTCAATTATTGAGATCCCTGGACATGTAAAAACAAAGACAATATAAAATGTTAGCATTAAACAAAGATTACATAATGGAAAATTGACTAGTATTTTAAGGATAAATATATTTCAAGATTATGTTATTCTATATTTTTTAAAGTAGAATGTGAAATAGTCTACTGGGTATTGGACTAAACCTCCCCCTGAGAATTTATAGATTAGTAACTGAAATGGCAGTTTTCTTGTTAGTCATGATCAAAGTGATTTGGGAATGTCTAAAAACATGTGAAAGTTGATTACACATTTTATTGCTGGCACCACATTGACTGGCCACCCATATGATGGAGCAATTGTAACTGTGGACTAGTTCCAACTAGCCTCAGGGAAAGAGCACACTGAGTTGAGACCTTTGGAAAGCACTTATTTGCTTGCCTCATTTAGTCAAGTGACTTTCATAATTTTCCAGCTTTTAGACTTATTTATTTCACATAATGAGAAAGAAAAGTATCTTATTTCTGGCATTTATACAAAGAATATCCACCATTTAAAATTTCATTTCAAGATACAGATCCCCACCTTTTTCAAAGAATGTATCAGTTTTATGTTTCAATGAGACAGAAGACATACTTAAACAGAAGAATTCTAATTGATCCCAAAGCAACAATATTTGTCTAGTCATACTGACCTCTCAACATCCTATCCATTTTTCATGACCCAAAAAAACCCTTCTATTCCTGGAAGTTTCTATTTCTCTAGTCAGAATTACTCTTTCCTTCTTCTGTACTCTGACAACAGAATTTTTGAACATTTAACTATATGTATTATGTATAATCTTTGTGGACATGTGTACTATGAGGAGGTGAGTTCTTAGGGAACAAAATCATTACTATTCATTTAATTTATTTAAATTTATTTTCTTTTTTTTTTTTCTTCTAAATCTACTATTGCTCTTTTTTTTTTTTGGCTGTTCTATGCAATGCCATAGTTCGCTGACCAGGGATCGAACACTTAACCCCTGTAGTGGAAGCATAGTCTTAACAACTGGACCACCAGGGAAGTCCAACTACTGTTATTTTTAAAGCCTAACCCAGTGCTTTTTCATAATAGAGGTGTAGTGTATAACATTTGAATTGAACCTTTATAATTGTCAAAGACTGTGGATGAATGCATGTACTGTGGGGTGAGCCACTTTATTCATTAAGGTCACCAAATCATCATATTAACCTTTTAAGAAATGACTCATGGTAAATGATTTTTATAAATTATTAAGGTCCTGACAACTTTTCAGAATTTAACATTTGAATATAATTTAGAGGAAATAAAATCACATATTAAAATAAATTTTCTATCTTGTGGAACTTTATTTCTGTATTTTTAAAATACAGAAATTTAAAAAACTTTAATGGTATTTTTCCTATTTTTAAATGTCATGCAGCATTTACCTTTCTTGCCTTGAAAATAAATAAATTTTGTATGTGCATGCTAAGTTGCTTCAGTCATGTCCAACTCTTTGTGACTCTATGGACTGTAGCCTGCCAGGCTCCTCTGCCCAAGGAATTCTCCAGACAAGAGTACTGGAGTGTTGCCATGCCCTTCTTCAAGGGATATTCCTGACTCAGGGATCGACTGTGTGTTTCCTGCAGCTCCTGCATTGCAGGCAGATTCTCTCCCACTGAGCCACCATGGAAGCCCCATGCATACTTAATATAATAGATAGGTCACAGAATTTGTATTGCTGGTATATCAAGATATATTTGTACTATACTGTATTAGCCAAACCAATACATAATAAAGAATACACCTAATTACTATTTCTCTATCCTGTTTGCTATTATAGGAAATTAAATAAGACAGGCCAATAAAAAATTAGAGCCAACATTAAACAGTGGTTATCCTCTGGCTCGTCTCAACTCTGATTTTTTTTTTGTTTTGCAATAAAATATATAGGTTTATATATTTTCTTTTCTGCTCTCCTTTTTCCTTTAATCAGTAACCTTGGCATCTTTTCCTGTTTCCCTATTTTTAAGATGGTTAGCAAGTCCATAGGCATCAGAGGAAATATACTCCCTGGAACATCAGAATTCAAGAAATGGTATAATGATAACCTACCCCTCCAATCCAGGGAACTATTTTACAGTGGCATTGAGAGACTTTCAGATGGAAAAATATTAATTAGCCATTTAAATTCAGAATCTGAATTCAGCAAAACTTGGGTTTACCAACTGGTTCTATCACTTACTAGAGGAATGACCTGGAGAAAGTTACCTCATTCTTCTAGATTTTTTTAGACTCCCTAATCTGAAACAATTGAAATGATAATATGGTCTACCTTCTGGGGGTTGAAGAAGTCTAATGGATGTAAAGTGTTTACCTCTGTGGCTGGCGACTAATCCATCGAGAAACCAAGATTGTGGGGTGTGGTACATCTCATTCGTAAGAGCCATCCATCAGCTAGTCAGGCACTTGGTCTCAGGAGCCTGTGTGTCTCTTCACCAATTGTTTCTGTTTTTGTTTACTGTCTGGCAAAAGGGAACACCAGATTGTAGCAATTAGGAGTGAAAGTGGAGAACCCTTAAAGTCAGAGGGAAAAAAAAATCAAAGAAAGACTTAGTCACTAAATCTTCCAGAAGGAAGGAGGAAAAAGAGCATAATGGACTGAATTTTGAATATACTTTCTTAAAAGGAATTTTTGTGGTAGGGGACAATGGAAAGATACCAAGTTATAATACAAACCCAAGGGCAGACCCCATGGCAATCAAAGAAAGTGACACTACAGGCACACTGTACAATAAGGGAATGTTAGAAAAAAGAGAGGGCTATGTATTTACCATTTTGCTTGATCTGCATATCAAAAGCAACCTCCAACTGTATATAGAAGATCCTAGTAGGAAAATGTTTCATATGAAAAATAAAAAATAAAATAAAAAAGGAAGAAAGAAGAAAGTGCTGGAAGCCATGTCATTTAAAATTTTTTTTTGTTCCTATTCTTTTTTTCACAGAATTCAGGCCAGGTACAGTAGCTCATGCAAATGAATACCTTCCCAAATCAGCACAAAAGCATAAGAAGATACCGGGAAATAGAACAATCCACCAATACTAAAATGAGATGATCTAACAGAGAAGTAGAATTGTCTGAGGAAAATTAAATACCTTCAACACTGAATAACTCAACATTAAAAAAAAAAGCACAACTTCTTTTCCATCTCAACGTTTTACTTAATAAAACTCGCTCTGATTGAAGAGAAAAAAAAAAACTTTAGCTCAGCTAAATTTAGAAATATTTTTCTTTGGTAATATATCTCCTGAAGTATTTTGAATCAGTAATATTGAAAAATTGAAAGTCAAATCTCCTATTTGAAAATCTACATTACTCTATCTCATGCATTAGGCCTCATTTCTAGCAGACTGCTTCAGGGCAAAAAGTTTTCCTTAGCAAAGAGATGTCAGTCTTTTTTATCTAATGTTAACAGTTATTAGAAGTTTTCTGTTTTTGTGGTTGTTGTTTAGCAACCAAAAAAAAAAAAATCTATTGTCTAGGCACTTAACCAGAACCTATAAACAGTTTCATGAAAAAAAAAAAAAAAGACTTCATTCAAAATGAAAATTTTACATTTGTCCTAACACTCAGTCAAGCTTATGATTTACTTTGATTCAAAACTCTGTATTAGGGTTTTAACAGAAGAAGTTTATTAACGCCTCCTGAAGATTATGGAATTTGTGGAGAACACAATAACTATTTAGAAAACTCTAATAAAAAGTTTCCAGCCCTGGCTCAATTATATTCTTGTTATGACAGAGGACAATTTTCTCCCCATTTCTGAATAAAATTAGGGTAAAAATATCTATTGTTTATGTCACATTGTTATTGTGATTTGAATAACATATACAAATGACTCAGGGTAACTCCTGAGAAATTTGGAGTGCAAGAAAATGTATCATTTCCCAGTAGGAGTATCACCATTTAAACAACTGCTCAGGTTGTCTCTCCTACACATTGTATTAGTTTTCAAGTCCTATCATTTCTACTTCTTAAATATCTCTCAATTACTTTTTTAATCTTCTCTTGCCCTTCCCAAATAAAGCCTCTCATTTCCTTAACTTTGACCAAAATAACGCCAAGTAATTCAATCTTACAGATTCGATTACTGCCAACCCATTATTTATGCTGAATTCTGTTTCTAGAGAATAAGCATCATCATAATATCATTTTCCTTGAAACTCCTCATGACTTCCTGATGCCCATAAAACAGAATTTAATCACCCTGGAGTGATATAGAAGAGCCTTATCATCAGGTAGTTCAACATCATCTTCTATTTTTGTCATATATGCCATGGAATAGATACACTATACCATCCTTTTCCTAGGACTTCTGTCTTTGCACTTGCTATTCCCTTTGTCTATGATCTATTTCCCACCCTCTGCCAGTGAACAACTATTCATCTTAAAGACACAGCTGAAATGTCACCTCCCACATGTCGCCTTCTCCGAGCACATAGGAAGAATTTATCATTCCTCTAGGACTTATATCATTCCTGCAGGACTTATTTCCATTATACCACACCATATTTTATTAATTACTTGTTGACATGTCTGTTTCTGCACAAGACTATGAGCTCATCTGTATAGCATGAAATCAAGAATATGGTCAGTAGTATTTGATATATATTTACTGAATTAATGATTGAGGACAACAACAACAAATCAATGATGTTACAATGGGCCTGCTCATGAATTAATGTGTCCCAAATTTGTAACTGGCCTTTTATTTTTCACTGACTATTTGTAACCTCTGTCCACACAGGGGAACAACAGAGATGAAATTGAGATCATTATTTAGGAAAGTCTAAGGAAAAAAAAATCCAGTAATAATAACCCTTTTGAGTCAATTATATTGATACCAGAGGCCAATGTATCTTTGGCCTAAATTATGAAGTTTAAATGTCTCAGTTTACTCTGCTTATTTAGACACAGCATGAAAATAGGTATTTTTATTATTATCAGAAAATACAAATTTTAGATCATCTATTCTTCCCCTTAGCATGCAAGCAGAAAGGAGAGCAAGAGATGCATGCAGCAGCAAACTGACTTTTGCAAAAGGCTTCATCACTGACGCTCAGAAAGTTCTCATCAACACCCTCTTCGTCTTGGTTCCCCCTTCACAGAAATGTACTGGCTTCTATCTTCAGGATGCTGTGGATTTAATGAGAAGATTCAGTGATGATCCTATTTGTTTTTTGTCAGAAAAATAAGAGAGAAAAGTAAAATATCTTGGTGTACACTGTAGGAGTCTAGTTTCAGTAATTAACTTCATTTAGTGCCTAGTATAGTGCTGCTGACAGTGAATAAATGTTCCTTGCTGGTGATGAAATACTAAATATAAGAACCTGTGTTTCTAGTTCTGCACGGTCATAAAGCTGCTATTATTTGGCATTTATTAGGTACCCACAGAGTATGAGGCATAAACATGACAAGTAGAAAACACACAGTCCCTAACCTCTAAATTACAATAGACAGATGTACAGGAAAGTAGGTGGACCTCGAAATTGTTTCCAAATGGCTGTTTGTAGGAGGACTCAGAGACTAAGAAAACTGAAGGGTGGCAGGATGGGATGGACAGGAGTGTTAGGAAATGGGAGGTATAAGGAGTTAGTGTTTTCATAAAAGGAACAGGGTTGGTAGGCCAATTCCCAAAAACTGAGGAGGGAATATGAGAGATCCGTGGGTGATAATGAAGAATCCAAGGGAATACAGAGGGAAGAGTATTTTTCTATGACCTCTCCATGTCCTCTTTTCTAGCAGAGGCACTTCCTCTGGCTTCTCTGATTGACAATAAGTGAAAAATCATCATTATTTCAAAGTAAGACACTTACAAGTTAAATGAATGGTTTAGCCATTTATTGGCCTCAGCTTCCTCAACTTCAAAATGGAACAATAACACTTCAAAGAATCTAAGAAGATGAAGCATGCAAATGGCCCACAGTGGTACCTTGCATACAGTTTAGGAAGCTCACCTAGAGCCCTTGAATCTTTGTCTCCTTTTCCAGTCTCTGATGTCCCATGTTTCCTACTTTTTTTTGCTTTCTCTTTCTTCTTTTTGTCAAAAGGAGTAAGATATTTTCTAGAAAAAGAAGATGAAGTTTAGATGAGCAAAATTAATTGGTAAATATGTAGACAGGATTCATATTAATCATGTTAATTCTAAGGCTCCATTTCCAACTGAATAGGAGGCCAATGAGTTTTCAACTTAGCATTTTTTTTTTTTTTTTTTTTTAAGCAGTCATTAGATAGAGACCAAAAAAATCACAGTGGGAGCCTTGTGAATTGGTTCTTTGGGGCCTCAAGGGCATTTCTCTCAGTCTTTTCATCAACAGAGCTGGTCTATATTGTAAGTCTTATTTATAAGAAGGCTTTCAGGCAATTTCACACTGCTTTTCTCTGATGCAGCCCCCAAAAAATATGTAAACCCAAGAGATTAGTAGTGACTTAAAGGGAAAATAGTATAAAGTTACACCATGAACCGAGGCAGTGCAGCTGCCTTGATGCACTGTTCCCTTGGGCTCCTACAGTGAATGAAACTTATCTAAGTGGCCCAGTCCACTCCCTCACTGCCAGATCCTCAGTCCTTTGTAACAACGGGTAGGAGAATTGCTCAATCTCAGGGGGCAGCAGAGTCTGTAATGACCCGCATTGTAGAAACACATAGGAGTTCACTATCTAGGAATGAAAACTTAAATCTCCTTTTATATTTCTTTGTTGACAGTTGCAAAACAGGGCTGTGTAAATAAACAAAATGTTTATTCTGGCAGTGTTGCTTTCACAGGAGGTTCAGATACATTTATAGAGTATGGCAGCAGCCTGAAATGAAAATGAAACGGGAATATCATCTGAGGGCCATGTAGAAGTCTTGAAAAAGACTGAATATTCCCCAAATGCAACCGTCATGAGGCTAGCATACTTACATTGATGATCTCATCAGACCAATAATTAATAAGCATGAATTAAGCTAATGAAATCAGCTAGGCTAATGAAAGGCAGCCTCCTACTTAGCATTGCTATTTTCTTCATTGTTTAATCTCTAACAGAAACTGAATTTGCTGCTCGAGATCTAATTGAGCCTATTTGACTTCGAAACATTTTTTTAATTGTTCCAAAGAGCCTTTAAGAAGGTGTAATTTTGAAAACATTAGAATCTATACGACACATACAACATTGGGAACATAGATCAAATCAGAGCAATTGCTGGCATTTTCTTCTCCCTTGATAAGACTTAAATTGGAAGCAAAGGAAATGATGAAGAGAGATTTTTTTTTTCAAGGCTGAGATTTTTAAAAAGAAAAGATTTTCCATCCCCAAATGGCAGTTTCTTTAATTTTTTGACACACTTAATTTAGTAAATAATTAAACTGTAACACATCCTTCTCTCAAAGGGTAAGCACTATAAGCAGGATCTGGAAAAGTTAATGGGGATCAAAATTGAGCCCTTTGGCCTGTAGAACAAAGCTGTGAAGGCTTGATCTGAAAGTGTGCTGGGGAAGATCACCTTCTCTGATGAGCATGCGTGAACTGCTACTGTGTCTTAAATCTGCAAGAAAAGGGTAGATGTGAGTCTCTTGCGATTTGGTTTTGATTTGGCTTCTTTCCAAAAGAAGCTTGAAAATCTGCAAAAGGAATCAAGGGCAAAGGAAGTATGTGCTTCCCTTTCTTCTTTCCACTTAGCAGCATGTGAAGAAGGGGAGTCCCTTGCAAACTGGATCTGTTTGTCACTTCAGTGACTGCATTTGTTCTCATGTCTTCCGTTTGAAGGCAAGTGCCAAAAAAGAGACAGGAAGTATGCATGTGTGAGTAATGGGTTAAACCCAGCAGGATGTGTGGATAAAATTACAGTATATTTCCTATTTGATAACACTGGATCTATTTTGAGA
Organism: Budorcas taxicolor; assembly: GCF_023091745.1. Lineage (NCBI taxonomy): Eukaryota > Metazoa > Chordata > Mammalia > Artiodactyla > Bovidae > Budorcas > Budorcas taxicolor. The sequence continues at coordinate 62,568,378 of NC_068912.1, read as the reverse complement.
TTACTTATCAGTTGGTTATTGTGCTAATAATTGCCATTAAAATTAATAGTCCATTTTGGGAATTAGGCAAAGAGCTAGCAAGTTTGCTTTTACACAGAGCTTTCCAAAAGCAATCTGGGTAACTTGTTTCTGGAATGCAGCTGTGAAAGTTTTCATTAACATCTTGCAGGTGGAGCCTAATTTTAGTTCAACTTTGAGAAGGGGGAATTGTTCTCCTCATGATATGCACAGCACCACAACAGCAGCAAAGCAGGTGGGGCTTTGCCAGGCACTTGTTTACTCTCCTGCTTTTAAAAAACAGATGATTCATATCGTTAATCATATAGTTTCTATTTGATTTTAACATGTTTTTAACAGAATAGTCTGGAGTACATTTGACCTACAGTTACTCAAATGTGAAACAAAAGCAACGAAATGGAAAATGATAAGAAAATGAGCAATGAATCCTAAATATAGTGGAGAAGAAGCCAGTGAATGAAGTGAAGTAAAATTTAGAAATACATCTGTTTGGCTACAAAAGCATTTTAAAAAGCAACCTTCCAGATTCTAGTTTGGCGATTTGAAGTTGGCTCAGTTAGAAAATTCAATATATATATATATACTTTTTTTTTTTTCTGCCATTGCAAGGAAGAAACTATTAGAGGAAAGAAGCAGTTGCTGGGAAGAGAAGAGCACAGGGGTCAGAAAGGACAACTGAGATGCAGATTGTTTTCTCTTGCAAGTCCTTCCCTCACCTTTGAATCTCTGGGAATGACTGGTAATCAGCTTAAATTTTAGGTCCTAGGAGAAAACATTTTAAAGAATCAGAGAGTGATTAATGACAATAATTTCTCACTTAATTTATTTAGGAAATATCTCAAGCTTTATGTAGAGCTTCCAGGGCAGAATTCCCATACCTTTGGTATGTTTAATGTGTTTCAGCATAGTGAGCCTACTGTGTGTGTCTCTCTGGATGCAAGGACAGTGTGATATGGCCGTAATACTTCAGAGTGTCATCTGGTTTAAACAGGTGCCTTTGAATACGTCTACCCTGTGGGGTGTGCATGAAAATTTCATTACCTCCACAGAGAGGGGGCAGCTCCCTGTGCATATTTGTTCCTTTCAATTCAGTCTCTTGGAATGGATGGAATTTGTGATAATGCTGTATAGAAGTCTATTGTTCTGAACCTTCCAATAAACCTTTTCTTGAAAGCCCTCTTCTGGATCTTGAAGGTCATCATTGAAGGGCTCACCCTCTGTGAAAATTCCTAACCTGGAAAACAGGTATATCCTGAATGTGCTTCAGGGTATTCATGAGCAAACTTTCTTGTTTTGTTTCTTGCTTTATGTGAATGTATACTTTTTTCTCATGAGAGAGTCCATAGCTTACCTTGAATTCTCAAAAGGACTTACAGTGAAAATGTTAGTCACTCAGTCGTGTCCAATTCATTGTGACCCCATGGACTGTAGCCCACCAGGCTCCTCTGTCCATGGAATTCTGCAGGCAACGATACCGGAGTGGGTTGCCATTCCCTTCTTCAGGGGATCTTTCCAACCCAGGAGTTGAACCCAGGTCTCCTGCATTGCAGGCAGATTCTTTACCATCTGAGTCATCAGGAAGGATTTGTAACCTCCATAAAGTATAACAATTATTGCCTTATACAGAACGTTTTCAAATATTTCCTTTAATGAAAAGGAAATACAATATTTTGGCTAAGAACGATAACTAAAATGTATTTGTCAATTTCCTTCATATAGTGAATTTTAGTCTGATTTAGGGCTAAGTTTAGATTTTAAGTATGCCTTCTTACTTTTCCTGAGATATAATAATTCATTCCCTATTTCTAAGCTGTAACTATGCCAAATGAGCATCTAAGAAGATATTATTTTTTAAGATTTGTTTCTTTATTCAACATAGGTTTGTTAAGTGCTACTATACTAAAGGTACTTCCAGATTTCAGAAGTATATAGCACGATCTCTTTCTTTAAGAAGGTCCCAGACCTATGGCAATGACAGTCAACTAGGAAAAGACAATTAACCAATTGATCAGTTTGCAAAAGGGGAAGATATTACATGAGGCCTTGAGATTTTCAAAACATATTGCACATTCTCATTTTGAAATACAAATGCAAAGATTAAAAACAAATCACTGAGACCCTTGGATAATATGACAAGAACCATACCACACCCAAACCTGTTGTCTTGCCACTCCGTTCCACCCACCCCGGATGTGTCTGGAGAAGGGGCCTTATAGGTGACAAATAGAGAGTTAGAACTTCGGAATGACTCCCATGAGTGGCATGAGAGTAAAGGTCATCAAAAGCCAAGAAGGAACAAGTTTGTTTGAAGCTTAGACTAAGCAAATATTTTTGACTGATTTGATCTTATACATTCCCTAAAGCTCCATCAGAATGTGATTTTGCAACTCTCTTAAGGGTAGTCCTGTTGGAGTTTTTGCAAAACACAATGCCATTTTGTTTTCCCAATAAGTCCAATCTTTAGATGAGACCTATCTCTTTTAGATACCTGAAACTCAGACTTTGTTACTGTTTCTTACATCCCCCAACATCTGAGGCTCTTCTAATACAGTCCAAAGTTTTTCTTTGGCTCCCACTTATTCACAAAAATAAAAGGACAAAGAGGCTTCTCCAGTGGTTCAGTGGGTAAAGAATTCCCCTGCAACGTAGGAGACACAGGTGACCCGAGTTCAATCCCTGGGTCAGGAAGATCCCCTGGAGGAGGAAATGATTCTTGCCTGGAAGATTCCATGGACAGAAGAGCCTAGCAGGCTACAGTTCATGGAGTCACAAAAAGTCGGATGTAACTTAAAGTACAGCACACAGTATATATACATAGACATAAACAACAATACATACATATACATAAACAATAAAATACATACATACATATACAAAAATAAAAGGATAAAGAAAACGGGAAGTGAGTTGATATTGACCAAATGGAGTAGTGCTTCCAATTCTCTCTCACAGTGACCCACGCTACCAATAACAGACGCCATAGATTTGATCTTCCCAATATTCAGCTTGCTTTTAACCTCATCCACAGTGTAACATTTAGTACCCAACTTCTATTCATCATGAAATCCAGGATCGTCTTCGAGAGGACAAAATGGAGTGTAGCCCTATTTCCAGAGAGTATATAAAAGGTTTTATTGGCTAACTATATAGAGGGCTCAGTTTTTGAATATTCCTAGTTGAAAATCACGGAATTGGCAACCTGCTTTATTCATTTCTAGGTTGTTTCATTTCTTTGTAAAATTTTCCTGCATTTCTCTCTAGGCAAACCTATACTTTCCTGCTGAGATTCTTTAAGTCATAGAGTAAAAAGTCACTTACAAGAAACATGTGATTCATTTCACTCTTGCTGGTAGGTACATTCAGAATTCTACTTCAGGAAGTTTTTTTCCTCCATTTTAATCTAAACCTTATTCGGCTGCCTGCAGTGGATGCCTCAACCACAGCTGCTGAAATGAACTCTTTATAGAAGCACTTAAAGAAGACCTGGCCGTTCTGGTGTTGCTTCTGAAGAAGTTCCAATCAGCAGCAGGGTAAAATTTATGGGAGGCTTATGAGATTTTTGGTTTCTTAAAAGAGCACACATGCCACAGAGAATCTGAATACACTCTATGAAAATTCAACCAGCACAAGGACATGCACTGAAAATTTGAGCAATCCTGTGTGTCAGGACCACACTAAAATCACCTCAGACAAATAAGATAAATCCTGTTTGATGTAAAAGTTAAAGAAAGAGATTCTGCAATTCTGTTGGGGAGCCCTGCCAACATCTAATTGTTATTTTTAGTTCTAGGGTCAGTCTTTAGTATGTATTGGTATCAACTTTGCTTGTTTTTTTAGTCTACAAATTGGGTATGCAGAAACAAAACTTTGGCCAAAATCTGTGTAAGTACAAGGGAATCTCTACTTTTTAGAGAAGAAATAATAATTTAAAAATAGCATTTTGATAGCTCATACCAATATGTTTGGGTTATGTCTACTCTTAATTTTCTTTTCAGGCTTTTGGTTATCCAGAGTCATTTAGGCTAAGGCAAAATGGTGTATATACATAAAGTGAAGTCACTCAGTCATGTTCGACTGTTTGCGACCCGTGGACTATAGCCCACCAAGCTCCTCCGTCCATGGGATTTTCCAGGCAAGAGTACTGGAGTGGGTTGCCATTTCCTTCTCCAGGGGATCTTCCCAACCCAGGGATCAAACCCAGGTCTCCCACATTGCAGGCAGATGCTTTAACCTCTGCACCATCAGGGAAGCCCCGTATATACATACATACATACGTATATATATATATATATATATATATAATAATCAAATTAGATAAAGTATTTTTAAAGTGCTTATACCTATACTACTGCCAAAGGAAGAGAGAGTGCTCAAACAACTTGAGTCAGGTAGGATCACAGAGTTACCAACCAACCTTCACTTAGAATAAACAATATTGGACTGATTCATTTAATGTTATGCTATGCTATGCTATGCTATGTTCTTTTTCAGATTTAGATAAAAATAAAGATGGGGAAGAGTAAGTGAGACAAAATCAGCTTGTTAAAAAATAAGAATTGGTGGCATTAATAATAATATAAATGATATTTCAATTGCTATTTTACATTTAGAACATTTACCTTCTTCAGTCGTGTCTGACTTTGTGATCCCGTGACTGTAGCCTGCCAGGCTCCTCTGTCCATGGGAGTCTCCGGGCAACAATATTGGAGTGGGTTGCTGTTCCCTTCTCCAGGGGATCTTCCTCCCAAAATATGTTAATGGCTTGATCACTTTTGATGGCTCTATCAGAGTTAAGAAAATGAATTCACTTGGAATTTCCATTTCAATCTTGCTAGCAAACATTGCAACACTTAGAAACTATTCTCCAGTCTTACACCTTAACTCACATCTGTCATCTTCATCAGCCCAAGTGGATGTTCAATTGCTATATAGCACATTCTAATTCTCAATTTATCTACAAGATGACTTGATCTTTCTAATAATTTTTCTGAGGAATATAGAGCAGGTATTATCAAGTCATTTTGTAGAACAGGAAGTTAAAATAAGGGATTGTAGAGTGGTAACAGGGATTTTTCCCCCAGTATAATATTTAATAAAACCTTAGATTACTTGTCAATACTTTAAAATTTGGAGATGTCACATTAAAAAAAACTGGGTATCTGATTTATATATGCAAATTGAAATTTCTGGTACCCCTGGATAGCACTAGGCCCCTATTCCCATAGCAACACAGTACCTCCTACTGCCTTATTCCCAGTCACCTCACTCCTTAATCTTGACCTGCCTGGCCTTTTTAGGCATTTGATTCCTTTACCATTGGTGTAAAAGGATTCTCATAAGACCAGGCTTTGAGGTCATAACAGAAGCAAGCCTTAAATGTAGTTCTGTAATATGCTTTTATCATAAAATATTCACACCAGGCTATGTGGCTAGCATGTTCATCTCTTCTCCCCTCCAAGAACATTTTTCTCTAATGAACTTCTCACAGTCTCACAGGTTGCCAAGAGGCAACCTGTCCCCCAATCAACAGGGGATTGGTGCTGTTCCTGGTACTTTTCATACTGTCCACTTGCCATTCTCACTTTTCTTTACTAAACTTTAACCCCAGGGCTCCATTCAAAGGTTCCCTGCTCTCTACAGCCATCTCAGAGCCCATCTGAAGCTTCCCACCCCTGCTGCTGCTGCTGCTGCCAAGTCGCTTCAGTCGTGTCTGACTCTGTGTGACCCCATAGACGGCAGCCCACCAGGCTCCCCCGTCCCTGGGATTCTCCAGGCAAGAGTACTGGAGTGGGGTGCCATCGCCTTCTCCTCCCACCCCTACCCTGGCCATCATTTAGTTACTCTTTCATTTAATAGACGTCAGATGACTGAATTGAAGGAAGGAATGAGCTGTCCTGTGCTAACACATGAGTCTACACTTGACTTACTCTTCTCTCCAGGTCTATGCTGGGATGAAAAAACATTACAGCTTTCTGTTCTGTTTAAACTATGGATCAGATCAATTAACAAATACAATTTTGGGGATAATGGCATTGAGTCACATCTGTCAGAGGCAACATGGGCCAACTTTGGGCAACTTCTCTGAGGTAATCCAATCAAAAGCTTGCTGATTTGGTATTTTTAACTTATTTACTTATCAAAAGTGCTCCTTGCCTGAGCAGAACAACTCATGTTTCTTTAGCACTTTAGTAAACAGAGAAACATTAATTGAAAGTCTAGAGAAAGCAATACTCTGCTTTTCCCCAGCAGGAGACAAATTGGTGCCTGGCAGGGAAAATTACGTGTTGAAAAATGATGCAGAAAGATAAGGACTAGCCCCAGTTATTGATTGATTCCACAAATGTTCTTTAAACCTACTGTGTTCTGACACCAAGCTAGGCCCAGGATATAAGTAGATTTGCAAATAAAGAGGTGCAGTGGCTATTACAGGCATATATAAGTATCTGTGTAGACTACAGGGTGTACAAGGAAGTCAGCTGTCACCTCTATCCAAAGAAATCAACCAAAGTTCCATAAATAAGTTGACCCTTGAGTTGAGTCCTAATGGATACAAGTATATTTTGTATTCAATTTGAGTAGGATATTAAGGACTACTTAGCTTGACAAAGTAAATTTAAAAGGTGAATTTCTCCTTCCTGAGGGTATAGATTTTATGAAAAACACTTACTATAGTACGTGCATAAAGAAAGCATACAATAGATGCAAAATAAATTAATGGAGGTATAGAGTCTGCAGATTCTGCCTGAATTTCAATCCTGGCTCAATTATTTGCTCAACAGTGTGACCCTGGACAAGTTGCTTAAGTACTCTGTGTCTCAATTTCTCCTCTGTTAAAGGGTGATGATAATATTATCTATTTCATAGAGTTGTGGTAGTAATAAATTAAACAATGTGTTGTCTTAATAATAGCAGCACATTAATGCAAAATTAGATAATTAAAACAAAAAAGAAATCTCATACCTAATATGCCCTGCATCATTTATGTTTCAGTTTTGCATTTTATTCTTACTCATCTTAGATAATGAAACTAGACTAGATCCCATAATTGCCCTTCTTCAACTAACTGTTCAGTATTCAGTTTCTTAAATTTTTCATTGAGGTTCATCTTTCAGACCTAATGCATTAGCATAATACTACTCTGCTGATGCCTCCAATACTGCATAGTACCAAAGAGAACATTCCCAGCAACAAAGTTTTTACTTTCAAACAGTGATTAAAATTGTGAATCTTAAATTTTCTGTTACATATACACAAATATGCATATCTCTTTTAATAATATAAGCTAATGTTATCCATCAAAATTTATTTTTATTAAAAGACATTTATTTTATTAAAATATTTTACAAATACTGAGATTATATCACAGTGTTCTCTGGAAAAATATTGTCTCAAAAAGTCTTTTATGTCCTGCTATTTTTTTTTAATTATTCCTATGAAATTCATATAAAATTGATACTTTAGTCTTTTCTAGATAGAATGAAATAATCTTTTCAAAAATCTTTCACATTTAGGGGGCTCAACATTCTCTTGATAACATACCTTCCTTTCTTCTACACTTATCTACCAGAAATAACCTTAAGACTGTCTATGTAATAAAAATCTATTGTATAAAAGAATAGATAAAAGATTTAATATGCTCTTGAAAATATGCTATAATAAAAGTACAATTAGGGAAAAGTCATATTAACAGAAAATTATAAGACAACAGGATTTTAATATTTCCTAATACCCACTCAAACTGAAATAATAAAAGTGCTCAAAAAAAAAAAAAAAAAAACACACAAGCTATTTCCTCTTCTAAAGATACTTTTTATCTTACAAAATTGAGATCATTCACTGGATTTCGATCTTGGAGAAAAGGCCCTTATTCTACATCATCATTCCAGTGTCACCTCTTGGGTTAGCACACTCCTGAGGCAGCTCTGTTTTGAGATTTCAGTGTGAGCTGTTTCAGAATTCCTCCCTGGCTGTAGTCCTGTGTTATGCTCTGGGCTTTCTGCCATGTTCTTGGGCAACACCTCACACCACTACACTTTTCATATCTCTTCCCTTCTTCCCATGTCCAAGTCTTGTTTCCCAGACTGACAAGTTATTTATAATTCATTATGGAGAAATTTAGCTCTATCTATCCAGTGCTGCCTGTCGGGCTATACCGAGAAAGACTTGACCTTCTCGACCAGAGTGCCTTGTCCAGATTTGCCTAGTTGTTTTCCTTAACAAAAGAATCATTCGTGTGTGATATAAGTATTGCCCCTCCTGAGAAGGCAAAAAAGAGTGGTCTTTTTCTTATAAAACAGGTTTGTGGAGCTTTTTCTCCTCTCCAGTATGTAGATTTTTTTCAACAAATACTTTTGAAGTGTGTCTTAAGTGTAAGACTTTGTGCAGAACAATTCAGTCTTCACTTACTTTCAATAAGTGCCATTACAGGAAGTGAATCCCAGGAAGGTGAAGATGATAGCTACATCCTACTGTCTTCAGGAAAGACAGAATTTCAGATGTACCTATAGAACCTTTGCCAGTTATTTTCATGTGGACACTGACCTAATTTTATTAGGAAAGAAAGATTCTGTGAACTGCAAACCAGTAAGTTTGAATCCCTAGCAAAATTTAGGCAGGAATATCAAAGTAAAAGTGGGCATTTTGAAAAGATGGTAATGACTATTAAGATATGGATCTGCTAAGAAAACAATTCCAAGCAAACTGATTTACTTTTACTATTCAAAGAAAGTTTAAATTTGGTAAGTCTTTCAGTCAAAATACTCAGACATTCTTAGAAGATAAGTTAGATAGTTTATAATATGGTTAGGAATTTTTTTCAAATGGCACAATTAACCTCTTTGAGTATCTAACTATGAACTTTGGAGTAACATAGTTTTGGGGGTTCAAATTGAAGCCCTGCAACTTATCAGCTATGCAAATTTGCATAAGTTGCATAAACTCCTGAACCTTAACCCCTTAAACTCTAGTGAGGGTTTAAAACTATGTCACAAAAACATCATGCTTCTTAAATGCAAAATGTACATGAAGTGCTTTTTTACCTATTTTAAATAAGTACTCAATAAAAAATGACATGTGCGGTACTTTACTCTTACTAGCGAAGGCTGATTGATAATTTTCAGTCTGAAGAGAGATTTCTGAGAGGTGTATTAGCACTTTTTTCCCTACTTATTTGAAAGAAATAAAAATAATTACATTGGCAGTCTCCTTGCTATTCTGTGGGCTCTTTCGGGAAAATGACCCTGTCTTTCTTGCTTTTGGTATCATCACTGCCAGACTTAGTGCCTGACTCATCATAGCCATTCAGATGCCTTTTAAAGAATAGCACAAAATGAAATATAAAAATCAAGACTCTGGTTAGCAAAATCAAGATTCAAAACTGCCACAAATAATTAGAACAATGGGCCAATAAGCTCTAGTATGGATGGACAGAAAGTCAATGATTTCCATCCAAATCATCAGTTGCAACAAGAAGTTGCAAGAGATTTGATTAGACAGAATTTGATATGAAAAACATTTGAAATTTTAGTTTTATAAAAGTTTAACAACTAAAAATATGATAATGATACTAACCCTTCTTCTTCCTGCCTTCATAAAATTCTAAATTGTTATAAACATAGTCCAGCACAAGGCAGGCATCAGCACCCATTTACTTTGCATAATTAGACCACATCTCAAGCAATGCATTCAGTTCTGATGCCACATTTAGAACAGACATGGACAAACTGGAATCCATCCAATATGGTGAGAGGCCTTAAAAGCCACCTCATATTAGAATGATTAAAGGAATGTTCATTTTGAAAAAAGAGTAGACTTAGGAGAAAATGATAGCCATTTTTCAAATATTTGTACAACTTTCATGTGGAATAGGGATTAAATTTATCCTCAAAACCTCATGAAGCTTCAGAAAAAATTCATAGCAAAGAATAGACAATTTAGGAAGATATTTGTCAAAAATAAGGAAGCTCTCTATTTAAAGTGAAGGTGAATTGTCTTAGACTTAATGTGTTCTCTTCAAAGTTCTTTAATTTCAATTTATTTAGCAAATGATCACCACTCACATTTATGTGCAAACCTGTATGAAGTCTGTTTAGAAAGAAAGTCTTCAAGAGTTTGCAGGTTACTTGCTTTATATCATTTACAATGTTCACATCACAGTTAAAATGTACAGCTAAACATTTACTTAGCAAAAATTTATTGAATATCACTACACATCATTTTATGCAAGATGGTGGGCAAGTTGAACAAAAAGCAATATTATATAGAAATTCCTGCTTTGGGTAGGATATTGGAGCAAACTTTGATATTTGAAAATAAATCAATCTCCAAAAAAACAGTTTGCTTGATTTAAATGTCACTGAGGAACTGAGAGGCCCAAGAAAATTAATATCCCACCACTTCCAGAGTAAGTTGATAAAGTGGGTAGAAACTGTATGTCAAAGACATACCATGTGTACATATTGAGACCCATATTTTCTAGACTTTGTTCTGATCATGTTACACTTAAAATTTTGGCATGTTTTTAAATGCTTATTATTTCCATACCTAATTTCATTTATGCATATGCCTATATAGAAATAGGTAGCCAATCAACTTTTTAAAAATACCACCATCAATTAAAACAACATTGACTGCCAGCTAGTCTAATACTTCGTAAAGAGTAAAAGTTTCCCTTTTCCTAAGGATGTTTACAAAGCATTTCTCCTATTATCTTTTTCTTTTAAGAAGTAAAAGACATGTAACTATTTGTTTTGCTATCAGAAAATTTAAGAGCAAAATGGACAGCATATATAGTAATGTTCATTTTAATTATTGGAGAAATTCCAATTTTTTGTTCTGCAAGTGCTTGTTTTTAAAAAAGGTTAAAATATGCTAGTAATTCTCTATGCTTAAAGAAGCTATATTTTTAAGGAATGAATATTTTTTAAAAATCTAGTTTTGCTAAATGGTTAGTTATAAGAGGATAGTTTCTAAAGAGGAAACAAACAGAAAGCAGTAGAACTGCCTAGTCCTGCTCAGAGCAATCCAACCCTGAGTCAGCAAATAGGTATTTGCCAGTAGCAATGAGCATTGTGTACTACAATGACGGTGCTACTTAACTCGATACTGTTCCCACACCTCTGTTAGTCGGGTCCAGTGCGTGGGTAACTCATGAAGTCACTGGGTAGTTGAGCGAAATATTGAAAGCAATGAAGGTTATGAGGGTTTAGAGACAGGTGGAACTGGCTACATGTTCAAGCCATGCCCACTCTTAAAGTGTAATTGGCAATGAAATTCATGCCAATAGGATACCTGTCTGCAAAGGAAATCGTGACAAGACAGAAAGGCAGACTTGGGATCACAACGATAGTTTTGTGATAGTTTTGTGACTTTCTCACAGCCTCTTCAGGAAAAATACTCTTTTCTCACTTGTATGCCAATTGGAATTTGAAGGGAGCTTGCTAACTGATGTTCTATGTGGACCCAGAAGTACTACAAATAAGGTAAGGGCAAATTATATCTCTTGTGATCACTAGAGATTATAAAGAGAGTTCCAACTCAATCTTCTCTTTCAAATGTAGATTACTGAGACAATCTTTTTGGCAGTGTATTTCAGGATCTTGAACTCAAAGGACAGAATAATTTGGTGCCTGCTCTGAAAAGAGACATTTGGCCCCTGTAATAGTCTGCACTTTTTCTGGCTAATAGGATATAGAGAAATGGGGAGATGGTGAGCTAAGGTTGAATGGTCTTGATTTCAGAAGAATGTGTCAAAGCAGATCATCTTCCAGGGCTCTACATGAAGATGACTTTCATAGCCACCTGTACTCAGAGATTTAAATTTATGAAAAGAGAATCATGATAATATCTTAATTGCTCTAAGGATGTCTTTTCAAAGAAATTGTCACAGAAACAGTTTCTTCAGAGGAACTGAGAACCAAAGGGAGATGGCTTTACTGTGGAAGAACCAAGGAAAGCCTTCTTCCATACAAGGTAATGTTTACGGAGCTCTTTAGCAAATAGTGGTCTCCACTGCAATACTTCTCTGTTTGATAAAGATTCAAAAAGTCTTAATCAAATCTAGCAGTTATTGCTGCTTCTTTCTCTCCTAATCTCCCTGATCCTGAATTATGAGATCCTTATCCATTAAAATAAAACAGCATTTGTTAAAGCCTTTTCAAAATTAAGAACAAAACCATCAAAATAATTGTTTGCTAATATCAAATAAACAATTTTTTTAATTTGATGAATTGTTTGTAAGTGCTAATCAAGTGGGTGGAGTCATAAAAGAGGGGAGGAAACAATATATGCAATTTGTTTGCATTACTATTTGAGATAATTACAAAGCAGACATTCAAAGCTATTTTTTAATCTTTATACAAGAAGTCGGAAAATAAGGAGGAAAGGAAAAGCAAAAGAACATGCAGCCATTGTCAGCTGAAATTTAAAATATTACCAAATTCACAATTGTCAAATATTAGCATTACTGAGAATGCCAGGGACAGAAGTGTCACATTGAATGAAGAGTGATAACTTCATAGGAAGGCAAAGCTGAGGATATGACCAGTTTGCAGTCACAGAGAAATCAGCTTTAATTAATTTGAGTGCCAGTTCTGTGTATAATTACACAGCATGAGAGTTTGCATGCAAATGCGGAAATGCTGATTGTTCAAATACTTGCACTTGCTCATTAATACACTGGGACTAAGCGGGGCTGGCAAGCAGACAGGGTACAGCACACACGGTGCCTGCAGGCTAATTTGTATTATACTGTAGTTAGCAAACAGATTTCAGATGTTTCTCCTTTCTTTAAATAATAAGCACAAAAATATGTGCATCATTTTTATCTGCGACACACCTTGTTTTCCTCTTGATTAAAACAAAAGTGTTTTGGGCTTTTAAAAAACTGTTGAGGGTGCACAAAGCATGGCAATAGCACCAATTCGATGTCAGTAACATTTATACCAGTTATAGGATATTTCTATTTGATGTTTTATGTAGTTATCCAAAATTGCCGTTCTCCATAATTGGTGAGCCTATATTCAGAAAAGGTAAATTTATATATCAGTTCCAAAGAGGAATAAAGCAATGGCCACAGTTGAATTACCTATTTGTCTATCAAATCTAGTATCTTGTGTCTAGCATCATTGACCAGAGGTTTCAGGAGAAGGATTGGTTAATTTGAGAGAGTACCTAATCCTAAAATGTACTGACATGAGATTTTCCATTCTGACCCCTGAATCTCTTGGCAGAGATCAGTTTCAACCAAGTTCCCAGCTTCTTTGACAATACCCTAGGGAAAACATGATCCTTAATCACAACCAGAAGAAAGTATCTGATACTTTCTCCAGAAAACAGTACCAGAATATATGGAATTTACTAAGTCCCCCAAATTGGCTACTACTACCAATGCTACTAGTTCCTTGCCAATATATTTAATACATTTTTATACATTTCAATTCTACAGATATTTTTCAAGCTCCTATTTTTGTTAGATACTGCAAAGCACAGGATATACTATGGTAAGCAAGATAGACAACAGACCCTGCATTTGCCATCTCCTTTCTCTCAGGAGTTGCATGAAGGAACCTAACACAGTTTCTCTGGGAAATACATGCTATTAGCAATGATCATCTTGTAAAACCCCACATTGCAGAAACTTGAATCTGTGGCCTTCCACACACCCAGTTCTTCTACCTTATTTGGGAGACTAATTCCCTCTCTGACGTTTCTTCAGCCCCATTCTTGTGCAAGATGAAAGGAGCTGCTTCTAGCCCCAGGTCTGAATGGAACCTGGAAAGGATCTGTGAAACAGCCTATCAAGCAAGCTCCAAAGTTTTATAAGAACAGATTGAAAAAGAAGGCTGTCAATACTCTTCTCTGAAAGCCTGTAACCTGTACTTTCCCAAAGAGGAAATCTGGACACGTCTTATAGATGATATAGGACAGACACTTCACACCATTTGTCTGAACAACAGTGTTTTCAATCAGTTCAGGAACAAGGACTAGAAAGCATGAGCTTCCCACCCTAAAATGTCTGTTCAAATATTCCACTGTCAAAGGCTTCCTACAGGTATGGGATATGTCTATGTACAAATGGGAAAGTGACAGGGAAAACACTCATACCTACCACCTAGTCTCCCATTTCATTCTCGGAATGGACATAACACTCTCACCCTACATATGAAAAATATGCATGAAAGAAGGAGAAAATCCAGGATGGTGAAAAGAACTCAAGGGTATCTTCCTCATGTAAGAACCCAGTAATGTGGAAAGACTGGTTTTCACAAGCTATGAATTCCAAGTTCCCTGAGCTTGAACAATTTTTCCTTTTGGTTCTGTCATAACTCGACATCCATGATCAGAAAACACAGACAAAAATGAAACAAAAATAAATTCCCCAAATATGTATGTATTAAGAAAATTCCACTTGCATGGTATCAAAATATTTTTAAAATATTTTATATGCAGATATATTAGTGACTTTACCAGGAGAGCAAAAAGTCGGAAGAATTTACCTATAGGAAGCAACTTTCAGTGTGAGTTTGTGGTGACATATATGAAATGATGTGTATTCACAGATGATGCAGATAATTTCATGAAACAATTACAGGTAGGGAGTAAAGAGAAGTGTATAGAGAAGAAATAAGAGGATTTCATCTGGAGAGAGAGAGTGTTCAGAAAACATGAGGAAACTCTAGCCACAGACTTGAAGAAAGCCTGTAACCCAGTGTAAAAGCACAACACACCATACTGATTCAGAATAAACAGGTGTGCTGATTGTTGCAGAGTGAAACTCATAGGCTGACAGCAGCTAATGATTCAGCAATGATTAGGTCAACAAGAACCATCTCCAGAGATCTGTGGATGCTGGATACATATTTCAAGGGAATGAGAAAAATGAAAGTGCAAATAATTGGAAATAGGAAATGTGTGGAATCTTTATTCATAAAGTGAAGGGGAGGGGATGTCCCTGGTGGTCCATTGGTTAAGAATCTGCCTTCCAATGCAGGGGACTCAGATTTGATCCCTGGTCAGGGAACTAAGATCCCACATGGCTCAGGGCAACTATGCTCTCTGCTCTCACACCACAAATACTGAATCTGAGTGCCACAACTAAGACCCAACACAGCCAAACAATTTATTTTTCGTTTAAGTGAAGGGGAAGAAGTGAGGCAACAGCGGAAACTTTCTTTGTAGGAGAGAAAATAACTAGTGGAGGAGGAGCAGTCAGGGTTAAAGGGAAAGTGTGTCATTAATGGGGCAGAAGTTGGGGAGAGTACAGTTAGCTGTGCTAGCTTTAGAGATTTTAAAACACAGTACTCAAAGAAAGAAGAGGAAAAGAGGGTAGTGACAGAAAAAATCTGAGGGAGAGGTGAGGAAAGTCTTGAGAATATGTGTCAGAAGCCCATGATGTAGGGAGGATATTGGTGAAATCATTCCTTGGGAGGGTGTAGGAAAGGGTGGACATGACATGGACATAGAAATGACTTTATTTTACTAAACAAAGGTAGAGCAAATATAGTTTACAATTTTAGATAAATAAATGAGGGACAACGGAGAAACAGAAAATTGTCACTATGAAAAATTCCCGTAGACATTAACTGGTGCCAAAGTAAAGTGAGCAACGGGACTCAACTCATAATTATAAAACAGTCTATAAGTTTGCATTCTTCAATATCAGTACACCTGAAGCAGTTGTTTATGGTTGAGCACTCTGGCATTCTCCACTGAGAAAGGAACTGTAGGGAGATAATCAATGCGAAGAAGAGCTTCAGTTCAGTTTAGTCAGTCAGTCAAATCCAACTTTTTGCAACCACGTGGACTGCAGCACACCAGGCTGCCCTGTCCATCACCAACTCCTGGAGTTTACTCAACTTCATGTCCATTGAGTCGGTGATGCCATCCAACCATCTCATCCTCTGTTGCCCCCTTCTCTTCCAGCCTTCAATCTTTCCCAGCATCAGGGTCTTATCAAATGAATCAGTTCTTCACATCAGATGGCCAAAGTATTGGAGCTTCAGCTTCAGAATCAGTCCTTGAATTCAGTCCTCAGACCAGAATATTCAGGTCTGATTTCCTTTACGATGTTCTGGTTGGATCTCTGTGCAGTGCAAGGGACTTTCAAGAGTCTTCTCCAACACCACAGTTCAAAAGCATCAATTCACAGTGCTCAGCTTTCTTATTAGTCCAACTCCCACATCCATACACGACTACTGGAAAAAGCATAGCTTAGACTAGATGGACTTTTGTCAGCAAAGTCATGTCTCTGCTTTCTAATATGCTGTCTAGGTTGGCCATAACTTTTCTTTCAAGGGGTAAGCGTCTTTTAATTTCATGGCTGCAATCACCATCTGCAGTGATTTTGGAGCCCAAAACAATACTGTCTGCCACTGTTTCCATTGTTTCCCCATCTATTTGCTGTGAAGTGATGGGACCAGATGACATGATCTTAGTTTTCTGAATGTTCAGTTTTAAGTCAAAATTTTCACTCTCCTCTTTCACTTTCATCAAGAGGTTGTTTAGTTCTTTGCTTTCTCCCATAACGGTGGTGTCATCTGCATATCTGAGCTTATTGATAATTCTTCTGGCAATCTTGATTCCAGCTGTGCTTCATCCAGCCCAGCATTTCTCATGATGTACTCTGCATATAAGTTAAATAAGCAGGGAGACAATAAACAGCCTTGACGTACTCCTTTCCCAATTTGGAACCAGTCTGTTGTTCCATGTCCAGTAATAACTGTTGCTTTCTGCCCTGCATACAGATTTCTCAAGAGGCAGGTCAGTTGGCCTGATATTCCCATCTCTTGAAGAATTTTCCACAGTTGTTGTGATCCACACAGTCAAAGGCTTTGGCATAGCCAATAAAGCAGAAATTGATGTTTTACCAGAACTCTCTTGCTTTTTCAACGATCCAACAGATGTTGGCAATATGATCTCTGTTTCCTCTGCCTTTTCCAAAACCAGCTTGAACATCTAGAAGTTCATGGTTCACATATTGTTGAAGCCTGGATTGGAGAATCTTGAGCATTACTTTGCCAGGGTGTGAGATAAGTGCAATTGTACAGTAGTTTGGGCATTTTTGGCATTGCCTTTCTTTGAGATTGGAATGAAAACTGACCTTTTCCAGTCCTGTGGCCACTGCTGAGTTTTCCAAATGTGCTGGCATATTGAGTGCAGCACTTTCTCAGCATCATCTTTTAGAATTTGAAACAGCTCAACTGGAATTCCATCACCTCCACTAGTTTTGTTAGTAGTGATGCTTCCTAAGGACCACTTGACTTTACATTCCAGGATGTCCGGCTCTAGGTGAATGATCACACCATCATTACCATCTGCTTCATAAAGATCTTTTCTGTACAGTTCTTCTGTGTATCCTTGCCACCTCTTCTTAATATCTTCTTCTTCTGTTAGATCCATACCATTTCTGTCTTTATTGTGCTCATCTTTACATGAAATGTGCCCTTGGTATCTCTAATTTTCTTGAAGAGATCTCTAATATTTCCCATTCTATTGTTTTCCTTTATTTCTTTGCACTGATTGCTGAGGAAGGCTTTCTTATCTCTCCTTGCTATTCTTTGGAACTCTGAATTCAAATGAGTATATCTTTCTTTTTCTCCTTTGCCTTTCACGTCTCTTCTTTTCTCAGCTATTTGTAAAGCCTCCTCAGACAACCATTTTGCCTTTTTGCATTTCTTTTTCTTGGGGTTGGTCTTGATCCCTGCCTCCTCTAAAATGTCACAAACCTCTGTCAATAGTTCTTCAGGCACTCTGTATCAGATCTAATCCCTTGAATCTATTTCTCACTTCCACTGTATAATCATAAGGGATTTGATTTATGTCACACCTGAATGGTCTAGTGATTTTCCCTACTTTCTTCAATTTAAGTCTGAATTTGGCAATAAGCCTTTAGGTAAAACCATCCTCTGGGTTCCTCCCTCTTCTGCTCGCCTGTGGCCATGCTGGTGACAGAAAATGTTATTTATTCAACAGAGGAGAAAGCTGTATAGAGCTGCCTAGGTTTCTTTGTCACAGTACTTCCCCCCACATAACCCAGATTCTTGTTGGCTCATACCCCTGGGTTAGGCACCAAAAACAGTGCAGCATTTCCTGAAAACCAGTGTGAAGTACAGTACCCATGTATCACTTGGCAAAGAAAGAGAAGGTCCCAAAGGCCTAAATCTTTGCATAATATGTCTGGAATTACAATGAGCACTTTACAACAGGCGTATTCGTGGAATTACTTGGCTATTTCAGCTTTCCTGCCAGAAGACAGGTAGACATAAGTCACTATGTTCCTGCCAGTGGACAAAGTGCAACCCCTGAAAGCCACAGATCTGGGTGTGGTATAATAGGGACATTGTGCATTCTGAGATCCCTAAAGAGATTAGTGGTTGTAGTATATGGATGTCAGAACCCCCGAAGACCAGGTAACACTCAGTAGGCAAAGGACAACACAAAGATTGTCAAAACACTTCCAGTCTGCCACTTGCTCCCAATTGCTTCTCCAATGTCCTTTTTGCTTGGGCCTCTTTCCCTGTTTTTTGCTTATCCTCCTCCCAAACTTTTCCAGGTCCCAAATCTAAAGATCCTGTTGAAAAAGTAAAAGAGTTTGTAGCGTGTAAAAATAGGAAACAGAAGGTTTTTAAATAAAGCAATAATATTCAAGGCAACTCAAAATCAAAGATTTCCTGAGGGTCTACTTTCTGTCAGTCACTGCAGTATCCATAGGGGATTTGAGAATAAATATGTGAAGTGCTTTGGGATTCCACGGTGGCTCAAATGGTAAATAACCCACCTGCAATGCAGGAGATCTAGCTTTGATCCCTGGATCATGAAGAGCCCCTGGAGAAGGGAATAACAACCTACTCCAGTACTCTTGCTATAGAATCCCATGGACAGAGGCGCTTGTTGTGCTACAGTCCATAGAGTCTCAAAGAATTGGACATGACTGAATGACTAAGCATGCACGAATGTGAAACGCCTTATTTATGGAGGTCATCTTTAAGCGGGAACACAAACCTGTTAGCCTAGAATACTTGATGATATAGAGGCACCGATACAAGAGATATTTCTTCTGTAGGAAAAGAAAATTATTGGCAAAGCAAGTGGTTTAAGCAAAAGAATTTAGCTGTGGAAATGCACATAAACATGAGCAAACTCTGTTTTAAAGAGATTTTTTTCTGGCAGCAATATATAAACTGGATGCAGAAAAGCCTAAAGAACATTTAGGAGACTGTTGGGATAGTGTATAGAAGAGAGAGGATAGAGAAGCAGATAAAAAAGGCAGAGATATCTCAGAGGAAGTACTGGCAGGGATTTGCCAATTATTGTGGAAAAAGGAAAGTTCTCGTATTTGACTTTGGGATTTCAAAACTTGGTGACGATGTTTTAAAAATAGGAAGCATTAGGAGGAAATGAAATGTGAGAAGGAAGACACTGAATTCAATCCGGACCTAATAAGCTTTTTGAGATCCCAGAGTCTATCATTGTAGAAAAGAGAAGAGTGCAGGCAGAAATCTGTATCCAGCACTCTGAGATGACAGATCCTCAGAGAAATGTGTGGGGGTCATCTATAGGAAAGCCCCAAAGAGTATATGAAATTGTCAAGGAAGAGAGAGAATAAGAAGAGAGGAGGGCTGAGGAACAAACTTTTAAATCACATATATGAAAAGCGTGAAGAGGAAGGAGACAAAATTTGTAGTCACACAGTTAAGAAACTGGGAATGTCCACAGAGAAAAAGGGTGGAGAGGTCTGTAAGAAAGGCTGGTCAGGAGACAAGGAAGAGACACAGACAAGGAAGAAGAATTATGAGAACGTTGGATGTCACAATTAATTAGTCATCAATGACCTTCGGGAAAGAGGTTTCATTAAAATGATGGGAAAAGAAATCATGTTACTAGGTGATAAGTTCTTATCAAATAAATCCAGTATATTTGAATATTGGAACTAAAGCAACACATTAAGCTTTCTAGGAGTTTACCCTTAAATTAGAAAAAGAGAAGATAAGGAAGAATGACTACTTCAAGAGTGAAACAAGTGGTACCAGTTCAACCTGGTTCGCTGCATCATTTTACCAAACCAGAGAGCTGTTGTAATTCTGGTTTCTCTCAAGCTCTTACTTCATGTTGGCAAGTGAAGGTGGGTGGCAGTTAATGGGGAAAGGTTAATGATGTTCAAAGATGACTAACGCTGTAAAAGACAATTGGGCTCTTCCTACAATTCATGATTAGGAATTAATAGAATTTCCCCCAAGAAAGTCATCCACCCACCCACTGTCTCTGGCCTATTTCATCTTTTTAACCACAGTTTACCATCATGGTCGTGTGTGAAAGTGTCCTGTCTTATGTGACAAGCCCATTTGAAACGGTCCTGATAACCCTTCCTTCATGTAAGATATGTTCTTCAGCTACTGGTGATTTCTAAAGGCTACAGAATTCTCAGAAGAGCTTTGTTATTCATGTAGCAAATTCAGTAAAGTCAGTCTCCCTACCTAATTATGCTTAGCATAAGAAATAGGCTAATCTAGAAAAACCCAAATGAATGCACATTTTTGCTTGGTTTTTGTTTTGATATATCCACATGTTGTAGTGCTCCATGTCTGGACCTACCCAAAGAAATCCAATAAAAAGTAGTGCCATGCTACCACTGAGTAGAAAATTATTTTTTGCCCTAATTGAATGCTTTCTTTTAATAAGCCCCACACAAATCCTCCCCAACTACATATTGATGCCTAAGTGTGCATATGAGGCGCAGTATCTAGACTGTTGGCAGAAAATATAATTGTATGTTTACCTAATAGGTAATCTCTGTATTACCAAAGAGTTATGTCTGGGGAATATAAATTATTTGTATACTGTATTAACATAACACTAAATTGCACATGGTTTGTGTTCTTCTTTTAAAAACACAAGTAGGTACTTGATGTGGCTAGGATTTTTCCATATTTATTTTTAGTTGGAAGACTATCTCTGCCTCCTTTATAATTCTGCAGAATTTTTATTCATTGAAGTATATATCTGTACATATAAACGCACATGCGTACATGCTCACACTTCACTCTCTCTCTTCTTCTCTCACTCTCTCAAACACTCAGGGAGGCACCTTCATAAACTTGCCCTGCATTGTTGTTGGTTTATCTGTCAAAGAAATTCATTACCAAGAGAATACCTTGCTTTATATGCTTACTTAATTTTTAAAAAATGTTTTTCATTATATTTATGCAAACGTAACTTGACTAGTTCATAATTTACCAAATGCAAGCATTTGTCAAGGTTATTTCCAATCACTCAGAAAAATGTGCCTTTGTGTATTTTGATTATTTAAAGCAATTTTGTTTCCATTATGCGTATGTGCAGCCAGAACAGCATGACTGTCTTGACTGAGGAAGTGGGAATGCTCTTAATTTTCATATGTGCATCTGCAGAAGAGCTTTTGATTGTTTAACCACTGCACAGATAGTGATGTGGCCATAAATGTTTTTGCACACATTTATTTTTCTTGGCACTTCAGAAGAGAAGGGTAATACAAAAAAATCCCATATGCTGCTATTTGCATTTAAAAGTATATATACTCAACTGTAAGCTGAGGAAATGTTTAATATTTTGAAGCCAATTAGGATACACTCAGAAATCTCTGTCTTGTGATCACATCTTATTTATATATTAACAAAACATCTGGATTTTTTTCCCTTTGGGCTGTGGGCTGAATCTTTTCCCCTTGTGCAAACTTAATACCAAACTCTGAAGCTATCAGGGATCAAATAGTGTCATTCAAATTTGCTTACCTTGCCTTGAAGCAAACCAGCTTATTTGCTCATTAGATGAGTCTACTACTTTTCAAGGAGGCAGGAAAGGGAAATAAGAGCAATTCAAGGCATTAGAGACCACTCTCCTGAATATGGTGTCACCATATAACTGTGGAAGCAAGTTTCATTTAGTTTTTATGGGCTACTAGACTTTGTTTAATCTAAAACACTATCAATAATAAGATGCATCAACATTTTCTGTTCTACAAAGAAAATGCAAAACTCTGCCAATGAAACTATGATGTTTCATTATTTGAACAGTATATCCCAATTTCAAGCTATGTTAAAATAGGGGAGAAATTGCAATTTACAGTGACTAAAATAGTGTACATAGAATAATTATAAAGGTTTAGCTCTTGGAGATAGTAAGTTAACTACATCAACACAACTCAAAAGTGCTCTTTCCTTGGCAAGAGAAGATTTCTTATCTCTTTCATTCAGTGAAAAAAAAAACGTACTATGTATTTCGAACTGTTTCTACATTTTCTCATTCATGGAGTTATCAAGAGGGTATTCTCTCCTTTAAGAAACTGGCTTTATTATTTTTAGTTTTATTAAGATATAATTGTCAAAAATGCAAGATATTTAAAGTGTGCAATGTGATGACTTGATACACATATACATTGTGAAAGGATTCCTCTCATCAAATCAATGCCCTGTCACCTCACATATGTACATTTGTTTATTTGTTTGTTTGTTTTGGTGAGAGCAGAGTTGACTTTGTGTTGAAAGAAACAAAACAGTGGTATAAAAAAGAATTTTTTTTTTAGAATTTTAGGCTTTAGAAATTTTTTTTAAAAAAACTTCTGACTTGATTCTTGTTTCTGTGAGACTTTAGGCTATAAATTAGTCTAGCTGAGACTGCTTCCCAGTTACTCTGTTCCCTCAAGTCTGTTTTCTACCCATCTAAACTCCCCCTATATACTGCTCCAGGACCAGCAAGCATCCAAACTTTTGTTACAGGAAACTGAAACAGTGGTGGGTCCTAAATATTCCTTAAAACACTATGATAAAGCAATATGAGTGAAGTTGCTCAGTTATGTCAGACTCTTTGCGACCCCATGGACTGGAGCCTACAAGACTCCACTGTCCATGGAATTTTCCAGGCAAGAATACTGGAGTGGGTTGCCATTTCCTTCTGCAGGGGATCTTCCTGAACCAGGGATCAAACCTGGGTCTCCCGCATTGCAGGCAGACACTTTACCATCTGAGCCACTTGACAAGCTAAAAAGCAATATAAGAAGCATTCAGTCAGTACTCGTAAAAATACCTTCAAAAGATATTAAAACTATCTTGTCCCAAACACACGGTTGTAAAATCCATAATGTGATAAATCAACCAAGTAAATTTTTGGATTTCAATGTAAGAGAATAGGCTTTAAGAGAAATGACCTATTTCTCTGTCTACTTCCTTACCACCCAGTGCCTGACAAATATTATTTTCCCAATAGATGTTTCTTGAGTGACTTAATTAAGTGATTAATTATGAACAAAGTGTCCCTTTCCTTATCTCACTTGTGGAATTAGGCATTAGGAGGCAAGAAATAATGTTAGGGGGAAAATTAAATTGATTCCTGACTTATTGCATATAAAGATAGTTTCTATTATAGGGTAAGAGGCTTCAGGCACTATGGGCAGTATTCAGTTACTCATCAGCAACCCATCTAGTAAATAAATATGTACAAAACAGCCATTGAATACCAGGACTCTGAATACAAAGCTGAGTGATGTGACCCTCTAGAGCAGTGGTTCTTAAACTGTTTGGTCTCAGGACTCTGTTCTACTTTCAAATATTATTGAAGATTCCCCAAAGTGTTTGTTTATGTTAATTATATCTCTCCATATTTATCATATTAAAATTAAAATGCAAAAATGTTAAATATTTATTCAACTAAAAATAGTGGTAATCCTTAGAGATTTAAAGCTTAAGGGAGCAGATAGATAAATGAACATGAATTTTCTGCAGTTTGGAATAAGTATAGTGATAGAGGAAAGCATAGGATCTTTTAGGAATATTTCCCAAAAGAGGATAAATATGAGAGGAACCCCAAAGGACACCTAGTTTTTGTTGTTTAGTCGAAGTCGTGCCTGACTTTTTTCTACCCCATGGGCTGTCCATGGGATTTTCCAGGCAAGAATACTGGTGTGTGTTGCCATTTCCTTCTCCAGGATATATTCCCAACCCTGGAATCAAACCTGTGGCTCCTGCCGCATCTCTTGCACTTCAGGTAGTTCTTTACTCCCGAGCCACTGAGGAAGCCCTAAGGACACCTAAGTGTCAGCTAAATAAAGAATGAAGCCTTTGGCTGATTTAATCCGGTGCCTTGGAATATTATTTCTGTTTTCACTTTATTAATGGTCTTTCTAAAGTCTAAAATGATCTCAAGCATATGGTTCCTATATGACAATTGGATTCTAAGAAGCATGTATGTCCAATCAAGTAAGGTCATTAATAAGCTATTACTACTCAAGGTTGAGTTACCATGGGAATTTGGAAGAAAGAACCTGGATAGTCGTATGATATTCTGTGTTGGATTGCACAGACATTTTTATGTGGTGAGCCAGATGTCATCTATTTTATGTGCTTTTGGGCTCTGTGTCCCAATAGAAATAAGTCGGTCCTCATCAATGTGACCTGGCTAGATATCACTAACTATTTTAACTAACACTAAAGAATGTAAAATAACTGACATGGATTGAATTCCTAATATGTGACTTTGTGGACTTACAGACATTATTGCATTTAATTATCAAACAATTTGGTGGATATTTATAGTATACCAATTTTTAAGACCAGGAGACAGAGGTTCAGAGAAATTAAGTAATATGCCAAAGGCCACAAAGTACAGAACTGACTTCTGAGCCTGATGTAATTAACTGAAAAGCCTCTGCTCTTCCTCATACTGCGATACTTGTAACCTGGGAGCAGACAGAGATGGATCAGAAGGAAGATAAGCCCCAGAGCACACACTGCACATTGCCCTAAAGCACAGGTTTACCTTGATTGAGGATTCTTAAGATATTTAAAAATTCAAAACAAAAACAAACATATAATGAAATAAAAGGGAAGCTACTTGAATTTTTAAGAATCACATGTAGACTTTAAAAGAATTTACTCTCAGGAGAGGAGAATCTGGGATTTTCCCAGATTGTCCAAGAGTCAGAGTTCTTACTCTTCTGCCTTGAGGGGACTTCTAAGATCCACTCTGAAACATTCATTCTTATCACAAACAGAACAATGTTTTTTCTAGTAACCAGACCAAAACACTGTCCAGGTAGTGTTCAAAGCAGTCTAAACACGCTAGTAAAGTGCTCATATTTCCTGACTGCTATGTGTACAAGTCAAATTTCTAAACATCTTCCACATATATGAAATCAGTGAGTACCAGAAAAAAAAATGAAGTTAGAAGGAGAGAAGCAATTAACTTCACTAAACAACCACTAATGGAAGATGATAATGATGATTATGAGAATGAGTGTGATGAAAAGTATATTTTTTACCTATCTACTATGTGCTAAACATTATGCTTGAATTCATCTTAACTAAACCGTGTGACAATCTTATACAGAGATCTTATTATCCCCATTCATGTATGTACCCAGATGTAATACTATTGCATTCATGTTATCCCAACAAGTCTATGAGTTATTATTATTATCCATATGCTGCCGACAACAAAATTGGTCTCAGAGTGAGTAAGTAATTGCCCAAGTTTACATAGTAAGTAAATGATGGAAATATGTGCAGACCCCATGGGCTTGTCTGCAAAGCCTTAGATTTTTCCATGCCAGGCTGCCCTGATATTAGGTAGAAGACATTATATGGTTTTTGTCTATACTTGGATACCTTTGAGAGACAAAGGAACACTATTATCAATCGTGCTAGAGCGAGAGACATAAATTGAGATTAACTCCAGAAAACAAGAAATAAACGGTTACCTTATTATTAAAGACTGGGGCTGTCTGATATCAAACTTTCCTAAAAATAAATGCATTTAAATATTTTTCCTTTAAAATATTTACTAATCATTTTACCTTAAGAAATTTTTATATTTTACAGGAAAAAAACACCTTTTTTGTATATTTAACACAAATAATTTTTGCTTAGAAAATGTACAAGGAGAGAGTCGAGTAAAAAAATATATATCTTTTAAATACATTTTTATACACAATGAAACAGTCAGGCATAAAACTCTAAAGGGGATAAAGAAGATTTAGAAAACTTGGATTCAGTATTAGAAGTTAATGAATGTGGCACTTTCTGTGTTCTGGGTGGTAAAACACTGACTGAGGGGAGAAAATTCTGAGAAGTGTGTTGCATACCTGAATATTTTCCTATTTCATAAATAATCCTGTAGCAATAACTTGAGATGGTTTTATATAATTATGGCAGGTAGCTACTCCGCCTTGACCCAAGTACAGGTTTGGGCATGTGTGGTTTTTTTTCCCCCCCTTTATAGTTGCTTCTACTCCAATGTCTCATAGGTGCAAGTCTTAATTTCTTTCCAGTAAAGAAGAATAGCTTATAATTGCTTTTGTTTCTTTTTTTTTTGATGCAAGAGTTCTCCCCTCCCAGTTTTTAACCTGCTTTGTTCAGTCTTTTTTATTCTGCTCTCATTTTTTTCCACCTCAGTAGATTTATATAAAGTTAAGTGACTTAGGATGTTTGTAGTATTATTTTGGTTGTTTTCTGCTTTTTGCTTTGGCTGCTGCTGATCATATCCAGATTTATTTTCTAGAGGAAGCTATTCTAGTAAAATCTTTTTTTGTTGTTGTTAGTAAAATAAGAACTATAAACTTTCTACCAAAGAGGCCACTCAAAAGTACAGATTTGTTCACAAACAGATGAATTTTTCTTTTTTTAATTCTAAAAGCATATAGTACATATATTCTTGAATGATAAAATATGCACTAGCAGTGAACAAACATTTTATTCAGACATTAGGTCTAAACATGAGAAAGAGCAACAACTCAAAAGTACATTTTACCACTATGAGATTTTGCTCCCTCTGTGTGTATATCTTATACACTTTTGTGCTTAAAGTCTTTTAAATCATCCTTATGAATCTTTTCAGTTGGCTGGACATAAGAAAATAAGACTTTTCTCTTGAATGAGTATGAGTTATTACGTTAAGTGCTGAGTAAGAGTGTGCTGAGCACTTAATGCAATATGACATGCATGGTACTCCCCACAAGTTCCCCTTCAAAAGCGTGAGACAGAGACAAATACAGATCTGCATACATGTCAAATTGCCAAGTGCTGGGGGAAATAGCTGTTATCCCCTCTGCTTTCTCTTTCATTGTCTCTTTATGAGACAGAGGGCCCAGAACATAATGAGGAACAGAAGTCAAAAGAAGTAGAGTTCTTGGATCCACTGTGCACATTAGTATCAAAATTAACAGTTGAGGTTCTGAGGCCAACCAGATCAAGGAGGCTTGGCACTTCTAAAGCTAAGGGTGTGTTTCTTCACTTCACTTATGGCAACCAATGCCAGCACATCCAAAGCCCCAAAGCCTCATAGTTGCTCAAGGTACTGAAATAAATAATATCACTCATATGGTAAAGAAAAAGCAGGGAGGCACTCCAAGTCAAGATGTGGCTGCTGGTGTCCCAGTCAACAAGCTCCCTACCAGCTTAGTCCCCACCTGCAGTGGCCACTATCTGACCTGGAAGCACTGTGCCCCAGACATACTCCAGGGCTGACATGACAGTGAGCCCTGAAGATGTTTCGAGTTGCTCATGGTTTTCAGGGTCCATTCTGTTACATTCCCTGATAGCTCAGTTGGTCAAGAATTCGCCTGCAATGCAGGAGACCCTGGTTGGACTCCTGGGTCTGAAAGATCCCCTGGAGAAGGGATAGGCTACCCACTCCAGTATTCTTGGGCTTCCCTTGTGGCTCAGCTGGTAAAGAATCCACCTGCAATGCGTGAGACCTGGGTTCAATCCCTGGGTTGAGAAGATCCCCTGGAAAAGGGAACCACTACCCGCTCCAGTAATTCTGGCCTGAAGAGGACTGTATAGCCCATGGGGTCGCAAAGAGTCAGACACGATTGAGCGACTTTCACTTTCATATGAAAAGGGATGAGAGAAGAAAGAAGAAAGATGTTAATGATAAGAAAGGAAGAAAGACAGACATATAGGCTGCTGCTAGTGCTGCTAAGTCGCTTCAGTCGTGTCTGACTCTGTGCGACCCCATAGACGGCAGCCCACCAGGCTGCTCCCCCATCCCTGGGATTCTCCAGGCAAGAACACTGGAGTGGGTTGCCATTTCCTTCTCCAATGCACAAAAGTGAAAAGTGAAAGTGAAGTCGCTCAGTCGTGTCTGACTCTTAGCGACCCCATGGACTGCAGCACACCAGGCTCCTCCGTCCTTGGGATTTTCCAGGTAAGAGTACTGGAGTGGTGTGCCATTATCTTATACCAATGAACTTTACTCCTCATCTCTAACATCGTGTGTCAGATCTTAAAAGTTTATTTCTGGGCTTAAACAGTAGTCTTAAACAGAGTAGCTTTAAACAGTTTGTATTTCTGAATATGGCGAGCAGTTGGTAAAGGGAAGACCAAGGTCCCTGGTAAAAGAAAAATCTCTGTTGGGTCAATTCTGCTATAGACTTTGCATAACCCTTAACCATCTCCTTGATTGATGTATTTCCTTAGACTATTTGATAACTCCATCTTGTTATCTGTAAAAGCGGTTGCAACAGTACCTGCTGCACAGTACTGTGAGTGCTGAATGAGTCCCTGTACCCAAAGCATCTAGCACAGGGTCTAACATGAGGGTGTGACTATTGTTGTCTTTGAAAATATAATTATGTTCCTAGAAACTGCATTTTGTTACTGTTATAATTGTATAACACCCTTGCTGAGGAATAACAAACTGAGGAACAACAACCTGAGCAATCTCTATCTTCTCTACCCTAAATAGTCAGCATTTTTTGAGGAAAATCTCTTAGAGGGAAATTAAAGCAGTATAACCAACTGTGATTTGTCTAGGTCAGACTAAAAGATGCACTCTATCATCACCAGCAACAGAATCAGAATCTAAGACCTAGATTAAGCCAGGTTAAAAATCAACAAAAGGGTGCACGTAAGAATAAAATCACAAAAAGTCAGTGTATGGGTGTGGGAGTGGGCAAAATGAGTGAAGAGGGTCAAAAGGGAGAAACCTCCAGGTGTGAAATAAATGTTATGGAAACATAATGGACAGCATGGTGACTATGGTTAATGATACTTTAAAGTTGCTAAGAGTAAATCTTAAAACTTCTCATCTCAAGAAACAAAATTCCATAACTATGTATGGTGACAAATTGTGATTATTTCATGCTATATACAAATATAGAATCACTATGTTGTATACCTGAAACTATTTTAATGTTATATTTCAATTATATATCAATAAAAGTGTCAAGTCTATCCTCAAAAGTATGTATAAAAGGTAAATTACATTTTTTGTTGGTGGTGGTCATTGTCATAGACTGAAGGGAAGGTGAATATTTAGGGTTTTGTTTTGGTTTTTTAATGTTATCAAGTTGAAAATACATTTATTATTTTGTAAGATGCAAGTACATTCTCTCTCTTCATCTTATTAAATAAGTAAACTTTTGGGGGGAAGGAGACTATTTGAAGTTGCTAAGAACGCTGGACATACTACACAGCATTTCATCATCAGAAAAACATGCTGAATGTTTTTGATTTTCTGCCTTCTCATCTGTAAAGTGGGGAAGATATTAGCCCTACTTCATAGGATTGTTCTGAAGCTTATATGGGATAAGGCATTTAAACCATCAGTACAAACCTGAGTAACACTCAATATTGTTATTAGTGCATGTGAGGTTTTTTACTCTATTTGGCATTGGTTGGTCACATTGTCTCCACTTTTCTTCTGCCTGTTTCTCTTAAGTCATCAGGACTTCCCGAAACAAAGGCTTGGAGTATTTGCTTCTAGAACTCTTGAGTGCATTTGAGAGCTCCATGAGAATGAAGTATTCTGAACCATTAGTCATAAATCAGTTGTATATGATTCTCTGCATTGGTCCACAGGAATCTAAGACCAGACTTTCCTTCTTTGGAGAGAAGCACTGCATGGCTCCCAAAAGTCCAAAGACACGTCAAAGGTCATGCATCATGTTCTAACATTTCACTATCAAAATTCATCTATCAGTGAGACTCAGTTAGTGTAACTACTCTTGTTTGATTTGGCAACAAGCTAAAATGTCAATAGGCTTCCTATTCTGACTAAAATTATAAAATATACCAAAGGGAATATTGCATGTGTATTAGTCATCCCAAAATAAAGATGGGCATACTTTCCTGAAAAGTTCAGCTATACTAAGGGGATAATGGATCACCAGAATACTTGAGATGTGAAATGCATACTTTGTTCACATTCTCGCTTCACTTGGAGAATTGTGTCATTGTTGCCAAAGTCTTGTGTTTCCTTTAGCCTATGCCTGGATTATCCATTGACACTAATGGTAATTTCACCTTCAAGTGTAAGACAGTATAGGAAGCTAAAATGACAATAGCAGAAGGTAAAGAATACATTTTATACATTGTGCTACATAATATTTTTCTTGACTGTTTCTGTTATAGTCATTGACTATTGCTAAGAAATATCCATTAGGAAACCCAAAACATTGTCTCTAGAGGTTAGTCTTTTGAAAACACATTTTTACCCATACTTGTCATCACAAATTATATAACAGAATAATTGTAGATCAATCTATACATTTAAAATTTTATGATTAGTTAATTACAAAAGCATATCCCTTTGGCACTGCCATTAGTCTATAAAGTATGTGTGCTTCTTTTTTTCCAATCTGAAGGAATGCCATTTTTGGAGGGAAAAAAAAAAAACTGTCCATAGTTTAAGGAAATATAATGCAAAAATTGCCACTTACTGACATTTAAAGTGTAATGAATGCTTTGTAGTCCATGTTAATATATTAGCAATAACCTGTAGACCTATATAACATTTAAAAAGAAAACTGGTGTGAGAGAAGAAATACATAGCCCATTTTTATGAGTGACCAAATATCAAAAATGTATTAAAGTGGTTTACAGGCTATCCTGTTCATTATTTTGCTGACTTAGAAACCTTGAAGTGTATTGTATCCATTTCATTATCTGCAGAAGTATGAACTGTAATGGAATTTACATAAAAATCCTGCTAGAGAGTGGGGACTTTACTGCATAGTCAGCGTTGCCTCCTAATCCAATCTTCCCCAATGTACTTGGTATGGTAGTTGTCAAACTCCAACAGCAGGGTCTCTTTTATAAAGAAAAGTATGAATTTGAGCTGTAAAATGAGCACAAGTATTTTTCTATTACTCTGGATGCTTCCTCTTGCTGAGTTTACATGAGAAGTCTAGCAGGAGGTGTTATTAAATAGCCTAAGAAATTAGCCCCAAAATAATTATCATGGTTTAGCTATGTTAAAAGACACAGAGGCTTAATGAAAAGAGCATTTAAATTTTTGTGATTGAATATCTGTTGGACACCTCTGTAGTTATTAACCCTTGTGGGCAGGATTCCAGATTTTTTATTATTTTTAATTGAATTGTTTTTGGAAAACAGCAGATTAAAAACAGTTTTCTTCCCTATAATAGTCAGAGATCCCAGGGCAAACTGTGTAGTACTTGGTTTTTTAAAAGTTTGTTTTAAACCTTGCTGCTTGGCAAGGAGTATACCCTTGTTCAACATAAATTGGTTTTTCATATAGCAGATTTATAATAACGCTAAATAGGAAAGACCATCTCCAGTCATGTAGTCCACCACTACGTAGTTGCTTTACAATCATCATCTTCCAACACCATGACTTCCTTTGCGTTCAGCAGTAAATTTTCCATGAGTTAAAGCTTCCTATGGACTCTTAAAAAGGATATTCCAAGAGTTACTGTTTTTGTTATTGTTGCTTTTCATTTTTCCGTATACATAGCTAGAGTTTTGGCTTTCTTAATTTTGCTTCTTTTCCTATGGTCTTTCTACCATTCCCAGTAACTTATCTCTCTTCATAGTATTTGCTATTTTAAAATAATTCTTGGCTCTTATCATGTCAAATCTTAAAAGTTACTTAGTTGCTTTCATCTTCCTTTGCAAGCCCCCTCCCAACCTCACCTCCCCAGTCACTTCATCATTTTTTTTCTCTTCTCTTAACTTTCTCCAATCTTCCACATATTTCTGGAATTGAGTTTATCCTAACTGAATGCACTTTTCCAGGTGCATCATATATCATTCCCAAGTCTGGGATGTGATGGTTCTTTGTATAAAGCCCAAATGCTAGGGGAGTCTGTCTTTTTTTTTCCCTGATCACTGTCAGCATGTTGACTCAGAGTGTTTTTTGAACATCTCCCACTGATTCCTGAGGGAGCCTTTCTGAAATCAGCTATTTTCTGTCTGGTTAGTCTAGTTAAGGAATGTGATAGGAGAGAAAACATGATTTTGTGGATTGAGTTAGAAAGCATGTCCAGTTATCCCCTCCCCCCATTCTCTGTTGTTTTTAGAAACACATCTATTTTCTTTGCATTTTCATTTTTGTTAATTATATTTTACTATGAAAATGGAATGGAAGCATATGCAAACAAATCACTGCCAAGGCTATTGGAGTGAAAGTGGAGAACTCAACTCCACTTAGGGCAGAATGATTCTCATAGCTGTAGTGTAGATGTTAAAAAAAAAAAAAAAAAAAGAAAAAACTGCAAAGGCTTACAGTAAAATTAAAGGATTCTTTCTTTAATGTTAACATGCTGGGTGTTTATATTTTCTTCACCTATTCATTCCAATTATCTTAACTACCTTTTCTGGTTGTCAAAGAAGTTCATGGTAGGTGTAAAATTGGAGGTGAGAAACAAGAGAAAAATATAAACTTAAATGTGATATACCAAAACTTTAATAACACTTAAGTCACTTTTTTTCTCATAAGGGGTACTACTCAATAATATACACTTATTAGGTGGAAGTAGGCTACACCAAATTCAACCACAAGCCACTTCAAGCTGTATAAGAAAAGGTCATAAAACATCTATGCATCAATAAAGCAAATCTGGAGAATGTATGAGCAGATAAATATGGGACTTTGTCCTCCCTAAGTTTGATATATTAATGTAAATATATATCATATTCATAGATTCAAAGTGGCTATCAATTATAAGGATTAGCTCCCACTGATTTGATTATAGCTTTTTGGAAAATAAACATCAAATTTACACACACAATTTCTTTTTGCTAAATGACTCGTCTCTTACTTCTCCTGCATTGGCAGGTGGGTTCTTAACACTAGCAGCACCAGGGAAGCCCACAGAGTGCACAACGCAACATATACATTTATCTGCATTAGTACACAACACTCTCACCTTCAAATTACAATCAGAGTTTGATTCAAAATCTTTTTATTTTTTAATATCCTCAGTTCAGTTCAATTCAGTTCAGTCACTCAGTCATGTCTGACTCTTTGCGACCCCATGAATCACAGCACGCCAGGCCTCCCTGTCCATCACCAACTCCCGGAGTTCACTCAGACTCACATCCATTGAGTCTGTGATGCCATCCAGCCATCTCATCCTGGGTCGTCCCCTTCTCTTCCTGCCCCCAATCCCTCCCAGCATCAGAGTCTTTTCCAATGAGTCAACTCTTCTCATGAGGTGGCCTAAGTACTGGAGTTTCAGCTTTAGCATCATTCCTTCCAAAGAACACCCAGGGTTGATCTCCTTCAGAATGGACTGGTTGGATCTCCTTGCAGTCCAAGGGACTCTCAAGAGTCTTTTCCAACAACACACTTCAAAAGCATCAATTCTTCGGCACTCAGCCTTCTTCACAGTCCAACTCTCACATCCATACATGACCACTAGAAAAACCATAGCCTTGACTTTGTCAGCAAAGTAATGTCTCTGCTTTTGAATATGCTATCTAGGTTGGTCATAACTTTTCTTCCAAGGAGTAAGCATCTTTTAATTTCATGGCTGCAGTCACCATCTGCAGTGATTTTGGAGCCCCAAAAATAAAGTCTGACACTGTTTCCCCATCTATTTCTCATGAAGTGATGGGACCGGATGCCATGATCTTCGTTTTCTGAATGTTGAGCTTTAAGCCAACTTTTTCGCTCTCCTCTTTCACTTTCATCAAGAGGTTCTTTAGTTCCTCTTCACTTTCTGCCATAAGGGGGGTGTCATCTGCATATCTGAGGTTATTGATACTCCTCCCGGCAATCTTGATTCCAGCTTGTGCTTCCTCCAGCCCAGCGTTTCTCGTGATGTACTCTGCATATAAGTTAAATAAGCAGGGTGACAATATACAGCCTTGACGTACTCCTTTTCCTATTTGGAACCAGTCTGTTGTTCCATGTCCAGTTCTAACTGTTGCTTCCTGACCTGCATATAGGTTTCTCAAGAGGCAGGTCAGGTGGTCTGGTATTCCCATGTCTTTCAGAATTTTCCGCAGTTTACTGTGATCCACATAGTCAAAGGCTTTAGTCACTATTGAGCCTTTGTGGTGGCACTGAAGAAGCAACCACACTGCTCTTGAGTTAATTCAGCTTAGATTTTTTTGGTCTCAGTCAATACTCCTTCAGTTACATATTTAAACAGCACAGACCCAAATTATTAATATGTTTAGCAAAAAGAAATATTATTGGCTTTTATAACTTAAAAATCTGCAGATAGTCTTCAGGCACTGTTGGCTCATTGACTCAAAAAAACATTACC
This sequence comes from Budorcas taxicolor, assembly GCF_023091745.1. Lineage (NCBI taxonomy): Eukaryota > Metazoa > Chordata > Mammalia > Artiodactyla > Bovidae > Budorcas > Budorcas taxicolor. Next base: position 62,533,877 of record NC_068912.1, on the reverse strand, counting down.
GTTACCTGGTTTCTCTCAATAAGTAGGTACTATCTCTTACATGCAGTCACCACACTGAGCAGCGTTATCTCTTGTGGAAACTGCAGTAGTTCCAATCTCATGGGGTCCCTTTTATTCCGAGAGTCAGAGAGCTTCTCTCCCTCAACGCTTACAAAGTCCTTGGCCTGTCTCTCACTAACCTGATTGTGTCCTTCCCTGGACTCATCACCTTAACCCATCTCATGGGATTTGCTGAGCTGCCTGCCTATACCCTACAGCAGTAGTCAAGAGAACTTCCTTGTGAGGTTGGAAATGTTGTGTAATCTGCACTGCCCAGTATGGTAACCACTAATCATGTGTAGCTATTAATCACTTGAAATGTGCCTGATGCAACTAAGGAACTAAATTTTAAGTAATGTATATTTAAAATTAAATAGTCACTATTATATTGAATAGCACAACTCTAGAATTCAGTGTGAGGGTCAAACCTATTTACGTCACAAGTACTGAGGAGTGGTTCCCCAAATAAAAGGGTTTTGATGGGGGAAGTAGGTCCTAGTTTACCAGAAATGAGAAATACAAGTGCCAGGGATAAAATTAACAGATGTTCACCGTGGCTACCCTTAAACTTGAATTTTTATTAACATTTTTTGAACTGATAGTTTAAATTCACATTATATGGCTTGTGTCATATTACCTCTAGTTTTTCTATTCTATATTGTTTTTTGTTTCCTTAATTAAAATGCATATAGTAGAAATTTGAGACACATAACTATTTAGGCTCAAATGAAAACCTATTTCTAACTACTGTTACGAATCCACCTTTAATTAAATTATCTTTTCTGTACACTGTACTTATCTTTTCAAAAGACATTTTGTTTTATTTTATTTTATTATTTTGGCCATGCCTCACAGCTTGTGGGATCTCAGTTCTCCAACAAGGGTTTAAACCCTGCCTCTTGGCAGTGAGAGATTGGAGTCCTAACTACTGGACTGCGGAGCAATTCCCTAAAGGACATTTTAAGCTATACATGTGGATCCCAATTTAAGTTAAAATTCATGTGGCATTTTCAGCACAAATAACTCAAGTGAAGTGACAAAAATATTAATCATCTTATAAGCATTGTTAACATCAAGCAGGCGCAGTGACAACTGTAATACAATGTACTCCTTTGCCTGAAGTATAAAAAATGTTCTTTTTGACACTAGCATATCTATTGATTCAACTAAGTTTCCAAGACACACAAGTTCCTTCTGTCACTGAGTTTATAATTCTCAATATTAAATATGTGAAAATGTAAAACGTTATACACCTTAAGTTTGCAGCAAAAGATATCAAGCTAATACAGGTTTGTCATGGAAAATTTAGAAATATAAAAACACAATAAGAGAAAAAGAAAAAGCATCTATAATTCCATCATACACAGGTAACTACCATTAATATTTTAATATACATTTCTTTCAACTTAAGTAATCTGTATGATTGCTTCATGCAATTTTTCTTAAGAAAAATGCTACTACTGTAGACTAATCCTTTACAGTTTAACCTGCATTTAAATCATTTTGAAAAGTATAATTTCCATGTAGGCAGAAATCTTTGCCTGTTTTGTTCACTGCTGAATTTTAGCAACTAGAGTAGTGTATCTGACATCTAGAATACATTGAATAAATATTTTTGAATGAATGAGTATTGATATACTTCCTATTATAATTCTAGCAACGAAGTATGAGATGGACCATTTCCCATTCCCTCATAAACTCCAGGAACTATTTTTTCAGTTTTGTAGACAGAAGATGGCATCTCATTACTGTTTTTGTGCTAACTTCTTTATTTCTATCAAATGTATAAGTTGCATCAAATCATGCTTACTTAGGCAAAAACACATTCTATAGAGTAGGAAACATGTAGCCTAATTTTGGCTGAATGTCTCAAAATCTTAAAGTTTTGACCAAGCCAAATCTTGTTGGAAGATTATGTGTTTAGAAATCATATTCCAGTCTTCTAAGAAACCATATGACTTAGAGTAGTTACTAAGCATACCTCATATTATAACATATAATGAGCACCTAAGTGCAGGTGTTACACTTTAATACATCACCAGACAGCGAAAATAAAAAAAAAAAAGAAATGTTATGACTCTGCCTCATATTTTGCTCTCCCCCTAACTTTTGCAGAACTTTATTTCTTCTCTGGGACTTAAATTTAACTCATAGCCCAATACTTAAGCACAGTAGAAGTTCATTTTGAAAACAAAAGGACGCTCAAAGAAACCAATGTTATGCACTCCAGTCAAACCTCACGTGGAACCATGACAGGTCATGCAGAACAAGAGCATTCATAGGGATTGTGTTCCTCTGAGCATCTGCCTTTCTCTTGCTCTCACCCCTTCCCTCTCTTTCTCTTGTCCCTTAGTGTCGCCCTTAGTGTCTCTCTGTCTTAAATCTCTCTCCCTCTCTCTGTCAGCCAAGTGACTTCCTCTGGTTTACCGCACACACATGCTCAAACATGGCTCTGCAATGACTTTACGTTTTCCTATTCCAGCACTTGCTTAACTGTGCTCCAGTTCCACATTCCCTAGAGAGAGAGTCACATCTGCCCATCTTATTGCTCTTCTCTCTGCCCCCAGTCCAACCTGCTATGATGACAAGGAAGGGCTCGCGTAGTTCAAATATGGGACCTACTAGTTACTAACTGAACTGAACTGAACTAGCTACTATAGATATGGGACTATTTTTCAAAGAAAAGGATTAGGGTTGGTAAACATCCCAAAGGCATTTGTCACGTTGTGCCTGCTCTCATTAGATGCCAGGGTGCAAATATAGGCAAAAAGTGGCCCCTATTATGTAATAATTTGCTAAGCTGACTATGTAGTCTAATACAATCTTCCAGTCATCACCAATTTAAAAATCATTTTTGATACTCAGAAGTGTTTCTAATCTAGTTTTAATTCTATGACTAAACTTCTCTCTCTTTTTCAACTTAAGTATTTTGCCATTTGTCCATGTCAGAGATCTTGATTCCACAAAAGCAAAATTTTTAAAGTTTTGTTGTTGTTGTTGTTCCACCAAGTATAATTTCCCATTTGTAGTTATTTTTAACTGAGGTGCTGAATTTAGCAGTTTTAGTACTGAACCACAGTACTGTTTCTCTCAAAATTATCTGACTTTGCAAAAACTAAATAAATAGACAGAACTACCTCTTGCAATGCCACATTTCAAGCCTTTGGGAGACAATCCACTATTAACTGTGTTCTCTATACTAAGCAAGATGATTCATCTACACTAGTGATTTAATGATATGTGTATTTTTCGCTATTTTCATTTTCTTTGCATTTTTCTGGTGGCTCAGACAGTTAAGCGTCTGTCTACAATGTGGGAGGCCCGGATTCAATCCCTGGGTCAGGAAGATCCCCTGGAGAAGAAAATGGCAATCCACTCCAGTACTATTGCCTGGAAAATTCCATGGACAGAGGAGCCTGGTAGGCTACAGGTAGTCCACAGGGTCGCAAAGAGTCGGACACGACTGAGCGACTTCACTTCACTTCACTTTGCGTTTTTTGAATTTTATATTGTTCCCTTGCATTCTATTGTAATTTAAATCTATAATGGAATAAACTAAATCATATTCTCCTTATTTAAGTAATTTCTGACAGTTAATCTTCCTAGTCCTAACTAGAGTTAATTTAAGGATTAAGAAAATAAATCAGATTTAAATCATACCTATGAAAAATAAACTATTTAAATGAAGCCATCTCCATCATTAATATCAATCACTCTGGCCAAACATTCTAGATCATATAATGTATGATAAATGGCTAAATTTGTGCAATTGGCGATGTAATAGTATCATTGCTTCCCCTATTCAGATATGTCCTCAAATTGTGGCAATATGCGTGAAATGACAGCCTTCCTTAATGACTGATGGGGATAGTTTCATCATGGTTCCAGCCACTGTGATGAGCATCAATCACAGAGACAGCCAAAGATGTCAAATCTGCTGAGATGCTCTTTAATCCTGTGATCCTAGAAAGTCACAACTGTCAGCACAGATCCAAGCAATTGTCTAGCTTGGTGGTCCCTAACCTTTTCCAGATAGAAGAGTCGTGATTCCTCTTTTAGTTTTGTTTGAGAAAAAAAATGCACACAATAGCCAAAATGTAGAACATCTTTTGAGACATTTTGAACTATCTTAACTAACCCTCTGGTTGCTTAAGAACTGCTACCATATCCACAGAAGCAGCAATTTGTAACTGAAATTTTTATTTACTAATTTAGTATAATACTATATTATAACTAGTATAGTTATTAGTTACAATAACACACTCAAAAATAACTGCAAAACATGCTATTTATTTGGTCAACAGATAGTGCTTATCTTGCTTCAAAAAAGAGGACATCCACTGGTCTGAAAGTTTTACTCTTTATAAAATTCACTCTTACCTTAATCATTCAATGAAGGAATAGGTTTTGTTTTGTTGTTTTATTCTTTACTCAACATTACTGATCGACTGGACTCTGTTTCACCTAATGTATAATCCAAAGAGTCAGACATGACTGAGCAACTAACACTTTCACTTTTCACTTTTTTCATACAAACAAGGCCCGTGATGTTATAGAAAACTGCATCTAAGTTATCACAGTTACCTTCCCACAATTCAGGTAGGGTAAAATTATGGTATATTTCCCTGAGGTATGGTAAAATATCTTATTTATTACTACTTCCTCAGCATCTCACTCACAGATGGTTAGATTTTGAAAGATATTAACTAGGCTTGTGTAGGCAAGTACAATAATTTGACTTCAGGAAGCCATTATCTGAGCTAGCCTCCCTCCTGCTAGGGCCCAAGGATATGATTTACAGAAATGAACCAGTGTATTATGTTTAATATATTTCTGGAACATTTGTAAAAAATACTATATCAAAATTTCCTGTTTAAATGGTTGCATATTATTTGAGTTCATTAGAAAAACTTCCCAAATATTAATTCCATTAGGCCCTTCACATTCCTACAGTGGCTTCCTAATCCATTAATTTTATAGTTCTCTTTACCAAATCAGAACTCTTACTTCCTTCAAAATTTTATTCAAAATTCATTTCCTCCAAGAACTTTCCACCATAAACTCCATTTGATTTTGCATTTCCTCCAGAAGCTTCGTAAGTAAGATTTCAAATGTTCTATCATCGTTTTCTTTTTGGTAGAGCATGTACAAAAACGGGGTCACAAAGAGTCAGACACTACTGAGCGACTGAAGTGAACTGAACAGAACAAACATGCTTATATATTCAGTTTGAACGTCTTCATGCTTTGTGATATATTAACCTGTGTTTGTGTATAATTACTGTTGCTTCCTTATTTCAAAGATGTGTGTGTGCTTACTCCTCTCTCTCCATCTTGATAATGCTTTGCGTGAGCCTGAGGCATCATGGCTTATGTGTCTTTCCTTTTTGTTTGCACTTCACCAGGCAGGATCCAGTACCATTTATTAGTGTTGACTAAGCAACTATATAATATATTTTTCCTAATGAATAGTGATGACAGACTTTGCAGTTTGCTTATTCAGTAATTCATATATTCAGTTCAGTTCAGTTCAGTCACTAAGTCAGGTCCAACTCTTTGTGACATGATGGACTGCAGCACGGCAGGCCTCCCTGTCCATCACCAACTCCCAGAGTTAACTCAAACTCATGTCCATTGAGTCAGTGATGCCATGCAGCAACTCATCCTCTGTCATCCCCTTTGCCTCCTGCCTTCAATCTTTCCCAGCATCAGGGTCTTTTCAAATGAGTTGGCTCTTTGCATCAGGTGGCCAAAATATTGGAGTTTCAGATTCAACATCAGTCCTTCCAATGAATATTCAGGACTGATTTCCTTTAGGATGGACTGGTTGGATCTCCTTGCAGTCCAAGGGACTCTCAAGAGTCTTCTCCAACACCACAGTTCAAAAGCATCAGTTTGTCCGTGCACAGCTTTCTTTATAGTCCAAATATCACATGCATACATAACTACTGGAAAAACCATGGCCTTGACTAGATGGATCTTTGCTGGCAAAGTAACGTCTCTGCTTTTTAATATGCTGTCTAAGTTGGTGGTGTTGGAGAAGACTCTTGAGAGTCCCTTGGACTGCAAGGAGATCCAACCAGTCCATTCTGAAGGAGATCAACCCTGGGATTTCTTTGGAAGGAATGATGCTAAAGCTGAAACTCCAGTACTTTGGCCACCTCATGAGAAGAGTTGACTCATTGGAAAAGACTTTGATGCTGGGAGGGATTGGGGGCAGGAGGAAAAGAGGACGACCGAGGATGAGATGGCTGGATGGCTTCATTGACTCTATGGATGCGAGTCTGAGTGAACTCCGGGAGTTGGTGATGGACAGGGAGGCCTGGCATGCTGCGATTCATGGGGTCACAAAGAGTCGGACACGACTGAGTGACTGAACTGAACTGAACTGAACTGAAGTTGGTCATAAATTTTCTTCCAAGGAATAGTCTCTTTTAATTTCATGGCTGCAGTCAACATCTGCAGTGATATCGGAGCCCAAAAAAATAAAGTCTCTCACTGTTTCCTCATCTATTTGCCATGAAGTGAGGGACCAGATGACATGATCTTAGTTTTTTGAATGTTGAGTTTTAAGCGACCTTTTTCAGTCTCCTCTTTCACTTTCATCAAGAGGCTCTTTAGTTCTTTACTTTCTGCCATAAGGGTGGTATCATCTGCATATCTGAGGTTATTGATATTTCTCCTGGCAATCTTGATTCCAGCTTGTGCTTCAGCCAGCCCAGTGTTTCTCAAGATGAACTCTGCACATAAGTTAAATAAGCATGGTGACAATATACAGCCTTGATGTACTCCTTTCCCTATTTGGAAACAGTCTGTTGTTCCATGTCCTGTAATAACTGGTGCTTCCTGCCTTGCATACAGATTTCTCAAGAGGCAGGACAGGTGGTCAGGTGGTCAGGTAGTCCCATCTCTTTCAGAATTTTCCACAGTTTGTGGTTATCCACACCGTCAAAGGCTTTGGCATAGTCAATGAAGCAGAAATAAATGTTTTTCTGGAACTCTCTTGCTTTTTCAATAATCCAGTGGATGTTGGCAATTTGATCTCTGGTTCCTCTGCCTTTTCTAAAACCAGCTTGAACATCTGGAAGTTCATGGTTCATGTATTGCTGAAGCCTGGCTTGGAGAATTTTGAGCATTACTTTACTAGTGTGTGAGATGAGTGCAATTGTGTGGTAGTTTGAGCATTCTTTGGCATTGCCTTTCTTTGGGATTGGAACAAAAACCAACCTTTTCCAGTCCTGTGGCCACTGCTGAGTTTTCCAAATTTGCTGGCATATTGAGTGCAGCACTTTCACAGCATCATCTTTCAGGATATGAAATAGCTCAACCGGAATTCCATCACCTCCACCAGCTTTGTTCATCGTGATGCTTCCTAAGGCCCACTTGACTTTGCATTCCAGTTGTATGGCTCTAGGTGAGTGATTATACCATTGTGACTATCTGGCTCATGAAGACCTTTTTTGTATAGTTCTTCTGTGTATTCTTGCCACTTCTTCTTTATATCTTCTGCTTCTGTTACGTCCATATTGCTTCTGTCCTTTGTTTTACCCATCTTTGCATGAAATATTCCATTTCTATCCTAATTTTCTTGAAAAGATCTCCAGTCTTTCCCATTCTATTGTTTTCCTCTATTTCTTTGTCATGATCACTGAGGAAGGCTTTCTTATCTCTTCTTGCTATTCTTTGGAACTCTGCATTCAAATGGATATATCTTTCCTTTTCTCCTTGTTTTTCGCTTCTCTTCTTTTCACAGCGGTTTGTAAGGCCTCCTCAGACAGCCATTTTGCTTTTTTGCATTTCTTTTTCTTAGGAATGTTCTTGATCCCCATCGCCTGTACAAATGTCATGAACCTCCATCTATAGTTCTTCAGGCACTCTGTCTATCAGATCTAGTCCCTTAAATCTATTTCTCACTTCCACTGTAAAATCATAAGAGATTTGATTTAGGTCATATCTGAATGGTCTAGTGGTTTTCCCTACTTTCTTCAATTAAAGTCTGAATTTGGCAATGAGGAGTTCATAATCTGAGCCACAGTTAGCTCGCGGTCTTGTTTTTGCTGACTGTATAGAGCTTCTTCATCTTTGGCTGCAAAGAATATAATCAATCTGATTTTGGTGTTGATCATCTGGTGATGTCCATGTATAGAGTCTTCTCTTGTGTGTTGGAAGAGGGTGTTTGCTATGACCAGTGAGTTCTCTTGGTGAAACTCTATTAAAAATTACTTATTGATCACCTTCTGGGGTGCCTGGCACTGTGCTAAGCATTTGAGATAAGGAAGACACTCTGGCCCTGTAGAATTTGCAGTTCAGATCAAGACAATACTCAAAGCAGTTGAATCTTGATACTATCAAGCACTATTTCAAGGTTCACATATTAGTCATAAAGACTATATTAGCACTCATGCCTGTTTCCCTTGCTTTTCTCTGTAACCTGTTTATTGCTGTTAGCATAATAAAGGAACATGTAGATTATAATGTCAGAAATCCATTTATTTTCAAAGGGAACTAGTGGTAGATCATATATTTATTTTCCTGACCTTGGAGCAGGTTAGAGAAGACACAGAGGAAAGGAATGTTACCTGCTGCCAACTATTGTTAAGACAGAACAATGGGAGATCCACCTCCCTGAGCACTAGTTGATGTATTGCCTAAAAATCTCTAGTAATGTCAGTCATAAGAAATATACCAGATAATACTTCAACAATAAAAAATACTTGAAGTTATACTCATCAAGGAAAAGCTTGAGAGAGCTATATGATTCCTTAACTCTGTTATTCTTGCTTTCTACCTTATAGTTTGCCAGTATCATCACTAATATTTCCTGCTGATTATTTATGTGTATTATTTGAATGCCAGCATAAACTTACAGATGTGCTGTTTTTAATGAAGATAATAAGTGAGATGGTGATTAAAAATATACTATAAGTTTAGTACCTTCATTAAAATTCCAGAGCTTTTTATAAAAACAATAAAACAATGAACTAAAATAACAGATAACACATAGAAGTTTAAAAAGATAACACATAGAAGTCAAGGATTTTTAGAAGCTCCTAAATTAAAGATAAAATGCTTCATTCTAATGAAGGCTAACTTTTAGAATTTGCTAATGGAATATGATCAAATAGGCAACTTAATATACAAGTAAAGTGGCTCTTAATTTGAAATGGGGTAGAATATCATGTATATATCTTAAGAATTTTATTTTACTTTATTAGCTAAAATTTTCAATTAACCAGATTTTTTATTATTTTTTTTGCTACGCTATGTGGTTTGTGGGATCTTAGTTCCCTGACCAGGGATTGAACCTGGGACGACTGGACCCAGGGAATTCTGTGGATTTTTAAAGAAATTTCTAGTACACTTTGATATAAATCCTTTATACCTTTTCAGTTCAGTTCAGTTCAGTTGCTCAGTCATGTCCAACTCTCATGACCCCATGGACTGCAGCACACCAACCCTCCCTGTCCATCACCAACTCCTGGAGTTTACTCAAACTCATGTCCACTGAGTCAGTGATGCCATCCAACCATCTCATCCTCTGTCGTCCCCTTCTCCTCCTGCCTTCAGTCTTTCCAAGCATCAGGGTCTTTTCAAATGAGTCAGTTCTTCACATCAGGTGGCCAAAGTATTGGAGTTTCAGCTTCAGCATCAGTCCTTCCAATGAACACCCAGGACTGATCTCCTTTAGGATGGACTGGTTGGATCAACTTGCAGTCCAAGGGACTTGCAAGTGTCTTCTCCAACACCGCAGTTCAAAAGCATCAATTCATGGGTGCTCAGCTTTCTTAATAGTCCAATTCTCACATCAATACATGACTACTGATTTCACAATAACCATAATATTCATTATGGTGGTCTGAGATACTAAAGAATTTCAGTTTTCAGGTACTTAAATATATTCACTATATTGTACTTAATTTAGCTACAAAATCAACAGAATTTCAGTAAGGTGACACTCCTGATGTACTAAGTAGTATCTGAGCAGGAGGCAAAGTGAATTCTCTCCACATTGAAAGGCCAAGGCAAACACAGGGTTCATGACCACACGGTAAGCAGTCAGATTCCAGGCATAAACTGCTAGACACCTAATAAAGAAAAAAGCTAAAGAAAATAGGCTAATCATTAATTTTATGTGTTATATTAGTTTACTAGTGTGGCCATAGCCAAATACCACAGACTGGGTGGCTTAAATAGCAGAAATTATTTCCCTCATAGTTTTGGAGGCTAGAAGTCCAAGATCAAGGTATTAGCAGGTTTAGTTTCTTCTGAGGTTTCTCTTCTGGACTAGCAGCTTGCCAGTTTTTCACTGTGTCTCACACTGTGTGTCATTTTCTCTGTGCTTGTGCATGCCTGGTGTTTCTCTCTGTGTTAAAATTACCTCTTCTTAAAAAAACACAAGTCAGACTCAACTGGGGCTCACACTTATGGCCTCATTTTAATTTAATTAATTATTTGAAGGTCCTAATTCCAAGTATAGTCAGATTCTGAGGTTTTGAGGGTTAGGGCTTATACATAGTTGCTCAGTCATGTCCAACTCTTTGCAGCCCCATGGACAGTAGCTCGCCAAGCTTCTCTGTCCATGGAATTCTCCAGACAAGAATAATGGAGTGGGTTGCCATTCCATTCTCCAGGGGATCTTCCGAACCCAGGGACTGAACCTGGATCTCCTGCATTGCAGACAGATTCTTTATTGTCTGAGCAACCAGGGAAGCCCATTAATGTTGAGAGGGTAACAATCCAGCTGCCACCATGTTTGTAGTGAGTTGAACACTATCCCCCAAAAGATACATCCACTTAGAATCTCTGAACGTGAACTTTTCTGAAATAAGGATCTTTACAGATACAAACAAGGAAAAGATCCCTAGATGAATTATATTATCATGGGTTAGAGTGGGCACTAAATCTAATGATGAGTGTCCCCCTAAGTAACAGAAAAAAAGAAGACATTCAGAGACACAGAGGGCAAGGTGATGGGAAGACAGAGCAGAGAATGAAATGCTATGTCTGCAAGTCAAGGAACACCAAAGACTGGCAGCAACTATGGAAGCTAGGAGAGAGAAGCATAGAGGAGAGAAGCATGGAGTAGATTTTCTCCCTGAATTCTAGAAGAAACCAACTCTACTGACAGCTTAATTTTGGACTTCTTGCCTCCAGAACAGTGAAAGAATAACCTTCTGTTGTTTTAAGCCACCCATGTGTGATTATTTGTTGAGGCAGCCTCAAGAAATGAATACAGATATTCATACAGGGAAATAACAAACATAGCTACCATGCACTGATGAATTCCAGGTGCAAGGTAACACACTAAGTATTATTATCTCAGAAATCTTCTAGGCATCCATGTGAGATAGGTACCATTTGACACATTTTGTTCTGAAAAATTGAGGTCTAAAGGAGTCTAACTAAACTTCCTTGGTAGGCACACATAGTAAATGTCCAAGTCAGGATTCAAACTATCACTTTGACTCCCTTTTGTAATCATTCTTTTGTGCTGCTTGGAACTAGTAGATAAGAGTATCTTGAAGCAATAATGAATTAGAGATTTTGTGCTGAAGGTGCTCAGTTCATTGAGCTTAGGCAGTGATTCATGGAGGCACTTACAGAGAAGAGGCAGATAGAAGAGGTATTTGCCCTTGATATTATTAGGGAATGCCTTCCCCAAATTCATCCCATCACCAAGGCTGAGGGATAAGATCATCCTTCTCTTCTATCCTTTATCAGCTGGGTTCTTATGATTTATTTCTTCCCTCAAGGCTCTTCTAAGCCCAGTCTCTCTTACAGTAATTTGCCTTCAATTCAGCTCTCTGTTGACTCAGACTGTAAAGAATCCACTTGCAATGCTGGAGACCTGAGTTCGATCCCTGAATTGGGAAGATCCCCTGGAGAAGGGAATTTAAGAGACGAGGGTTCGATCCCTGGGACAGGAAGATCCCCTAGAGGAGGTATAGCAACCCACTCCAGTATTCTTGCCTGGAGAACCCCATGCACAGAGGAGCCTGGCAGACTACAGTCCATGAGGTTGCAAAGAGTCAGACACAACTAAATGACTTTCACTTTCACTTTTCAGCTCTCTGTACCTAGTAACTGCAATCTGATTCCTGGTTGCTTCTTATTGTTCTGGACTGTGAGTATCATAAACAGAATAAGTGGTTACCGAGGGCAAGTAGATCAGGAATAGAGAGACACCAGCGGAGTTTTATGTAATCATTGTGCTAAGTCGCTTCAGTCATGTCCAACTCTTTGTGACCCTATGGACTGTAGCCCACCAGACTCCTCTGTCCATGGGGTTCTCCAGGCAAGAATACTGGAGTGGGTTGCTATGCCCTCCTCTAGGGGATCTTCCTGGCCCAGGGATCGAACCCTCATCTCTTGTCTCATGCATCAGCAGGCAGGTTCTTTACTACTGGTGCCACCTGGGAAGCCCCTATGTGAGCATTCTTGCCACTTATAAGGTTTTCCTCTTCCCCATTAGTTGCCCTAGAAAGACTTCTTCAATCTCAACTTCTCACCAGGTTCCAGCAGAAAACTTCTGTTGTGTTGATGGAGCCCAGATTTTCTAATATATAACTCTAAACCATGAGAGAAGAAATGTTTCTGTAGCTTAGATATTTTCATGTATTTATGTATTTCAAGCTCAGAAAGCACATTTATTTTCTAAGCTCCTCAGGAGCCTACAATACTGTCAGCATGATCTGAGTGGACAAGTAGAAGTTCACTAAACACCCAGAGGTATTAGCCATGGAACTTCTAGAGTGATCCTGGCAAGTAGAGCATTTAGGATCTGGCCTTTAAAATTAAAGCAATATATATCTATATGTATTTATAGTTATATACATTCCCATTCCTGGGTTTTTATATGAAGAACATAAAAACACTAATTAGAAAAGATACAAGCCCCTCTTTGCTTATTGCAGCATTATGTATAATAACGAAGTAACAAACTAAGTGTCCATTAATAGATGAGTGGATAAAGAAGATGTAGGATATATATTCAATGGAATATTATTCAATCATTAAAAAAGAATGAAATCTTACCTTTGCCACATTTGGATGCATCTAGATCGTCTTATTGCTAAGTAAAATAAGATAGAGGAAAACAAATACTGTGTGATTTCACTTGTGTGTGGAACCTAAAAAAACAAAACAAACATAACCAAACAGAAATAGGTTACAGACATAGAGAACAACCAGGTAGTTGCCAGAGGGGAAGGACATGGGGAGAGGAAAGAAAAAACTGAGGGCAATTAAGAGATACAGACTTCCAGTTGCAAAATAATGAGTTACAATATAAAGTGAACAATTTGGGGAATACAATCAATAACTATGCAGTAACTTTATATAGTGACATATCATAACTGGACATATCATGGTGCTCATTTTGAAATGTGTGGAAGTAGCAAATCACTATGTTTTGTACCAGGAACTAACAATGTTTTAGGTCTACTATACTCCAAAATCAAACTCAGAGAAAGATCAGATTTTTGGTTACCAGAGGCTGGGTGGCGGGGTGTGGGAGGGGTTGGGAGGGGTGGGGAGGGGCAATCAAATGGTACAAACTTCCAGTTATAAGATAAATAAGTATTAGGTATATAAAATATGGGCTTCCCCAGTGGCTCAGACTAAGAATATAACATATAACATGATAAATATAATTAACACAGCTGTATGTTATATATGAAAACTGTTAGAGTAAATTCTGAGTTTCTCATCACACACAAAAAAGCTTTTCTCTTTCTTTAAGTTTATATCTATATGAAGTGATTGATATTAACTAAACTCACTGTGATAATCATTTCATGGTGCATGTTAGTCAAATCATTATACTGAATATATTAAACTTATACAGTGCTATATGTCAATTATATATGAATAAAACTGAAGAGAAATAAAAGTTAAATGATGTTTATCTTTATTTACAGTTGCAAAACTAGATGATGTCCAAATTCCACAACCCCATAAAATACTATTGTTGACATTATCAAACTATCTTTTGCTACACTGGCTATAACTAAAGACTTGAGAACAAACTGAAACCCAGGTTAGAATTCAACATTTGAAACAGTCTTCTAAGACAGATCACAGAGGCTCTTCAGTCTCACTCTGATACCCCATCAGTAGGGACAGCCCAACACAGGGAAGGTTAATCAAACAGCACAGGGGAAAAAGAAACCTTTCCACAAAAATTCAAGGGTAGCTCCACCAGTTTAGAAACCTAGAGCTGAAATTGATTATACTCATGGTGTCCACTGTCAGGATCTTACAGAAAGCATAGACAAGGTAGGCACAAGGCAGTTAGGGTGAGCCACAGAAGAGACCCCCACCAAGGGCAATGGGATGCTCTTCTTTCTATTACTCAGCTAGCAGTTTGACCTTTCCTCATTCTATATAGTAAAACTAAACTGTGCTGTGGTTTTCCTATCCCTGTCTTCCTGATGTAGGCTGTGTTTCTGACCTAATTTTCTTTGTGTTGTCCTGGCCTCTCTTTACGCCCTCAACTCCGTGCTATTTACCTGGGATTCTTAACCTAGTGACCTAAGTGATCATTTCTCTAGACTCTATCTTCTAAACAATTAACCTGGTTGTAGGGCTCCAACTGGCAAGACTTTGGCTACTTCTGCTGTCACTCATTCTACCAGCTGCTTCTCTATTCCTTCTGCCCCAGACACCAGTGGCCTAGTGCCCTCCTGATAATGCTGGTGCTTTTGCTTTTGGAATAATCAGGCCAAGAGAAAGAGCTTCACAAAAAGATCTTTTGTGCTGGCAACTGTTAAGACAAGGCAATCTATTCAGCATGAACCAATCCAGTGAAGCAAGCCTGGCAGACAGAAAATGAAACAAAACCACAACATCACACAACAAGTTGAATTAATTAACTCAGTTATACTAGGGCAACCTTAGCTGTTGAGAGTGCAGACTCTCCAGTAAAATTGCAGGGTGCATATCCATCCCTGGCTTCTCCAAATTGCTGCAAGACCTTAAGCAAATTGTTTAACTCACTTTCCTTGCCTGTAAAATGGGGATAGATATGTTGGGGGGAAACATTAAGTTATTCATGTAACCATCTACAATAATGCTGGCACATAAATGCTCAGTAGATTATTAATGGTTTGATAGAATCATCAACCCATTCCCTCTAACTTAGATACAAAACCATCAGCTCACTCAAAAAATGCCCTGACCTGAAGCAATGAGAAGGAACCAGGGTAAAGTTTTATTACCTGTTTATATTAAGACATAACTGTGAACTAATCTCTTTTCCAGCCCAGACCTACCCCATAGTAGGCAGATTAAAGGAGAAAATGAACCTAACCTGTAAAAACTGATTGATAGCTAATGATTGATAAACAAAGCAGGTAAAGAGAGCAGAGATATTAGTCTCATCAGAAGTCCTAGAAATATCAGGCTTAGATTCACTCTACTCAATGTACCAGGCAAATCTCAACAAGGTTACCATGTTTCTAAAGAAGGGGACTCTTAGGGTGAAGTCACTTTAAAGAAAAGAGTGTAGTCAATGCATTTTTCTTCCAGATAATTCTCTGACAAAATTCTTTTTTTTCATCTTCTAAGCCAGGGTTTATTAAATGCCTACTGAATATTTAGCACTACTGGCTGCACATCCACTTTAAGGACAAAGCACAATGAATTTCTGTCATCTTTAAATGGGATTTCTAGTCTATTTAGCAGCCATGTCTGAAGCAACAAGTTGTTGTTGTTGTTGTTGTTGTTGTTTTCAAGCCCTGAGCTGTAGCCAGTGACACGGTGTAACTTAAAACCCACTTTTTGTTGTCATTTTTGTTAGGCCAAGTCAAACTCTAGGTTTGACAATATTTCTGTTACAACTTGAATATCTTCTGGCCTGAATGACTGACTACACTGAATAATCCTAACAATGTTGAGACAGGCACATGGTTTTTCAGACGCAGAAAGTGTCCAGACAAACAGAGGGACAAGACTCAAAGTTTTTGAGCCCCCACAGTGCTTACTCTCTGTACCACACAGACTTACCACTTGGAGCTCCAGCCATTTCAACTCCACATTGAGGAGTTGAAAGTTTCACCATCTGATAAGCATTCTCCCCTTCCTAGAGGAAATATCTAGAGAATCAGCTGTGATGAACAGAAGTAGGGGGCTTTTGAGAGGAGAAAGGCATGCAACACAGCAAAAGGGATGAAAGGGGCTCAGATCTCAAAGAAAGTAATAGAGAAGGAGGGTCAAAACCTACAAGCTGAATGTAGAAAGGCAGAGTGATGGTTTTACAGAATAGAGTGGAAAAAGACACAGTTAAAGGTGTTCATTAGCACAGAAAGAAAGGTGTCATATGGAAAAACATGTATTATAAGCCAGAGCGTTATATTTTCAGTACACTGATAGTCTCACATCCTTTTGTGTATTAAACAGGGGCTAATTTGAGGCAAAGATGGGACAAGAGAATCCTAAGTGACAGGTTCTAGAACAAGGGTAAAGAAATTAGAAAGAAGTTGAAGAATGAAGTCAAAATAGATACAGGAAATAGGCTTCCCAGGTGGTGCTAGTGATAAAGAACCTGCCGCCTAAGCAGGAGACTCAAGTGACATGGGTTCAATCCCTCAACTGGAAGATCCCCTGGAGGAGGACATGGCAACCCACTCCAGTATTCTTGCCTGGAGAACCCCATGGACAGAGGAGCCTGGTGGGCTACAGTCTATAGGGCCGGATCCTACTGAAGCAACTTAGCACAGTGATAAAGAAAGGTATATGATAAGAGGGGGAAAAGCATACAAAAAATAACCTTATGATTTCCTTTGAATTTAGACTCATGTTACCTTTGAAAGATAAACATTTTGTACAGTATATTTTAGCATTTTGAGTGTTAAGCATTGGGGCACTTAGTTTAGGGAGATGTAATTATTGCATTTCAAGATTTGTATCCTGAAATCAACTTTAACGTAGTAATGATTATACTCATCATAGTCAGAACATAATAATTAGATATATTCAATTAAACATCATTAAGTACTACCTTTACTTCTTATATGACCTGTGATCTTTTGCACTCAAAATTTAAATATACATGTGAATTTTACACAGACCTATCTACTTTTTCTCTAAAAGCTAACACATTAATAGCCCCTGATTGAATTCCCCTTAGAAGCTATATTTTTCTAAGAGAAATCAACTGAAGACAACTTTAAAATATTTCTAACCAAGAGAACTGCAATATTCAATCAAGTTAATGTTATCAGTGTGGTGATTATTTGAATATCTTTGATGTCAGAGCCATGCCTCAGAATTTCAAAATTCACTTTGCTTTGAAATCAAAGTATACATGCTCTCTTCCTACTGTAATATAAAATATATATATTAAAATTTTATCAAAAAATTGGACACACAAAAGGAAAGTGCAAACTTTGGCAAGGATTTTGATAAAAATTTAATTTGTTTTCAAATATCTTATTATCTATGAAATATATAAAACATAAGCTAACTGAATGTGGTATATATTTTCTATTTGTATGACAAAAGACTGAAATTTCACTCCCATGGGTTAACATTAGCATGTGCATTTTTTAAAGACAGACATGTGTTTAATAATGGAAAAATAATTGGGTCAGGATTTGGGAAGCCTATGCTAAGCCTCAATCCTGCCCTTCTTTGTCTCCTAGCTATGCAACTTACATCATTTTTTTTTCTCTTTAAAGCTGGTTATAATATGTCCCCTACTTAGTTCATTGAACATTAATAAGGTGGTTTCAAACCAAATCTATAAAATCATATGAATCAGAATTAGTTATATAAATGCAGTTTTCTTAGGCGTTATAAACAGCTTTCTCATTTAAAGGTTTGTTATCCAACATATCACTCTCTCTCCTCTTATTGCCAAACACATACTTTCTTCTACTAGTGGAAAAAGTAGAAGAGGGAAAAGAGAAATGAAAACATTTCAGTTCCATCCCTTTATTATCATACTTTAAACCATCCTGGTTGAAGAGTTTCAGAGAGATGGTATTGAATTCAACACTTAAAGTCAAATGTTTGATGCCTTGTTTGTAGCTTTTGACTTTGAATGGCTTCAAGTGAAGAGTTAAGAATGGAAGCAAAGAATGCAACAAAAAATAACATTTCATAAATCAATGTTCCAGAAAGAGGATATTTTACTGTTAGAATCATTTTTTATTATTCTAGTCCTAGCATAACAGGGGATCAGGGATATTTATGGTATGAATGAATAAATGAATGAGTGTCTTTATGTTTACAATAAAGAAAAAACTTATACTTAATTATACTTATTTGCCATGGAGTCACTTTTACCATGAGTTTTTTTTTGTCCCCAATGAATTGCTTATCCCAGGATTTCTGATTTGTTGCTGTTTTGTCAAATGTAGGACCTATAGTCATTTTTAAGTTGCTTGGCAAGTTCAGTAGCAATATTTAATCTCTTCTACTTAATCTAGATGTGAGATTTCCAGAAGCATCTTAAAGAGGAACTGGGCTTAGAGAAGTTTTTAAAAAAGCCACTGGCCTTGCAAAAGAGTGATGTAAGAGGTAAGGAAGTAAAGAGACAAAATTGAACAAATGAGTTTGGGGAGAAAGCCAGCCTTTTGCAAAATAAAAGGAAACACAAAAATTGAAGTACTTTTGACCAGCCTAATGAAGGGTTTTGAAATTGAGGGTCCTTAGAAGAAACCTGGAATTAGAACAAGTTAAAGAAGTAAAGAATGTAGGAAATGAATGGAGAGGGCTTGTTTGTCTAGGGTTGGTGCCTTAATAGGAAAAAGGCAGGCCAGTAGCAGCAGCTACAGCTAATAAATTGCCATGTTTGAGAATGGGGGCAGGAAAGCACAGTGCTAATGACAGCTAGAGATTTTTTAAAAAGAGCACATGAACTAATCCAAAGGAGTTACTTAAAATTATAGTTCACCTTTCCTCTCTCTCTTTCTCAGAATTCTTTAAAGAGAAGAGGGAGAGGGAAAATAAAGGGGTAATTTATAGGATGTACCTTAGGAAAGATTATTACAAGAATAAAAAAGAGAACTACTGGCAAATGAAAGTGCGTTAGAAATGCAGCAATTAAAAGGTTCTATAAGAAAAAGAAAAAAATCAGAGCTAACAGTCTTCTATTAACCTACTGTGACTTAGAATTCACATTTCACTTTTTTCTATTACAAAGATCTCTGTTACCATGTGTAATACCGCATGCAATTTTTATTGTTGTAGCCATGTATATGAGTATACCTTAATTTGTTTTTGTATATTCCTCTAGCTCATCACTTTTAATTTTAGGTGATGAACCATAGCTACTCTGTTAGCAACTGGTATCTATTTTGGTAATATAGCATTTATCAATAAGTGACAAGGAGAAACAATGAAATGTATTACAACACTGAAGGAAAGAAAAGGACAAGGATAGATGTAACTGGTGCTGAAGTGGACTTATTCCAGGAAAACTGAGATAGTATGTAAATGTTGGAAAGCAGAAAGTTAGAGATTGCAAGGAGTGTGAAGAATCAGTTCTTAAGGAAATTAACCTAAATTCCTGATGGATGTTTAAGCATTCTATGAACACATGAAAGTGCATGTGTTTCTAAATGTTAAATTAAGATTTCATGCCTGAATTAATATTTGAGCATTAAATGCTCAAAATTTCATGAGGAATCAATATCCATTAAAATACTCAGCATGTTTGGCAATGCTCAAAACACTCCTCACATTGTCTCATTTAAAATATTTCTAAATTGCATGAAGTAAGAACTACCAAAATCTCCACTTTATAAATGAGAAACTGATGACCAGAGTTGTGAAGCAGCTTGCCCAAAGTCACACAGGTAGTTAAGTGGCAGAAATTTCAAATACAGTTTAAGTCTGGTTTTAACACAGGTTGACTCCTGAGCCAGGCCCTGGTAACAGCTGCACCCTCTGTGTCCAGGAGAACTATAGAAATAAAATATTACTCTTGTAAGTGACATGCTTACCAAGAAGCCAGCAATAGTATTTAAGGACTTTCTTGGAAAGGCAGAACATGCTGAGGAGCTAAGAAAGATTTTAGTGTTCTCTGCTCCAGGGCTGAAGATGGTCTCTCCTGGGCTTATTGAAGTGAACCAAATGCCCCTCAAAGATAATGTCTCTAAGTGCCTAAATGATGGCAAGGGAGTGTCTGAGACATCGGTAAAAACAGAGCAGAATTGAAAAATAGAACAATCAGATGTCCTGTTTAGATTCCTCTTTCTTCTGTTGTATATACTCTCCTCTGGTTCCAGCTCAAATTATATCACATGAAATAATGTTTGAAGATTATTTGTGTGCTACTTGAGGGATGGTAATGTTTCATAAATGGTTTAATATTATCCCCAATAACCCTTGCACCTCATTTTTTTTTCAGGGACAGCATAGAAATTAATTTGAGAGCAAAGGAAAGTACTCCAGTACCTTAATCGTTAAACATTGATTTGATAACAGAAAAAGCCAGAGATGGGTGACTGCAAGTCACCCTGTCAGTTCAAAGGGGAAGCATCACAGAAGATAAGCACAAAAGCCTTTTGTCTTGATAACTAGATGCAGCATTCCCTTTGGCTTATGAAAGATCCATTGTGAAGCTGAGACTTCATAAAATTAAGAATAAAAGTAGTTTAACTTTTTCAACAATATAAAATTTACAAAGTGCATAGGCAGATATAGTTTCTCTTGATCTAACTCTGAGAAGCAGATACTATTATCTTTGGGAAAATCACTTATTCTTCCTTGAGTTTCAGCTTCCTCAATTGTGAGATAGAAAGTACAGCGATTCTCCTTAAACAAGTTAACCTCTCTGTTCCCTTAGTTTGTAAGGTGAGAGAAACAATAGTAGTAGGTTGAAATTCAACAGTGTTTCACCTACAGAAATGTGAATTTCATCTGATTTATGCTAATGGTTATAGCACTGTTATAAAGATTAAATGTATAGATACAATTAAAATAGATCCCAGCTCTTAGTACAAACAGTATTAGTTGTGTGAATATGATCTCAGTTCACCCTCATAATAGCCCTGTGAAAGATAATAGGGTTCCCACTTTTGAATATAAACTCATGTAAAAATACTTAAATAGTATTTATGGATTTATAATGAAAGAAAATGTAGCTTTGTCCTGTGGTTTCTAGGCTGCTCAATATTTATATATTCTATCAGCCAGTTTACAAGGTCTTTGAGCTGCCTCTCCCTCCCATTCAAATTTACTATTCATGGGGGGATGGGCTAGTTTCATACTTGGGGTTTTAATAAATCCTCATGTGACTTTGTTTACCTTATAAAATGGCTTGAAGCCAAAAGAATTCCTAAACTCATAAGTTCAGAGAAGGCTATAAAAGCATGCCAATATATCAGGGGAAGTTTTTCAATAGATTTAGTAATGCTTGGTTAAAAAGAAATAAAATACAACTTATTATATAATATTATAATGCACAGGGATAAATAAATTGAGTTCAGTTATTTGTTGGTATATTCTCATTATTTTGTGGAAAGTTTTTCATTTTGATTTTGATTTTTAAAATGCCAGTTGTGTGGCTCCTTGCCAGTGGACATTGCACCTTTGCAAATATGTGTATATTACAATTGGTGTGTATTAAAAAGGAATAATTTATTAAATTGAAAGTATAGGATGCTAAATATTATGAAGGCAAAATCAGTAAAAGAAACAACTATTTTTAAAACAATTTAACCTATATTTTATAAAATGCCTTTGAGAATGAACTAGGCAGATATTATGCATATTATGGTAATGTGTATTCTACTGTGAATAAATGTACTATATAAAAGTTAAGATATTATTATAGTTAACAGGTCTTATTATTGGATTATCTTACCAATAATTTAAATAGTATAGAGGTTATTTTTGGCTACTCTTCCAGAATACGTAAACCAATTCTAACTTATACTTTGAGTATTATTTACTTAAGAAAAAGTGTACAAGGATTTTTTTCTGTAAAATATTTTTGGATATATGTGAAATCTAAATCACTAAGATATAGTCATATTTTGTGAACACAATAAAAAAATAAAGATCAAAAGAAAAACATGCAGTAGCTTTTTCTCCCACCCTTTCTTTTTTCTCAAATTTAATCATTTGAGAGGATTACTGTAATTTTTGAAAGGATCGAAAGGAACTGCAGTAATCTTAGTGAAAAGGAGTTTTAATAATTGAGGATACAACATATTATCCTATTTGACTGAAATATAATTTTTTCCTTTAGCAATATACATGCGTGTGTGTGGTGAAAGAGTGTGTATGTAGAATTACATAGAATGAATAAATTTATATAGATTTTCTGTGCATTTTAATTCTGGGATCTTATCATTTTTTCACTTTATTTCTTAATCGGAGTATAATTGCTTTACAGTGCTGTGTTAGTTTCTGCTGTACAACAGCATGAATCAATTATACCAATACATATATCCCCTCCCTCTTTAGCCTCCCGCCCACCCCTACCATCCCACCCCTCTAGATCATCGCAGAGCACAAAGCTGAGCTCCTTGTGCTATACAGCAGTTTCCCATTAGCTATCTATTTAACACATGGTAATATATATGTTTCAACGCTATTCTCAATTTGTCCCACTCTAAGCAAGAGAGTTCCAGAAAAACATCTATTTCTGCTTTATTGACTATCTCAAAGCCTTTGACTGTGTGGATCACAGTAAACTGCGGAAAATTCTGAAAGACATGGGAATACCAGACCACCTAACCTGCCTCTTGAGAAATCTGTATGCAGGTCAAGAAGCAACAGTTAGAACCGGACATGGAACAACAGACTGGTTCCAAATAGGAAAAGGAGTACATCAAGGCTGTATATTGTCACCCTGCTTATTTAACTTATGTGCAGAGTACATCATGAGAAATGCTGGACTGGAAGAAACACAAGCTGGAATCAAGATTGCTGGGAGAAATATCAATCACCTCAGATATGCAGATGACACCACCCTTATGGCAGAAAGTGAAGAGGAGCTAAAAAGCCTCTTCATGAAAGTGAAAGAGGAGAGTGAAAAGTTGGCTTAAAGGTCAACATTCAGAAAACGAAGATCATGGCATCTGGTCCCATCACTTCATGGGAAATAGATGGGGAAACAGTAGAAACAGTGTCAGACTTTATTTTTTGGGCTCCAAAATCACTGCAGATGATGACTGCAGCCATGAAATTAAAAGACGCTTACTCCTTGGAAGAAAAGTTATGACCAACCTAGACAGTATATTCAAAAGCAGAGACATTACTTTGCCGACTAAGGTCCGTCTAGTCAAGGCTATGGTTTTTCCAGTGGTCATGTATGGATGTGAGAGTTGGACTGTGAAGAAGGCTGAACGCTGAAGAATTGATGCGTTTGAACAGTGGTGTTGGAGAAGACTCTTGAGGGTCCCTTGGACTGCAAGGAGATTCAACCAGTCCATTCTGAAGGAAATCAACCCTGGGATTTCTTTGGAAGGAATGATGCTAAAGCTGAAGCTCCAGTACTTTGGCCACCTCATGCGAAGAGTTGACTCATTGGAGAAGACTCTGATGCTGGGAGGGATTGGGGGCAGGAGGAGAAGGGGATGACCGAGGATGAGATGGCTGGATGGCATCATGGACTTGATGGACGTGAGTCTGAGTGAACTCTGGGAGATGGTGATGGACAGGGAGGCCTGGTGTGCTGCGATTCACGGGGTCGCAAAGAGTCAGAGATGACTGAGCGACTGACCTGAACTGAACTGATCCTTCCCCCTTTTCATACTGTTCATGTGGTTCTCAAGGCAAGAATACTGAAGTCAAGGCTGTGGTTTTTCCAGTGGTCATGTATGGATGTGAGAGTTGGACTGTGAAGAAGGCTGAGTGCCGGAGAATTGATGCTTTTGAACTGTGGTGTTGGAGAAGACTCTTGAGAGTCCCTTGGACTGTAAGGAGATCCAACCAGTCCATTCTGAAGGAGATCAACCCTGGGATTTCTTTGGAAGGAATGATGCTAAAGCTGAAACTCCAGTACTTTGGCCACCTCATATGAGGAGTTGACTTATTGGAAAAGACTCTGATGCTGGGAGGGATTGGGGGCAGGAGGAGAAGGGGACGACAGAGGATGAGATGGCTGGATGGCATCACTGACTCGATGGACATGAGTCTGAGTGAACTCCGGGAGATGGTGATGGACAGGGAGGCTTGGCGTGCTGCGATTCATGGGGTCTCAAAGAGCCGTACAGGACTGAGTGCCTGAGCTGAGCTGAATTGATCCTCCCCCACTGTGTCCACAAGTCCTTTCTCTATGTCTGTGCCTCTGTTCCTGCCCTGCAAACATGTTCATCAGTGTCATTCTAGGACCTTATTTCTAAGTGGTGATTTAGACACTAGCTAACATCATCTTTGTTTTACCAAGAAGACAGAATAAGAAAGTAGGACTGATTTGCCCAAAGTTACACAAGAATTAGGAAGAGATTAATCCAGGACTCAAATTCCCTTGTCCAGTGCTCTTCCTTTACATATGGATACTACTGACTTCTGATTACTAATCTATCTTAGAATTCAACCATTTCATAGTCTTATTTTCTTTCCTCTTAATTGATAATAAAAATTCCTAAACTTATGATGATATTATTAGAGTAGACATATACCTTTGAGCTTAGAAATAAAATGCAAATTTTAGCTTGTGACTAATAGAAGACTTTTGGGTCATATCCACAATCTCAAGGATTAAAATAGGCTCTCTATTGGTAAGAATCAGTGAAACATATTTATCTGGAAAGTGGCTAATGAACAATAGCAAGATTTTTAGATTTTGTCTGTCTTTGTTGCTTCAATTTCCATTCATTCTTGTTCAAGGACAATGAACTCAAATAAGCAGACTGAATAGCTTTTAAGAATTATGACGATATTGTAACTCATTTAGAAAATCTAAGCAATATAAGAAGTTTCTTTTCCTTTTTTTTTGGCTGTGCAGCTTGTGGGATCTTAGTTCCCTGACCCTTGACAGTGAAGTGCAAATCCTAACCACTAGACCACCAGGGAATTCCCAGAAAGTTTCTTTTTCAATTAAAAAATCCACATGAATTGCTTTCCCAACTAAGCCTTTCTTTTCCTTCTACTATCCCAATTTGCCATCTTGATTGATGTTTTTACAAACTGATTTAGATGCAACTAAGAATTCACTTTTCATACTGTTCATGGGGTTCTCAAGGAAAGAATACTGAAATGGTGTGCCATTCCCTTCTCCAGTGGACCACGTTTTGTCAGACTCTCCACCATGACATGTCCCTCTTGGGTGGCCCTACACCCTAGTTTGGGTGCAGTTTCATTGAGTTAGACAAAACTGTGATCTATGTGATCAGATTGGTTAGTTTTCTTTGATTGTGGTTTTCAGTCTGTCTGCCCTCTGATGGAGAAGGATAAGAGGCTTATGGGAGCTTCCTAATGGGAGAGACTGACTGAGGGGGAAACTGGGTCTTGTTCTGATGGGCCGGGCCATGCTCTATTAATCTTTAATCCAACTTTCTGTTGAATGGTGGGACTGTGTTCCTTCGCTGTTATTTGACCTGAGGTCAAACTATGGTGGGAGTAATAAAGAAAATGACAACCTACTTCCAAAGTTCCCCTGCACTGCACACACTGCCACACCCAGTGCCCCCAACCCTGCAGCAGGCCAGCACTGACGGAGCAGCAGCCTCGATGGAAGGCTCCTGGACACTCACGGGCAAGTCTGGATCAGTCTCTTGTGGGGTCACTGCTCCTTTCTCCTGGGTCTTTGTGTGCACAAGTTTGTTTTTGCCCTCCAAGAGTCTGTTTCCGCAGTCCTGTGTAAGTTCTGGTGTCTCTATGGTGGGGTTAATGGTGACCTTCTCCAAGAGGGCTTATGCTATACCCAGCTCTACAGCATCCAGAGCCCCTGCCCCTGCAGTGGTCCACTGCTGACCCACACCTCCTCAGGAGATACCCAAACACAGGTATGTCTCAGTCTCTGTGGGGTCTCTGGGTCCTGGTGTGCACAAGGTATGTTTGAGTCCTCTGAGCATCTCTGGGCAGGTATGGGGTTTGATTCTAAATGCGATTTTGCCCCTCCTATTGTCTTGCTGGGGCTTCTCCTTTGCCCTTAGACTTAGTACAAACAACTGCACAATTGCGGTCATTTCGCAGAAAGCGAAGAAGAACTAAAGAATCTCTTGATGAAAGTGAAAGAGGAGAGTGAAAAAGCTGGCCTAAAACTCAACATTCAGAAAACAAAGATCATGGCATCTGGTCCCATCACTTAATGGCAAATAGATGGAGAAACAATGGAAACAGTGAGAGACTTTATTTTGGGGGTCCCAAAATCACTGCAGATGGTGACTGCAGCCATGAAATTAAAAGATGCTTGCTCCTTGGGAGAAAAATTATGACCAGCCTAGATAGCATATTAAAAAGCAGAGACATTATTTTACCAACAAAGGTTCCTCTAGTCAAAGCTATAGTTTTTCCAGTAGTCATGTACAGATATGAGAGTTGAACTATAAAGAAAGCTGAGCGCCAAAGAATTGATGCTTTTGAACTGTGGTGTTGGAGAAGACTCTTGAGAGTCCCTTGGACTGCAAGGAGATCCAACCAGTCCATCCATAAGGAAATCAGTCCTGAGTATTCATTGGAAGGACTAATGCTGAAGCTGAAACTCCAAAACTTTGGCCACCTGATGCGAAGAACTGACTCATTGGAAAAAACCCTGATGCTGGGGAAGATTGAAGGCAGGGGGAGAAGGATGACAGAGGATGAGTTGATTGGATGGCATCACCGAATCAATGGACATGAGTTGAGTAGGCTCTGGGAGTTGGTGATGGACAGGGAAGCCTGGCGTGCTGCAGTCCATGGGGTCGCAAAGAGTCGGACATGACTGAGCAGTTCTACTGATCTGAACTGAACTGAAGAATTCACTATTAATTTGGCCCAAACATAAAAGCAGCAGGCAAATATGAGAATAATTTATTTCTCATCCTGAGAAAGATAATCTAATTGGATAAAACGACAACCTGATGACTAAAAAGCTAACCATCTGTCTAAGACAACCACCTGCCATTACCTCCACTCACTCATACTCTATTTTCTCATCTTTATTTTTCTTCTTAGCATTTATAATAATCTGCATACCACATATGTTGGTATGTTGGCTTGGTGTCTTTTTTCCCCTCGCTAGATAGTAAGTTCCATGAGAACAGAAAGTTTGATGGATTTTTGTTTTCTTATAATCTGCCTGCTACATATAGATATTTCATAAATATTTGAGTGAATAAACTAGAAATTGGTTGTTTGTGGAATATAATTTTGTAGTTAACTGAATGAAACTAACAATATTTGTTAAAAAGATTTCTAAAATCTCTGCAGTGACCATGGTAATATTTCAATTATGATTGAGCTTCATATTTTTTTAGGATCATAGTTCCAAATATCATTTATTATTATATAGTATAATATATAGAATGACATAGGAATTACAGTAAAATCCACATTGACTTCATGAATGACCCTGGTTTGAAAACAGCAATTTTACAATGATCCCCTTAACCATAAGATCAATATTAACATAACAAGTAATTTGCCAACTTGATAGGATACTACTGGGATATTGGATTTGTTGTCCTTTAGTCCTAAGTCATGCCCAACTCTTTGTAACTCCATGGACTGCAGCACCCCAGGCTTCCCCATCCCTCACTATCTCCTGGAGTGTGCCCAAGTTCATGTCCATTGAATTGGTGATGCTATCCAACCATCTCATCCTCTGCCGCCCTCTTCTCCTTTTGTCTTCAGTCTTTTCCAGCATCAGGGTCTTTTCCAATGAATCAGCTCCTTGCATCAGGTAGCCAAAGTATTGGGACTTCAGCTTCAGCATCAGTCCTTCCAATGAGTATTGAGGGTTGATTTCCTTTAAGATTGATTGGTTTGATCTCCTTGCTCTCGAGTTCTTCTTCAACACCGCAGTTAAAAACATCAGTTCTTCCAGGCTCAGCCTTCTTTATGGTCCAACTCTCACATCTGTACATGACTAATGGAAAAACCATACTTTGGACTATATGGACCTTTGTCAGCAAAGTGATGTCTCTACTTTTTAATACACTGTCTAGGTTTGTCATAGCTTTTCTTCCATGAGGCAAGCATCTTCTAATTTCATGGCTGCAGTCACAAGTCAACTGTAATAATATAATCATTAAAAAAGGGAATAAAGAATAGTTTTACAGTGACCCCCTTAACCATAGGTTCAATATTAATATAACAAGTATTGTGCAAACTGATAGGATACTACTGGAATATTGGCTACTTTTCTTTAAAGTAATATATAAAAGTGCAAAATTTCAAAAGCTAGGCTATTATAATATCAAATTTGTCAATTGACAAATTAATATTGACAAACTTAAATTTATCAGTATTAAATATTTAGATTAGAATATTCCACTCGTGTAATAGAATGAAATGAAATGATTTACTTGTGTTTAATCTCTAGTTTAGTTAATCAACCAAGTAGTAATTTTTACCAAATCTGGCACACTTAAACTATCTGGAAGACTGTCATTATTATTCTTATTACTAGCAAGAAGTTGTTTAACTTTCCCCAAATGTTAAAATTTTTAATGGAGACTACCTTTAGAAAGCTTTTCCTTTTGGGGGGACTACTCTTTATTCTGTGGTGTTAGCGGTTGAAATATGACTAGAGAGGTAGGAAGTATGTGGGCCCCAGGAGACTTGATGCCATTTTGTTCAGAAGATTTTGCCCCATGTCTAAAAGGCTGCCAGCCTGAGGGAGTCACTTTTTGTCAGGCATGGTGGTATGCTGACAGAAGCCAAGAAATAATAACAAGCCTTCTTGGACTTCATGGACTCTTTCTTAGTTTGTGAGAAAATTAACTTTTCACAAATATTGTGATTTGAAAAAATTTATGGTATTCATTTAAGAAAACACTCAGAATTCCATGTTACTAGGACAAGTTAGACTAAAGTCAACAACATAGTATAGTGGGTTCAAAACACGAATCTGCTCTTTAGTTATGGAAACGTAGACAAATTATTTAAACTCTTTATACCTCATTTTCTTTATTGTAAAATGAGAATACAGTTATAGGATTATTATGAGCATTAAATGAGATAGCACGTGTTATCTCATTGCTTAAAGTAGTATCTGGAATATAGGAAACATTTACTAATTTTATCCATTATCATAATTATTGGAGATTAGGGAACAAAGACAAAGATAACATGTAAAAACAGAAGCTACATTAAAAAATCAGTGATCTCTTGGGACTTCCCTGGTGATTTAGTGGCTACAACTCTGTACTACTAATGCAGGGGATACAGATTCAATCCCTGGTCAGGGATCTGAATTCCATATGCTGCAACTAAGACCTGGAACAGTCAAATAAAAAAATCAATCCCTCAATGATTTCTTAGAACACATTTTGATCAATCACTGTCTGAACAAATATATTTATTGTTACATACCTGACATTGTATGATGGCATGCAAGTACTTTTTTCCAATTTGTAAAACTATAAATGTTAATATCAGTACTCCTCACAGATTTAATTATAAAACTTAGCAAGTTGCCTGGCACTATTAATAAGCACTCAAAAAAATTAGTTATGCTACTATTATTAATTATTTTTATTATCATTATGATATAATAAGATCAGAGTTTGAGAGATACATGTGAGGGCAGAATACGAGAGGAACAGAAGAGTTAATATTCCAAGTCTTTTAAAGAATAAATAGTTTTTTTTTTTCCCAGATGGAGAGGAGAGGAAGAACATTCATGGATTCCTCATGTGTTTTTACCTAAATTTGATTTGTTTTCAAAATGTCAGTGGGCCTACAGTTATTCCACTGAGAAAATGCTTTTGAATTGACCATGTCCACAGAAACTAATCAATCAACAGGTAATTGAGCATCAAATCTGTGAAATATGCAGATAAAGTGTAAGACAGACTTCCAGCTGGTTTTCCTATATCCACATTCTCTCTTCGTTAGCATACTTTTCATGAGGTTGACATACTAATCTTTCTGAATACACTTTTCAGCACGCCATCACTGCTAGGAAGCATGGAGTCATTCTCAAACGCCTTCTGTATGCAGCACAAATGACTCTGTCTGGCTTCAAGGATCCTCTACAGCTTTGTACTTCAGGATCTAGCACCAGCACCAATACCATCTGGGAATTTGTTAGAAATAGATACTCTGATACCTCAATTTAGACCTACCAAATTAAAATCTGCAGTTTAACCAAGATCCCCAGGGATGGAAATTAAAATTTGAGAAGCACTTCTCTATAATACCTGTTAATCTGAAAAGAACAACATCACTTACCCATAATATAACCGATGGTACCATAAAGAAGAATTAAATCCTTTCTGTAATATCTCTGCCTTCAATACAATTATTTTTGCTAAATTAATTAATTAATTAATTAATTTTGACTGTGCTGGGTCTTCATTTCTGTACGGTCTTTTCTCTGTTTGTGGTACTCAGGCTTCTCATCCCCGTGGTTTGTCTTCTTGTGGAGAATAGATGCTAGCTCATGCAGGATTCAGTAATTTTGGCTCCTGGGCTCTAGGGCATAGGCTCAATAGTTGTGGCGCATGGGCTTAGTTGCTCTGCAGCATGTGGGATATTCCCAGATCAGGGATCAAACCCCTGTCTCTGGCATTGGCAAGTGGATTCCTATACACTGATCTACCAGGGAAGCCCCAAAGCAGTTTTTCTGTTCATGTTCTTAACAGCACTGCTGCTGCTGCTGCTGCTAAGTCGCGTCAGTTGTGTCTGACTCTATGCGATCCCATAGAAGGCAGCCCACCAGGCTCCGCCGTCCCTAGGATTCTCCAGGCAAGAACACTGGAGTGGGTTGCCATTTCCTTCTCCAATGCATGAAAGTGAAAAGTGAAAGTGAAGTTGCTCAGTCATGTCTGACTCTTCGCGACCCCATGGACTGTAGCCCACCAGGCTCCTCCGTCCATAGGATTTTCCAGGCAAGAGTACTGGAGTGGGGTGCCATTGCCTTCTCCATCTTAACTTCACTAGAAATACTTTATTTCCCTCCCATCTACTATTTAAATCTCATCCATTCCTGAAGGCCCAGTGGAAAAATCTCATATCTTCTGGCAAACTAAAACCATTTTAAGCTACACTAACTTTCCTGAATACTTCTTGCATTTAAGTCAACACCATTTATTCCCTCTTACTATTCATACAATATTCATTGAATAATCATTTTCTGAGTGTTTATTGTTGTTTACCAGGCACTTTTGCACTGGCCAGAATGCAAAGATTTAGGCTTTCCCTGCCCTCATTAAGCTCACAATCAGAACAATAATGATTCAGTAGAAATACCTTAAATTCCACAGGCAAGAAGTACCAGCTGGAGGATGTAGGGGTACAGGACCAGACATGATTGTTCTTTTTTTCTTGGTTAAATTATCTTAAATGAAGGAAGTAATGGTAAATATATTAAAAGCTTTTGTGTCATGAAATAGATGAACATCTTAACTGACAAAGACAAAACAGATACTGGGCTTTGTTTTGTGATAAATCCATAGCCCTATAGATTATCATAAGGTTTCTTAGGCCAGCCGTGTGTTTTTCTTCATTCATTCAACAAATCCCAGAATTTAAAAGTAGCTCCTATTTGTCCTTTTGTGGCTCCTTAAGTTTCAGGCATGGTAATCACTAAATAAATACTTGTTGATTGAAGACAGTCTTTGATCTTAAGTTGGGGACAAGGTTTACACACATGGAACAACCATTGCACAAATGCAGCCCCTTCCTCCTACTGCTGCTCATGACATAAGGAAATGCTCATGAATTTGCAATGACATTTTAGTTTATTACTAGTGTCTTTAGGATCAAAAAAGTTCCTCCAGAGTGCCATGGAAATTTCTGTTTCTTCGTAACTTATGCTTGTGTTCACCAGAGACTTGTTGGAGCACAGCCAACCAAATGGGATTGGCTAGTAAAAGTGTTTGCGGGTGAGCATTTCAGAAACAAGTTTCAAGACCATTTGCTAGCAAACTCTCAGCAGGTGGAATTTTAAACAACATGACGTAAAATTTGATTTACAGAGGCCTAAAGGGGCAGATGACACCACCCTTATGGCAGAAAGTGAAGAGGAACTAAAAAGCCTCTTGATGAAAGTGAAAGAGGAGAGTGACAAGTTGGCTTAAAGGTCAACATTCAGAAAACGAAGATCATGGCATCTGGTCCCATCATTTCATGGGAAATAGATGGGGAAACAGTGGAAACAGTGTCAGACTTTATTTTTAGGGGCTCTAAAATCACTGCAGATGGTGATTGCAGCCATGAAATTAAGAGACACTTACTCCCTGGAAGAAAAGTTATGACCAACTTAGATAGCATATTCAAAAGCACAGACATTACTTTGCCAACAAAGGTCCATCTAGTCAAGGCTATGGTTTTTCCAGTAGTCACGTATGGATGTGAGAGTTGGACTGTGAAGAAAGCTGAGCACCAAAGAATTGATGCTTTTGAACTGTGGTGTTGGAGAAGACTCTTGAGAGTCCCTTGGACTGCAAGGAGATCCAACCAGTCCATTCTAAAGGAGATCAGTCCTAGGTGTTCTTTGGAGGGAATGATGCTCAAGCTGAAACTCCAATACTTTGGCCACCTCATGCAAAGAGTTGACTCATTGGAAAAGACTCTGATGCTGGGAGGGATTGGGGGCAGGAGGAGAAGGGGAGGACAGAGGATGAGATGGCCGGATGGCATCTCTGACTTGATGGATGTGAGTCTGAGTGAACTCCGAGAGTTGGTTATGGACAGGGAGGCCTGGCGTGCTGCGACTCATGGGGTTGCAAAGAGTCGGACACGACTGAGCGACTGAACTGAACTGAAAGGGGCAGAGGAGATAAAAGACATGATGAAGTTTATAGTATCCATATTCTTTGAGAGTAAAAATACAAGTTAGCATTCTTGGTGTTGCAAAACATCTCATAAGCTCTTTAGGTTGACACATATGCTTCTGGTAGACAGCCGTTCTTCAATAGATCTCAAGCTCCAAACAATAAGCTCTAGAGTACATAAAGTTTAAATACTATGCAAGGTCTTTCTGAGACCCTTGGTTTTTTCAATGTGATTCAAAAGTATGATCACACAAGGAAATTTCAAAACCAAACTAAGTAAAAAGACTATTTTCAACTAACATAAACCAGAACTATATAGAACCTAGTATTACACAGAAATAAAACTATTACTCACATTACTTTGACTCAAGAACCATCAGTTTCCTTATATTTATAACCTTCAAGTTGGTTTCAGCTTTCCTTTATATTATTCAGCAATTTTACTAAAGATGAGCAGTCTCACATGGTGTGCAATTTTCTCTTTAAATTTTAAATTCTCTGGGTATGGAAGAAAAGCTGTGAACACTTAATTGAGCAATTATTATTTTCTTAGTGAATATAGAGTTTGAGGATAATGCCAAATCTTCCTTTCATCAAGGAAATAAGTCTGACACAGGCAGTGGTATACACGTTGTCTGGCAACACCCCATCTTCAGGTGGAAGAGCCAAGTTAAGACTGAAAAGGGAACTCATCCTTCACCTCTAGTCACTGCTTGGTATCTACTGAGGTTCTTGAAGGAATGCCAATTAGGACCAATTTATATGTCTCCTTGTAGATTTTAGATAACTCTTCAGTAAGAACTGTTTGTTTATCTCATTTAGATCATTTTTCCAGAGCAAAAGTTGCAAACTTGCTGCTGAATGTGCTCTTTGCAGACCATTGCTAGGTTTCCATATGGATATAAAGCACTGGTACTTGAGAAATTCATTAAGAAGTGAGTCATTTGAACTCCCAGATCTAAATTTCTGGAGTGGTTCTACCACATTTTTTAAATGCTGTTCCAGAATTCAAGCAACAGAAAATCATATGCAAACAGTACACGAAATATGCTTAAACAAGGCATTTGCTGCTTCACAGCTTGTGTTATTGTTTAAGTAATTCTAATTGTTTTTACATTTTTCTTTATAAACAGCTGGAATCTGCTTCTCTGAACTTGTATCATTAGTCTTTTCAGACACTCACTGTCCCCTTTATATAAAACTTTCAAGTATCTGAGGATAGATTCCATGCTTGCCTTCCTGTTTAGATTTCTCTTTTCAATTAAACATCTCCTATTCCTGTACCTACAGCTTCCAAACTTCATCATTAATGAGAAATTAGCTTTTCAATAACTACATTTTGAACATAAGCTGCCAATAATCAACTCAAAGTTCAAAATATAGACTTGTATTTTACAGAATATTTTTATGTATAAGGTTTGTTTGAGCCCCATATTTAGTGGGCTGTAATACATAAGGTGCAGTCTAGCCATTACTATTGAAATATTAGACTGGTAGACCCAGGTACTGATAGCATATTTTTTGATTGTCTCAATTAATGAAATTTTTACTAGACACTACTAAGTGGTGATTGAAAAAATCATGCTGAAATATTACTGTCAGCTACTGGTGTAAAATTTCTCACCAGAGAACTATCACAACTTCAGAATAAAATGTTTGTTATCTAAATACAAATTTTAGCAGCCACTAAAATTGTTAGGAAGACCTCAGATCACTTTACTCCTTAATTATGTTTTAAAACAATTTTTATTATACATTATAAAATTAAAAGTTACTATTTGCAAAGTTTCACTTATTTATAAATATTATTTATTTAGTTATTTATAAAAACATAAGCTAGCACTCTAAATTTGACATGAAGATAGCTTGAGTTCCTTATCTCCCCACAAAATTTTCTCTAGTCTTTTGCAAAACGCTAAAGTGATTTGTCCAACAATGTAGATGGTTAACAGTCACCCAGGTGACAACAGCACTTCAATGCATCATGCTTTCACTTCTCATTAGAATTGCTCTATTACTGAAGCTTAACCAAATTTTCTTCATGCTTGGCCTTTCATTTGAGTCTGATACCCTACAGTTTTCTTCCAATATCAAATTTTGCTTTGTCTTGAATTATTTTCTTTCCTCCTTTAACCTACTTTCAAGAAATAGAAAAAGGCTCTTTGATGTGCCAATTCAAAGTGTGTTCAGATAAAAGGTAAATAATTCATTAGCCTTTTGAGAAGGGTTGACATTTGAATGTTGGAGGTTGTTTCCTTTACTCATCGGCTCTCCTAGTGAGGTTAGGTGACCCATGTTAGTGACTTGCTGGAGTGAGTTTTGAATTTGTGAAAAACTTCTAATAAAGACTAGTGATAGAAATAGCAAAGAAGAATCAATGAAATAGGAAAGTCCAAGTGTATGTTCTTATCAAGTGTTATACTTGTCCAATAGTTACAGACCTCTCTGAAAATATTTATGTGTGGGTGGAGGCAAGTGGCCCATTAAATTGTAGGAAGTATTATCAGATTTATCAGGACTTGGTTGTAAATTTGACTACACAGTTTTGGCTCATAGAGAAATGAGGAGGAAATATCTGATTAAAGTGTGCATTGCTGCTGAGGCAACTGAATGTTGCCATAGCAATTGAGATGAAATGTGCAAGAAGTGAGATAATTAAATCTAACCCCTTTAGTAGTTTTGACAGTCAATGCACTGCCAATAGGAAAAGTTATCTACAGTATTAAGATAAAACACATTCCTCATGGAAAGTCTCCTTACTAGTATTTTGTTGTTCCCTTCCTAAATACATTGCTTTGGGTGTCTAATTTGAATGTTCCCTTGTAATAATCAAATACAGTTTTGACCTTGGTCTGCAGTTAGCTAGAATTTCTGCTGGTTTATTGTAACATGGGAGCAGACATCTATAAAAAAAAATCCATTTTTTCCCTCTAGTTTCTAAAAAAAGTATACTAAAGCCAAAGCTGTCATATTTGAGTTTGAAATTCAATAATATCTAGAAAGTGCTGCCCTCTTCAGGAACTGATGCTCAAAAATACTTTGAATCTTTTAGTAGTTTCGTAATTATAAATATAAGCTATAACATCAAAAATGGTATTAATGATTCTTTAGAAATAAGCACTACACAAAATAAAGTATTTCTCAGTCTAAAATTTTCCATAAAAATCTTTCATTAAAATCAATAAATACAAAAAATTGAAATAAAATATTGATATTTATGATTAATATGAAAAGCAGTTTTCTTAAACTATGGTCATGGGAGAACTTCTCAATCATTCCAGAATGTCAGATATCCATAATTACAAGCCATATATTTCATTAATATTAAAAATATCTTTAAAAAATGTGAAAAACTAAGTAGGACACCTTTCAAATCTTAATTTTATACTTCAGCAAAAAGTCATTAATTTTGTCAATATTTATCATTTGAAATTTTCACTAGTTTTCATTTACTGAAACATCATCTTTCTTGGAAATAATAATTTCAAGCTACACTAACACATTATAATTTTTATTCATGATTACTTTATTCAAAAATAACATTGAAGGATCTGAAATGTCATTATCCAAATAGTCAAATAAACACCTTTTCTGCATATGTTATCTAAAAACTTAAGCTATCATCGTTTTGGCAGAGGGAGATGAATTGTGTGTTATTCTCTAGATTAAGTTTATGATGCATAAAAGAGAAAATGACAAATATATAATGACTATATATATCAGAATATGAGAAAAGCATATTTTCTTACAGCTGACATGTTCCTTTATCTTAGAATTACTGACATTGAGAAAGATTATTTTGTACTAATTATTAAATGTAAAAGTCACTGTTAATTTAAAAATTTTAAAGGACACAATAAATTCAAGAACACATATGCTTTTTCATAATATAAATTTATTGTAATTCTTTACCAAGCGATGCAATTAAAACCTGTTTTCAATGAACAGAAAACAATAAGAAAATATATATCTCTTTATTATCACTTATTTAGTGTGTAAAAATAGGAGCATGGACTCCTAATTTTGTTTTTCAGCTTCTGTATCAGATTTTCAGTTCAAGATTCCACCAAGAAATGTATTTACATATAAATAGATCTAAGTC
This sequence comes from Budorcas taxicolor, assembly GCF_023091745.1. Lineage (NCBI taxonomy): Eukaryota > Metazoa > Chordata > Mammalia > Artiodactyla > Bovidae > Budorcas > Budorcas taxicolor. Next base: position 62,496,912 of record NC_068912.1, on the reverse strand, counting down.
ATTAATGCTGACTTCAAGAATGTAAAATGCTCCTCAGTTTTTCCTTAAAGAGTTTTAAGTCCCATCTGTTTCAGTGAAAAATTCAGTCGAGCTAAAGGGGAGAAGGAGAAGGCAATGGCACCCCACTCCAGTACTCCTGCCTGGAAAATCCCATGGACGGAGGAGCCTGGAAGGCTGCAGTCCATGGGGTCGCTGAGGGTCGGACATGACTGAGCGACTTCACTTTCACTTTTCACTTTCATGCGTTGGAGAAGGAAATGGCAACCCACTCCAGTGTTCTTGCCTGAAGAATCCCAGGGACGGGGGAGCCTGGTAGGCTGCTGTCTATGGGGTCACACAGAGTTGGACACGACTGAAGTGATTTAGCAGTAGCAAGGGGGAGAAAGAACAACAACAACAACAACAACAAAACACCACACTTGACAATGTTCTCTTAATCCAAGAATATTTGTTTGGGAAAAATAAAATGTTTTATCCCTGATTTTGAAAGTAGTTATCACAATAGTTGCTTAATCCAAAGGGGCTTCCCAGGTGGCACAGTGGTAAGGAATTCACCTGCCAATGCAGGAGACACAAGAAACATAAGTTCGATCCCTCAAGAGATGCTGGTTCAATCCCTTGGCCAAGAAGATCCCCTGGAGTAGGAAATGGCAACCTGCTCCAGAATTCTTGCTTGGAAATTCCATGGACAGAAGAGGCTGGTGGGCTATAGTCAATGGGGTCGCAAAGAGGTGGACACAACTGAGCAACTGAGGACACCGTTCTGTCCAAAGGCATGTAACACATGTTTAAAAATTCTTAGAACACTGAGCTGTGTTTTCTGCAATAGATTTACTTCATTTTATTTTGCTGCTGATGCATTACATTTGGCAGTTAGGATCCCTGTGGATGGAGGTATAATAAATAATAATATTTCTTTGCTTTTCAGGGTATTTATGGCACAATGATAAATTTCATCTTTCCCAGAATGGTAAGTAAAGAGCTCTTTCTATATTTGATAGCACTGAACACAAACAAGAAAAAGTGAATTGCTATAATAGAAGTGGAGTATCATTTGCTAAATGTGTTGAATTATCTGATAATTATAAGGTAGCATATACTCCTCAAATAAATGGATACCACATTCAAATTCTATAAGCATTCCAAAATACTCACCAAAATATGCTACAGGGCTCTTCAGAGGGAATCTAAGGTTTTTGTTTTCTCTGTTGGATTGCATTTGAACATAGTATATTCCATAGTTTATTTTCTGGGGTAATTTATTTTAAAATATACACAGATATAGAAATAAATGTGGCTTACATTCTGTGAGAAGAAAGATACATATTGAGAGTGGGTGAGCAAGAGTCCTTTGGAATTTTTACTGTTACATAAAAACTGATTGTAATTTATGTTTGACCAGGGCTTTGCAGCATCTGTGAATTTAAAAATGTTTGTTTTCTAAGAGCATATATCATAACTTCTCCTAGGCAAGCTAGCTACTATATGATTTTGTTTAAACACATAGTTTTGTTGTCTTTCTGTTTTTATGACTTAAAATGGTAATATTTAGTTTTAGTCTTAATCATAACCTCTTTATAATTTAGATAACAATAAAAACCAATCTTATCAAAAGTGAAAGGTCAATGTAAAATGATATTTCTTAGTAAGCTATTTCTGTCTCCTATAAAGTTCTTCCCCCAGTGGTTCTTGCATATTACCTATAAAAAGAAGGAGTTTCTCACTGTAGAAAAATATACCTTGAGATAAACTAATCATCAAAAAGTGCTATGGTAAGTGAAAAAGCAGAGCACATTATAAATATGTTATATATTGTGCTTATGTATTGAGGGAAGAGAGAATTGGGATCATTCTATAGGCTTAGAAAAAAGACACAAAAGGTACACAGACAGTGGGAATATGGGTAGTTTAGTAGTCTTCATTTCTTCTTTATTTTCTGAGTTTCCTATAATAAGTAGATATTCTTATCAGAATAACAGCATTATTTGAATAGCAGACTGTTCAAAATAGTATACTATTATTAATTAAATGTATATACATAAAGTTGAGGAAATACCTCTGCATCAACTTCATAGCCAAAATGATCTTATACAATTAAAAACAAACAAACAAAAACCTTCCATTTAATCCCACAAGGAAGTAAAAATATAAAATGAAGATTAACTGGGTAAAAGTGTAAAATAAAATAATTAAATATTTAAAATAAGGTTGAAGCTATTACATTTATTAATTTTACTCTAATACAGAAATACTCCTAGAATTCAGGTGTATGTATGGAAAAAAATAGTCATTTTCAAACTGAAATATAAAGATCTGCAGATTCACATTAGTTTTTAGCATATAAGAATTTGGTGTTTTATGAACTTTTTTCAGATGAAGAAAAGATTAAGGTAGGAAAAGACCAAAACATGAAGGTACAACTTTAAACTCATACTTTAAATTGGTAGATCGTACTGGTTAATATTAGCAGAAAACTTTGATATAAAATCTACAGCGTGATTTACCCACCTACAACCAATTGTCTTTGCACATAAGTGCAGACTTATTTGGAAGAAGGCAATGGCACCCCACTCTAGTACTCTTGCCTGGAAAATCCCATGGACAGAGGAGCCTGGTAGGCTGCAGTCCATGGGGTTGCTAAGAGTCAGACACAACTGAGCAACTTCACTTTCACGTTTCACTTTCATCATTGGAGAAGGAAATGGCAACGCACTCCAGTATTTTTGCCTGGAGAATCCCAGGGACAGGGGAGCCTGGTGGGCTGCTGTCTATGGGGTTGCACAGAGTCGGACACGACTGAAATCACTTAGCAGCAGCAGACTTATTTTACCCACCTACAACCAATTGTCTTTGCACGTAAGTGCAGAGTTATTTTAAGGTCCAAGATTAAAACAAAATAAAGTATGTTAGCAAAAAGTGTTGCTTTTCACCTTAAATAATGTTAATAAACCATATGTTAATAGTAAACATAGTAAATAATGCAACTAATCAAATATTTTTGAGCTTAAAGATTTCTTCTCAAGGGTATTTTATTATCCATTGTAAAGTCAGCATTAAAATATTGTCGTTATTTCTCACAACTTATCTAGAAATAGGCCAATAATTTCAGAAGACAGCTGAGGGAGGGAGAGGTACTCCAGAAAGGATCTAGCAGAGTTCACATCAACACTTCCCAGGTCTTCACGTTCATCCTACTGGCTATCATTTTCCATAAAATTATGACAGAACTAGTTCTCTAATTGCCTAGCTCACAAATTGGAAGGCACACTATCAAAGTTGGGAGGAGCCAGAGAAGAACTTTCAAATCTATTCACAACCAGTAAGAGTTGAGGAATCAAAGATTAGTTGTATGATACTGAGTAAGATATACCATAAACTTGGGTTTAAAACTCCTGATCTGTTAAATAAAACAGTCATACTGGAAGACTTTTAATAAAATCTAAATTCTTTTCCAGCCCTGGAATTTTGCAACAAAATAGTATATCCTTAAACTTACTACACAGAACATGAGATAATACTGGAAGACTTTGAAGTTGTTACAAAGAAAAAGGTTTTAATGATTAAAAGAGTAAATTTCATTCATCTGCAAAATTCACTTACATTGATCTAAATTATCTTCTGTAAATGAGGGATTAAATATTTTGACCATAATACCATTTTTAAGATGTATCTAAAATTTTAACCTGAATTTTCTCACTTTGCTTTGAATTATAGTATGTGAGAGAAAATCTAACATCAGCTTCTTCTAAAGAATGGAGGGCCAAATTCATACCTATTTGTATATGGAAATATAGATTTCTATAGGTTTATGCTGCCCGAATGCTAATCTGAAATACTGGTGCTAAGTCCTTTCAGTTGTGTTTGACTCTGTGCAAACCCATGGACTATACAGCCCACTAAGCTCCTCTGTCCATGGGATTTTCCAGGCAAGAATACTGGAGTGGGTTGGCATTTCCTTCTCCAGAGCAATCTTCTCAACCCAAGGATAGAACCCGCGTCTCTTATGTCTCCTGCACTGGCAGGCAGCTTCTTTACCACTAGCGCCACCTGGGAAGCCCTGAAATACTGGGGGAATCAAAATTTTTAATTTATAATGTTATCTTTTTAATCCACTCTATAATATCTTTAGCACAACTAACATGACATTTTAGAAAGATGATAAACAAAATCAACCTCTTGCCCATAATCGAGTAGAGTCAATGTGAGAAACCATTAAATAAATACATCTGCTTATTCAAAGTATTTCTAAGTGTGCAACTTTAAACAGCCAAAGTTCTGAATTACTATATGAAATGACTTGAAATGTAAACATATATTTTGTTGACATGTATCTGTTAAAACTGAACTTTAAAACAGAATAACTCTTTAATGTTATTAAAAATTTTTAATAGGTTGGAGATAAATGCCAACTATTTATATAAAGCAAATTTATCAGTGTAATTAATCTGTATTTCAAAAAAATAGATCTCCTCTTTCATTCTCAATGAACAAAGAATGAGTGCATATTTCTGTGAATAGTCATAGCATCTAATCTTCAATTAACAATAAAACGTACTATATTTCTAAGGACATTAGTGAAAATTCATAACTTTATTTCATTAATGATAAAAGTTCCATAATGGATTTAACTATAGCCAGTAGTCATTTTGCCATTTATTTTTTTTAATTCCACAACAGTTTCCAAAATATCTAATGTCAATTTTTAGGTCAGATTGATAGTTATATTAAAGCATTGTTAATTGACCAACAGGTTGATTACTTTTAACATTTTAAAAGGAGAAAGATGAAAATAGGCCTCTCCTTTTCTTTCAATTAAAATTGCATGCAATTATTCCTGAAGACTATAGATCTCTTTTGGGATTTCCGGTTTCAAACAACTTTTTGGTTCATTTCACAGGAATAATATTCATCTTAATTAGGAAAAACAATTGATGGGCTTTTTACAAGAGGGAGTTCACTCTGTGCACTGATTACTACCACTAGATTATCCTGTTTAAAGAGAAAAAAAGCCCTTCTTTTAAGCAGATAGTGAATATGTTATCTATTAGTAGCCATTGTCTTTGAAGACAGAATGTTTTTCTTGATGAATGGTTAATCCATTTTGCTTTAACCACCAAATCTTCCTAACCACTATTCCAAATTTATTTCTAAAATGTTTTCAAATATGTAAATACACCAATCAAATATATAAACAAAAATTATTAATAAATAAAAAACTCATGTGTGGTACATTACTGAATTGTTTTACACAGGTTATAAGGTTAAAATACTTGCTTCACTTAAAAATTATTTTTTAATATTTAGTAACTAAAAAAATAAAATCTCAAATACATAATGAGAAGTAACACAAACACTTGAGAAGTAATCACAAATACTTGAGTATCCTGTGACCTTTCAAGCTCTCGACTTCTTTTCTACAATTACTTAATGTCAATTCAAGGTTAAACATTGTTCGGAATTTTCTCTGTCCCTTGTTTTTTCCTTGCGATTTCGTCTCATGTATTTGCATCCCTAAACATACCATTGTTTGGTTTACATGCCACAGGACTGGAAAAGGTCAGTTTTCATTCCAGTCCGAAAGAAAGGCAATGCCAAAGAATGCTCAAAATACTGCACAATTGCACTCATCTCACACGCTAGTAATGCTCAAAATTCTCCAAACCAGGCTTCAGCAGTATGTGAACCGTGAACTTCCAGATATTCAAGCTGGTTTTAGAAAAGGCAGAGGAACCAGAGATCAAATTGCCAACATCCGCTGGATCATGGAAAAAGCAAGAGAGTTCCAGAAAAAACATCTATTTGTGCTTTATTGACTATGCCAAAGCCTTTGATTGTGTGGATCACAATAAACTGTGGAAAATTCTGAAAGAGACTGGAATAACAGACCACCTGACCTGCCTCTTGAAAAACCTATATGCAGGTCAGGAAGCAACACTTAGAACTGGACATGGAACAACAGACTGGTTCCAAATAGGAAAAGGAGTACGTCAAGGTTGTATATTGTCACCCTGCTTATTTAACTTCTATGCAGAGGACATCATGAGAAACGCTTGGCTGGAAGAAGCACAAGCTGGAATAAAGATGGCTGGGAGAAGATCACCTCAGATATGCAGATGATACCACCCTTATGGCAGAAAGTGAAGAGCAGCTAAAAAGCCTCTTGAAAGTGAAAGAGGAGAGTGAAAAAGTTGGCTTAAAGCTCAACATTCAGAAAACTAAGACCATGGCATCTGGTCCCATCACTTCAGGGGAAATAGATGGAGAAACAGTGGAAACAGTGTCAGACTCTATTTTTCTGGGCTCCAAAATCACTGCAGATGGTGATTGCAGCCATGAAATTAAAAGACACTTACTCCTTGGAAGGAAAGTTATGACCAACCTAGATAGCATATTCAAAAGCAGAGACATTACTTTGCTGACTAAGGTCCATCTAGTCAAGGCTATGGTTTTTCCAGTAGTCATGTATGGATGTGAAGAAAGCTGAGCGCTGAAGAATTGATGCTTTTGAAATGTGGTGTTGGAGAAGACTCTTGAGAGTCCTTTGAACTGCAAGGAGATCCAACCAGTCCATTCTAAAGGAGATCAGTCCTGGGTGTTCTTTGGAAGGAATGATGCTAAAGCTGAAACTCCAATACTTTGGCCACCTCATGCAAAGAGTTAACTCATTGGAAAAGACTCTGATGCTGGGAGGGATTGGGGAGAGGAGGAGAAAGGGATGACAGAGGATGAGATGGCTGGATGGCATCATCGACTCAACGGACATGAGTTTTAGTGAACTCCGGGAGTTGATGATGGACAGGGAGGCCTGGCATGCTGCGATTCATAGGTTCGCAAAGAGTCGGACATAGCTGAGTGACTGAACTGAACTGAACTGAATAATATGTAAATGAAAGTGACTTTTCCATTCAAAAGCAAGTCTTGAGATTCAGCCATTTATTACACAGAAGTATAATTTATTAGTTTAGACTGTTGTATAGTATCCACTCTATGACATAATTTATTTGTCCTTTTTAATGCTGATGAATTGTGGGATTGCTTCAGTTCTTTGCTTTTGCTTTTTACTATCATACATAGTGCCACTATGAACATTCTTCAGCATGCATAGATGGATAGGTACAAAAATTTCTCTAGGTCAAATAGTTCTCAACCTGGAGTGGTTTTGCCCCAAGGGAATATTTGGCAACGTGTGGGAACATTCTGGCTTATCATAACTTGAGGTATGGGATGCCTAGGTGACTAAGTGGTAAAGAATCCACCTGCCAAAGCAGGAGACATGGGTTCGATCCCTGGTCCAGGAAGATCCCCTGGAGAAGGAAATGGCAAACTACCTCAGTATTCCTGCCTGAGATTTGGAAAACCCTGCAGTGGCCACAGGATTAGTAAAGGTCAATTTTCATCCCAATCACAAAGTAGGACAATAGCAAAGAATGTTCAAACTATCATACAATTGTGCTCATTTCACATTCTAGCAAGTTTATGCTCAAAATCTTCAAGCTAGTTTTCAGCAGTACATGAGCCAAGAAGTTCCAGATGTACAAGCTGGGTTTTGAAGCAGCAGAGGAAACAGAGGTCTAATTGCCAAACATTTGTTGGATTATGAAGGAAGCAAGGGAATTCCAGAAAAGGATCTACTTCTGCTTCATTGAATATGTGAAAGCCTTTGACGGTATGGATCATAACAAACTGTGGGAAATTCTTAATGAGATAGGAGTACCAGATCATCTTACCTATCTCCTGAGAAACCTGTATGCAGATCAAGAAGCAACAGTTAGAACTAGACATGGAACAACTGACTGGTTCCAGATTTGGAAAGGAGTATGACAAGGCTGTATATTTTCACCCTGCTTATTGAACTTATATGCAGAGTACATCATGTGAAATGCTGGGCTGGATGAATCATAAGCTGGAATCAAGATTGCTAAGAGAAATATCAACAGCCTCAGATATGGAGATGATACCACTCTAATGGCAGAAAGTGAAGAAGAGGAATAAAAGAGCCTCTTGTTGAGGGTGAAAGAGGAGAATGAACCAGCTGGCTTGAAACTCAACATTCAAACTAAGATCATGGCATCTGGTCCCACAGTTTCATGGCAGTTAGAAGGGGAAATAGTGGAAGTAGTGATAGATTTTATTTTCTTGGACTCCAAAACTACTGTGAACAGTGACTGGAGCCATGAAATTAAAAGACACTTGCTCCTGGAAAGAAAAACTGTGACAAACCTTGACAGCGCACTAAAAAGCAGAGACAGCACTTTGTCGACCAAGTCCATATGGTCAAAGCTTGGTTTTTCCAGTAGTCATGTATGGATGTGAGAGTTGGACCATAAAGAAGGCTGAGCATGGAAGAACTAATGCTTTTGAACTGTGGTGCTGGAAAACTCTTAAGAGTCCCCTGGACAGCAAGGAGATCAAACCAGTCAATCCTAAAGGAAATAACCCTGAATACCTATTGGAAGGACTAATGCTGAAGCTGAAGCTCCTGTACTTTGGCCACCTGATAAGAAGAGCCAACTCATTAGAAAAGACCCTGATACTGGGAAAAATTGAGGGCAGGAGGAGAAGGGAGAAACAAAGGATGAGATGGTTGGATGGCATCATCGACTCAAGGGATACAAGTTTGAGCAAACTCTGGGAGATAGTGGAGGACAGAGGAGCCAGGCATGCTGCAGTCCACAGGGCCATGAAGAGTCAGACAACTTAGTGACTGAACTTGGGGTATACTACTGTTTTTTAGTAGGTAGAGACCAAGGATGCTCTAAATATCCTATAAGGTGCAAGACAGCCCCCACAACAAAGAATTATCTGAACTAAAATGCCAGTAGTACAAGACTGAGAAACTTACATCTAGAATATATTATTGAAAATGAAATTGCTGAGTCATACAGTATGGAAAATTTCATATTTATTAGATAATTGCTAACTGTTGTTCAAAGTATCAGTTTTATACTCCTACCAAGAGTATAAAGATCAATGTTCCAAAAGATCTGCCTTTTAACACTTAATATAGTCAGATACTTAAAAATTTTATTGATTTTTGTGAAGGAAAGATAAAAAATTCTTATACTTTCAATTCCTGGAGAAGGAAATGGCAATCCACTCCAGTATTCTTGCCTGGAGAATCCCATGGACAGAGGAGTCTGGCAAGGTACAGTCCATGGGGTCGCAAGAGTTGGACATGACTTAAGTGACTAAACCACCACTACCACTTTCAATTCCTTGACTACTTTGAACATTTCAACATTAAATTGTAGGTTTTTTATAGTTATCCTCTATCAAGTTAAGAAATTTTATTCTTAATTTCCTTTTTAAAAAGTCTTTGAAGATGTTTAATTTTATCAAGTGTTATTTCTTACATTAATTTAGAGGAAAATATGAGTTTTATTACAAACGGTTGCTGAGACCTGAAATATCTCTCACCCTAAGATTGTTTGGTGAGTGAGGTGAACATGAATTTCATGTCCTTTCTGGCACAAGGGAAAAGTGATGAACCCAGCATTCAGTGCTAGAATGCAACATAGATATGTCCTCATCAGTAACCTGATCTACAAATAAAACCATCCCATGGAGGGCTGCAAGGAAAACTGCAAGTCTTAAATGCATTAAAAAAAAAAAAAGAATTCTCCCTTGAAAATTTATCATCAGAAACCAACATTACTGTGTTTTTAGTAAGAATTTTATAATCTCAATTGTCTAAAGATTCAAAGATAAGAAATTAAGTTTAAACTTGTCCCTAGTTATGCCTTTTGTGCCCATCAGAATCAAATCTCCTCTGGAGAGTCTAACTTTACTCCATGCTGCTGAGAATTTTTACAGAAAAAAATTCCTTAAGTACAAACCCACAATTAGAAATCACAAAGACACTGTAAAACAAACAAAATCAAAGCCAATATCAAAAGCAGTGAAAGATAAACAAAAAGGAATCAGGTTAAAAAAAAAAAGATTAAAAAGCAGAATCAGACCCACAAAGACTTCAAGTATTGAAATTGCCATTTTCATTCTTTCTTGTCCTGTTCTTTTATTCCCATTCCTGTTGCCCATAAAACTACCTTCAAAAATTAAATTTTTTTAGAATTTAATTTCTGCAAAATAACATGTACACCCTCCTATAAAGTTAGAAATTAATAATATCATTAAATTAAACTTGTTAAGCTAAACCTAGTTGTACTGAGATGGAATTTTGTCTTAACATTCATGTTTCAAACTATAAGAATTGTAGTGAATAAATCAATAAATAAGAGTAGAAATGAGAATATTTTAGTCAAATGAACAAGTATCATTATAAATACTGTAGTAAGTTAAAATAATATATTACTAGCTATAATATAGAAATTTTTTCAGTCTTTGTTTTTTTAAATAGATTTCCTTTAGCTAAATACTCAAACTGATAGATAAACTTTTATTTGTGCAGCATATCTCCACAACACCATGAGGCTAGTAGAATCCTAGCTCCCTGATGAGGGATTGAACCTGGGCCTTTCACAGTGAAAACACTGATTCCCAAGTACTGGCCCACCACAGAATTCCCAAGTATAGTGTTTCTTTTTCAACAACCTTCAAATATCTTTACATTTGTGTTTTGAAATTTTTTAAAAAGGATTTGTTTTCTCACTTAACCTTGCACCACTGATTGGTCTCATGCTGGGCGGTTGGCCAAAGCTGAGCCAATCATTGTCTGTCCTTGTAATTTTATGAACTGGAATCACAAAACAGACTCCTGGGCAAAGAGAGAATATATCACTTGATGAATCCCAGGGAAGACTGATTCTGCACCTTAATTCTGTTATTAAACTTTCTAGGGATTTATGAACCAGTAAATTACCTTTGCTGAAGCTTGAGTTGTTTCTGTAACTTGCAACCAAAACAGTCCTAATATCCTTATATAAAGAAAATTAAATTCTGATATGGTTTTCCTGCATGCTGATAGTCATAGGAGGCAATGATTGAATAATACTTTTAACACCTTTTTCACCTTAAGGGAAGGGAATTGGTAAGAGTTCCTGAGTGAGTTTTTTTGAAGCCCTACCTGGATCAGAACATACCTCTCCCCTCTGACTTATTCCAACACAGGTCAAAGTAAAGATCAGTTCAGTTCAGTTCAGTCACTCAGCCATGTCTGACTCTGCGACCCCATGAATCACAGCACGCCAGGCCTCCCTGTCCATCACCAACTCCTGGAGTTCACTCAAACTCATGTCCATAGAGTCGGTGATGCCATCCAGCCATCTCATCCTCTGTCGTCCCCTTCTCCTCCTGCCTCCAATCCCTCCCAGCATCAGGGTCTTTTTCAATGAGTCAACTCTTCACTTCTGGTGGCCAAAGTATTAGGGTTTCAGCTTTAGCATCAGTCCTTCCAATGAACACCCAGGACTGATCTCCTTTAAGATTATTTCTTATGACAAGGTTTAGGGACCACTACTATATAGACAAACTTTTGGAATCTAGAGGGCTTCCATCAGGAAGTCATTTCTGGTTGTAATATTACTTTCCAGTTACTTTCTACCTGAGATTTTACATGGCCTGAATGGAAGAGGAAAGGACTGAAATTTAAGGAATGAGTATAACAATTACTGAGCATTTTATGCTATGTTAAGGACCTGGCTGGTGTGTTTTATTTTTAGTTGTTAAGGGCTGCAATGTGTCCCCCCAAAATTCATGTGTTGAAGTTCAAACTCCCTGGAATTCAAAACATGAATATATTTGCAGATAGTCTTTAAATAAGTTATTAAGGTTAAATGAGATCATTGGGAGTGAGCCCTAAACCAATAAGACTGTGCGCCTTTTAAGAAGAGATTAAGTTCCAGACATACAGAGGAAAATGACATGAAGACACAGAGAGAAAGAAGATGGCCATCTACAAACACGGGAGAGCTCTCAGAAGAAATAACCCTGTCTCTCAAATCTACCCATAAAATTTCTTTCAAATGTCTGCTCTACCCTTTGTTTTCATTATTACCACCTTAAGACTGTGTTTTTCTTATTTGAAATATTCAAATAACTATCAGTTCCTCATCTTCATCTTCTAATTCAAACATTCATAGTCATGCTAGCAAAGCCACTAGATTGTGGATTTGTTGAGAATGAAGTCTGCTCTGTACTCTTTTCTTATCTGCTGTATATAATTTATGGTTCCTAAACCCAGCTGTGCATCAGAACTTGGGTGGCATTTTTTAATAGTCTGGGGTCTCAGACTATATCTGTTGAATCAGAATTACAGGCTTGTGGGTTAGAAATTGGTATTTTTTGTGTTCCTAAGTTGATCATGTAAGTAATGGGCAATTATTACTTTTATTCACCCTTTTTACTAACAGTCATATAACAGCTTCCTAAAAACTTTCTACCTTGACCTTTTTCCTATATTTCTCGCTGTGCCTTCCATTATCAAGATGTTTTGAATAATAAATCTACTTATACTTTTTAAAAGTAAAATGGTTATTCTTTTACATTGACAATGAATTTTAAGAATTTTCTTGTTGAAGGCCTATATCTATCGTATGTTATGTCCATATCCTGAGAAGCTACAAAAAAAGTGAGGAAAATACTTTAATATGTATAACAATAAAAATAAATGAAGCTTATCTAATCTGTTCACTGTGAAACTGATTTAAGTAGGTTTTAACCCTGGGATGTTCCCTTCAATACTGCCTCCAACTATATGAAAGAGTTGGCAGAAACGCTGACTTCTCTTGTATTTTGTGGCCTGGCTCTGTTCATATTAATACAAATTGTGTGGTAGGAACACAGAGGAAAAGTGGGTTTAGAGTTCACCCTGGGAAAGGAGGAAGAAGAAATGTCTCAAATGCTTTTCTAGTCCTCCATGCATGCTCAGTTGCTTCAGTCGTGTCTGACTCTGCAACCCCGTGCACTGTAGCCCACCAGGTTTCTCTGTCCATGAGATTCTCCAGGCAACAGTACTGAAGTGGGTTGCCCTGTCTGCCTCCTGGGGATTTTACTGACTCAGGTATGGAACCTGTGTCTCACATTGGCATTGTTCTTTACCACTAGTGCCACCTGGGAGGCCCCTAATTCTCCATATTGTAAGCTTAATTTATACACCTATCATACAGAAGGGCTCTGCAAGTGGTGTGCTAGTGGTAAAGAACTAGCCAATGCAGGAAACCTAATAGATGCTGCTTTGATCCCTGGGTGGGAAAGATCCCCTAGAGAAGGAAATGGTAACCTACTCCAGTATTCTTGTCTGGAGAATTCCATGGACAGAGGAACCTGGCAGGCTACAGTCCATAGGATCACACAAAATCTGAAGTGATTTAGCTCATAGCACATATCATACGGAAAAACTTGACAACTTTGTACTCTGAATGGAAAAACCTACTGTTTTTCTTTTTTTATTTTATTTTATTTTTGGTTTTTCTTATTTAAAGAAAAAGAACAGCTTCAAGACCTAAACCAGTGGCTCTTTGTATCTACTTACAGACAGAAAACATGAATCTAGAAAAAGATAACAAATGACGGCAATACTTAGAGACAAACTCTGCTATTAGTCAATACTTAGAATCAAAGGCACCCTTTCTAACCATCCTTAGACAACAAAAGAAAAACTTGCTGAATGTATCAGCCAAATTGATTAATTCTACTGATGTTTGTTTTGTGTCTATTATATCAACCATCATATAAGTAGATTAAAACAGACATGATTGCTGACTTTGTGAAGTTTTCAGTTAACAGAAGTACTGGTTTAAAAGAAAAGAAAAAAAAAGAGGGATACTTACAGGAGCCTGGAATGGAGTCAGTGAGGTAAAGTGTATGAGAAGAGATCATGCCCAAACCAAACTTCCTAGAGGGACCACTTATTTTCTGTTCAGATGTCAACAGCCAGGAGTATCTTGGAACTTGAACAAACAAATGAGCATGACCTTTTTCAGTAGAGTCTTTGCAACCTGTGTATACTTTTCAGAAAGCTTGGTACAAAATATAATATTCCATGGTCTACTTTTCCTGTTCTAAATGTATAATTCATGTATTCATTACACAAATATTTTATTTAAAGTATTTATAAAATTAGACCATTTAAGCAGACTTAAAGACCTCAGTATGAAGTAATATATTAACCAACTACCTAGTTCTTGACTTATTTTTTCCTGGTTTATGTGTCGAACTCTACACATGAACATCACCAGATGGTCAATACCGAAATCAGATTGATTATATTCTTTGCAGTCAAAGAGGTAGAAGCTCTATACCGTCAGCAAAAACAAGACTGGTAGCTGACTGTGGCTGAGATCATGAACTCTTTATTGCCAAATTCAGACTTAAACTGAAGAAAGTAGGGAAAACCACTAGACCATTCAGGTATGACCTAAATCAAATTCCTTACAATTATACAGCGGAAGTGACAAATAGGTTCAAGGGGTCAGATCTGATAGACAGAGTGCATGAAAAACTATGGATGGAGGTTCGTGACATTGTACAGCAGGAAGGGATCAAGACCATCCCCCCCAAAAGAGAAAGGCAAAATGGCTGTCTGAGGAGGCCTTACAAATAGCTGAGAAAAGAAGAGAAGCTAAAGGCAAAGGAGAAAAGGAAAGATATAACCATTTGAATGTAGAGTTCCAAAGAATAGCAAGGAAAGATAAGAAAGCCTTCCTCAGTGATCAATGCAAAGAAATAGAGGGAAAAATAGAATGGGAAAGACTAGAGATCTCTTCAAGAAAATTAGAGATACCAAGGGAACATCTCATGCAAAGAAGAGCAGAATAAAGGACAAAAATGGCATGGACCCAACAGAAGCAGAAGATAGTAAGAAGAGATGGCGAGTATACACAGAAGAATTATACAGAAAAAGATCTTCATGACCCAGACGCCCATGATGGTGTGATTGCTGGACTAGAGCAAGACATCCTAGAATGGGAAGACCAGTGGGCCTTAGGAAGCATCACTATGAACAAAGCTAGTGGAGGTGATGGCATTCAAGCTGAGCTATTTCAAATTCTTTTTTTTTTAAATTTCAAATTCTAAAAGATGATGTTGTGAAGGTACTGCACTCAAAGAGCCAGCAAATCTGGAAATCCAGCAGTGGCCACCGGACTGGAAAAGGTCAGTTTTCATTCCAATCGCTAAGAAAGGCAATGCCAAATAATGTTCAAACTACTGCACATCTGCACTCATCTGACACACTAGCAAAATAATGCTCAAAATTCTCCAAGCCAGGCTTCAACAATATGTGAACCGTGAACTTCCAGATGTTCAAGCTGGTTTTAGAAAAGGCAGAGGAACCAGAGATCAAATTGCTAACATCCGCTGGATCATCAAAAAAGCCAGAGAGGTCCAGAAAACCATCTACTTCTGCTTTATTGACTACACCAAAGCCTTTGACTGTGTGAATCACAATAAACTGGAAAATTCTTCAAGAGATACCAGACCACCTGACCTGTCTCCTGAGAAATCTGTATGTAGGTCTGAGAAATCTGTATGTAGGTCAAGAAGCAACAGTTAGAACAACAGACTGGTTCCAAATCAGAAAAGGAGTACATCAAGGCTGTATATTGTCACCCTGCTTATTTAACTTCTATGCAGAGTACATCATACACAATGCCACGCTGCCTGAAGCACAAGCTGGAATCAAGATTGCCAGGAGAAATTTCCATAACCTCAGATATGCAGATGACACCACCCTTATTGCATAAAGCAAAGAAGAACTAAGGAGCCTCTTGTTGAAAGTGAAAGAGGAGAGTGAAAAAGTTGGCTTAAAGCTCAACATTCAGAAAACTAAGATCATGGCATCTGGTCCCATCACTTAATGGCAAATAGATGGGGAAACAATGGAAACAGTGAGAGATTTTATTTTGGGGGTCTCCAAAATCACCACAAATGGTGATGACTGCAGCCATGAAATTAAAAGACACTTGCTCCTTGGAAGAAAAGCTATGACCAACATAGACAACATATTAAAAAGCAGAGACATTACTTTACCAACAAAGGTCTGTCTAGTCAAAGCTATGGTTTTTCCAGTAGTCATGTATGGATGTGAGAGTTGGACTATAAAGAAAGCTGAGTGCTGAAGAATAGATGCTTTTGAACTGTGGTGTTGGAGAAGACTCTTGAGAGTCCCTTGGACTGCAAAGAGATCCAAGCAGTTCATCCTAAAGGAAATCAGTCCTGAATATTCACTGGAAGGAACGATGCTGAAGCTGAAACTCCAATATTTTGGCCACCTGGTGCAAAGTACTGACTCATTGGAAAAGACCCTGATGCTGGGAAAGATTGAGGGCAGGAGAAGGGGACTATAGAGGATGAGATGGTTGGATGGCATCACCGACGCAATAGACATGAAGTTGAGCACACTCTGGGAGTCGGTGATGGACAGGAAAGCCTGGCATGCTGCAGTCCATGGGCTCGCAAATAGTTGGACACAACTGAGCAACTGAACTGAACTGAACTATGTGTCTAACATCATGGATCCTTCAGATTATCATCTTAACCACAAAGAACAATAACATTTTAGTCCTTTCAGACTTGGGTTAGCATCTCCACAGATAGGAAAATCAGTATTTTCTCTATCAAGCTATATCTCTGAAAAAGTCTGACTAAAAGAGGTTCTGTTTTTATTTTGAAATAGGCCTAATTATATCTTGCAGCTTCTTAATTTTGTCTCTTTGGGCCATTCAGAATAAAGCTAAACCTTCTTTCAATACTTTTTTAATTAAAAAATATGGGTGATATTTTTATAAATTTAGGATAGGTTTAGTAAAGAAAATATGGAAAATTGAAAGGCAGAATTAGCTATTTTGCCAGTACTGAAAACAATCATATTAAAATTTTTGATATATCTATTTCTGGTTTTTCTATACTGTAAATAGTTTTGATTCTCTGTTATTTCACTTATTTCACATAATTTTATCATATGTGAACATATACACACATACATAATTTATTTTAGTTTCCATCTATTGGAAGGAGTCTGTTATAGAGGATAAGTGGGCAATACTGGAGACAGACGGGTGCAAATTGAAGCATTATCATTCACTAGCATTTATGGTCTTGGATATGTTACTCAATCTCTCTCAGTTTCTGTTTTCTATTCTATAAACAGAACCTATTATTCGGGTTGTAGGTAGCATTAATTAATATAAAATGATTAGCTCCAAGCCTAGTGAATAAAAAATGATGAATAATGATTCAAATTATTATTATTTTCTTTATAGTGTAACAACTTTCAATATAAAAGTTCCTCAGTTCTTCTAACCTTTTTCCTATGAAAGTGAAAATTTGCTCAGTTGTGTTGGACTCTTGGTGACCCCATGGACTATGCAGTCCTTGGAATTCTTCAGGCTAGAATACTGGAGTGGGTAGCTTACTCCTTCTACAGGGGGTCTTCCTGACCCAGGAATTGAACCAGGGTCTCCTGAATTGCAGGCAGATTCTTTACCAACTGAGCTATCAGGGAAGTCCCTTTGCCACACAGACTGCTAGAAGTTGTCTCATCTTTTCATTCATATCTTCCTGAAAATCTTGCTCTCAGAATTGAGCATGGTAATCTGAACAGCTTGAAATTAGTCAGATTATGTCCTCCATTATACTATGCAGATCACAAATTAATGTGGCCAAATTTGTTCTTTTTCATCTTTTTCTTCTCTCTTTATTCTTCCTTTCCTCCTTTTCCTCTCCCTCCTCCTCATCCTTCTTGTAATCATATTATACCATTGATCCACTGCTGAAAAAGTTCCTCTGTTTTCCCCTGAGTACTAAGTCACATGGACTTTCCTGGTAGCTCAGATGGTAAAGCATCTGCCTACAATGCAGGAGACCTGGGTTCGATCCCTGGGTTGGGAAGATCCCCTGGAGAAGGAAATAGCAACCCACTCCAATATTCATGCCTGGAAAATCCCATGGACCAAGGAGCCTAGTGTGCTACAGTCCATGGGGTTGCAAAGAGTGGGACACGACTGAGCAACTTCACTTCACTTCACTTAAGTCACATATCCCTCAGATCAAATTTAGGCAGTTGGTGTTTTGGTCCCAAGACAGGACTTCACAATTATTCCAACCAAGTTGCACATTGTTAGATTTTGTTCATCTTCTAGTTGTTAAGAACTTCCTTAATCTTCTAATCCAGTGTATTTAATCACCTTCCTTATCTCATGAAACTGATTTTTGATAGAAATGTCTTAGAGTTTTACCTCAGTCATTGATAAATATGTTCTCATCAGACAAGGCCAGAGACAGAGGCCAGTGGTTTATCTCTGGACAAACCCTCCTCCAGAGTGACATAGATTAATTAAAACTGCATTGGGTGCAATCATTCAGCCAGATATGAAAACATATAATATTACCAGATATCTAGTACATTGATATGCTAGTCTATTAACTTTATAGAACAGAACATATAAAATTGGGCTGAATAGCTTATTCTTGCTGAATTTACACTTTTTCCTAATAACCACTTTTTAAAAATGCTCACAAAATTGTCTAAGTATGATCTAAGTAATTTTCCCCCATGCAACATCAGTTGCATGGATCTGAAGTTGGCAGACTCTGCCATTTTTGAATATAAAGCATTCTGCTTATCCCCTCTACTGTATTTTCTCAAAGGTAATTAACTAAATACTCCATCTCATTTAGAAGTCTCTGGTAGAAATTCATAGAGGCCAAGAGGCATATGATCAGCTAGACTAGTCAGGGTCTCCCAGTAGAGCATACAGGTGAGGTACTTAAACTGTAGTCTTAACTATTGATATTTTGCCTCAAATCCTAGCTCAATACTTCTCTAGTTGTATCAGATTATTCAACCTGATATAATGCTTACTTTATAGAGTTGCTATGATGATTAAATGAGTGAATGTATATACTGAGTGCATGATATCTATTAAGCACTCAATAAATGTTGCCTGTGTTATAATCCCTTTACTTATTGTGTTTTTCCAGTTTTAGCCAGTGTCTAGTGGTCAGATTTTATTCATTCAAAAAATATATATTGAATAGGGCTTGGTTCATACAAGGCCTGGATATACTGTACTGAACAAATCAAAGTCCTTGCACTCATAGAGCTTACATCCTAATACAGGAGAAAGAAGTAGCTGAAATATGTAAAATAATGGTGGCCAGTGATTAGAGGAATGAAAATTTTAAGGGTTAGAGAATGTTAGAGGGAATTATTTTAGGAAGCGTGGTCTGGGTCCTCTCTGAAGAGGTGACATACTAGCAGAGATATGAATGAACCAGCAGGGAAGAAACACAAAGGGGTAAAGACATTTTGCTTTCTCTAGTTCATGAATGATTTTTACTTTTTCAACTTTAGAAAATAGGCCTGCTCCTGTACGAATATTATATCTCATTTCATGCTAAGGAGATCATTTTTGGTTCTCTCTAGCCTTTTTCACAAGCCCCAGCTTATTTTGTGCTTTAGTCTTGCTGATGTTA
This sequence comes from Budorcas taxicolor, assembly GCF_023091745.1. Taxonomy (NCBI): domain Eukaryota; kingdom Metazoa; phylum Chordata; class Mammalia; order Artiodactyla; family Bovidae; genus Budorcas; species Budorcas taxicolor. The sequence continues at coordinate 62,477,538 of NC_068912.1, read as the reverse complement.
TTTTTATGGGTCTATGCTACTCTCTAATATCTGTGCTTGATTTCATGTCCCTTTTTACCACCTTTTGCACATGCTGTTTGAAATTCAGAGCCTGACAGTAGGTCCCTGTGCAGCACACTGGTTTCTCTAGTTTCCTCCTCATTTTCTTGCTCATTAGAATCATTTGTGTTTGTATATGCAGAACACTGCTTACATCAAACATCAAGAGCGCATGGCTGCTTTTTCCCAAGGTCCCAATCTTTTCCATTTTTACCTACTAGTTTCTGTCAGAACTGGGTCCAGAATAGAGTTCCCCTTACTACTTACTCTGCCTTCTGGGAAATGAAATTATCAGCAAGGCTGGTCAAGAAATTGTCAGTGTTTTACCTTCAGAGGAATGAAGGTTTCTGTAGGTACTTTGAGACTAATATCCCTAACACCAAGATGTGTTGCTGCCCTGATAATTTTCTGGTCTGTACCAGAAAAGCATCCTTCTGGCTGAGAAGTCTGTAATACAATCATGTAATGCTATCTCTTCTCTGTGTCTCCTCATTTTATGCTCGTCTAGATTTTTCTCCAGTGTTCCTCTACCCGCTTGAATTTACATGTAGGTTCCTTGGTTCTCACCAGATTATTCACCTACATTTTAAAAAGCATGATCTAATTTAAAATAAACTGGATTAAAGATTAACTTGTTTATATCCCCAACCTTTGTAGTACCAGGGACCAATTTCATGGAAAACAATTTTTCCAGAACTGGGAGTGGCGAGGATAATTCAAGAGCATTACATATATTGTACACTTTATTTCTAATCTGTTGCTGCCACTGATCTCATGGAAGGTGCCAGTATGAGGCCCGGAGGCATGGGGATCCCTGGTTTATATGACCAAACTTTATACCCAGGAAACCAGGAAGTTTTCATACTTTGTTATATTAACAAGCAGAGTGAAATCCTAGAAAACTTTGGAATAGAAAGTAGATTCTATTCTAATGAAGCCATACACTAGCTTGCAGATTTGTTGCAGGAAAGGGGACCCCTTCCAGGGCCCGAAACCGGGCTCTTGTCTAACACTTGGAAATGAATTGTCTGAGGAGACACATGTGCTGACAAAGCAAGAGATTTTATTGGAAAGGGGCACCCAGGTGGAGAGCAGAAGGGTAAGGGAACCCAGGAGAACTGCTCTGCCACATGGGTTATGGTGATGGGATTAGTTTCCTGGTTGTCTTTAGCCAATCATTCTGACTCAGAGTCCTTCCTGGCGGTGCACGCCTTGTTCAGCCAAGATGGATGCCAGAGAGGAGGAGTCTGGGAGGTGGTTGGACCTGTGGTGTCTCCTTTTGACCTTTCCTGGACTGTTCCAGTTGGTGGAGGCTTATCAGTTTCATGTTCCTTATGATCTTGTGTCATAAAACAACTTATGCAAATGGTTACTATGGTGCCTGGCCAGGGTGGAAGGTTTCAATCAGTGTGCTTCCCCTAACAGCTCCCCCCTGAGAGACTTCATACTCAAGATACTTCTTGGGAATTGGAGCAGAGGTCTCTTTCTTCTGTAACTTCTTCCTGCTGTGCGTGGGCGTAGGCCTGCCTAGAAGAGCAGAAGTCTCTCTCTACCTGATATAAGTCAATGTATTTTTTGTCTGAAACCAGCATTCACCCTTGTAATAACAGCAATTTAGTTTGAAACTGTTGGCTCCTCTCAGAGATGAAATAGCCAGGGGCCAAACAGGAAACCTAACAGAATGGTCATCACTGGTCCCCAGAAACAGAAGGCAACATTTGGGGTGAGGGCTGCAGGGTCTGTGACTTTTTTTTTTGGTTCGTGGTGATGCAACAGAGCTCTGCTCCAGGAATCTTGTGTTTAGTCTGAAGTTACCATTCTCCACCTGGGTGGGGGCTCAAACACATTGTTATGCATATTTCTTTGAGTAGGAACCAGGACCCTGTCTGGAGGCTGTACTACCATTTGAGTGTTTCTCTTGTTTCTGTATCCCCTCTCTTCCATGATTAGCCATTGTCTGAATCCACCCTTTGGAACTCAGGGAAGGTCAAGGAGGCTGATTGAAGCCTATATCTTACAGATGAGAAATGGAGAACACAGAACAGATCTCTATTCCAGAGCCCCACAGAGTTCTACTCAGTTTCAATTTAGGGAACTAGGCAACTATGACTGTGATAACTTCGTGTCAAAATGGAGCATAGGACTGCCTCAGCTTGGAGTGTAGACATTGAACTGGAAGTATTTCTGAGTTTTAAGTTCTAGATCTGAGTCTTGTATGATTAAAATCTCAATCCCTTGGTCTGCCATTTTGATGTAACAGACCCAGTTAAAAGTAGTTGGAGGAGTAATAACTGGAATTTAGTAGACAAAATAAATCTCATTTCTTTTTAGAAGAATAGGCCTGAAACCCAGTCTGGACCTGGCACTTCAGGGAGACTTGTAGCCAGGTAGCCAGTTGCCTAGTTTTATAAAAAGTAAGGTTGCAGTTACTAGCTTCCAGCAGACACTGTTTTGAGAATGGTGGCATCCAAGCCTGACATGACTCAGAAAACTCAAGTGTTTAGCAATACAAGGTCTAATCTGAAAGTACACCCATAGCATCACCTAGTTATTTCTCAGGATGTTTGAACCATAGCTACTATATTTTGACTTTTAATTGTAAACTTTTCCTTAATAGCCAAAGCAGATTTCACTGTTAATGACGTCAGTGTTTCTCTAGGTATGAGAAGATGCAAGAATTCTGACTCATAAAATCTTCTCCTAAAAAGATATAACTATCTGAAGGCCTGTTCTGCCAGTTTTTTTTTCTAGAGCACAGAGTGCCTTATTCCTGATTTTTGCCCTGAACTCCTTTCAGGGGAGCTGAAGGTCGGCAGTTGCAGTGGTCATGATTTAATCTTTGTAGATGTAGATGGCAAGTGTCAGTCTTCAGTTGGCAGAGCCCCTTTTGGTTCATAAACTTGACCATGATTCTGAGGGGGGCATTTCATGACCATTTTATCCTATGGTGCTGAGAATGTCCATTCTTAGGTTTGGCAAAGATTTTGTTCACAGGCCACTCAATGTGCTGTTACTGGACTAGGCCATAAAACAGTATCCAAAATTCTCTGGACCACCAGTCTTACTAGCCTCTTGGTCCAAGAAAACATTCCCTCTTGTTGCTTCTTCCCATATCTAGTGTTACACTGTTACCATCATCGATCTCATGTGGAACTATACATTATCCTATCAGAGGCCTCAGTCACACATTTGGCAGTGTAAGAAACAGCAATTCTGTAAAACAGGTGAAATATAAATAACATAACCAGCAGTATTAGTAAAGTCACGAGTAAGACTTAAGAGCTTCCATTAGATGTAGCCCGGTATATCCCAGGTCATCTGACTTAGTCTGCTCTGTACGAATCTTTATCTTCCAGGGAAATTATTTATTGGCATTGTCTATAAGGCACATAGCCCAATTTTTTAGTGTTACTAGACTGATTATCCTTAGTATGATTTAATTGTTTCCAACATTGAGGAGACTTCAAACCTAAATTACCATAGCCTGGTGTTATCTGTATAAATCCATCTCATAATTGTGGGAGATTTTTTTTCTCTTTTGTTGAAACTTTGCTTGTTGCTCTGATTGAGCTTGAGTAATAGAAGAAAGCTCAAATTTATGGCCAGAGTCAGAGCAGGCATTATTAACTGGCCTGGTGAGGGGATCCCATCTAGTAATATCACAGTGATCTGAATACGACTATAATTTTTTTTAAAGTAAATTTTCTCAGGGCCAACCAGTTAGAACCTTGTAGTAGAGAAATTTACCAAGCTAACCCAGAACTAGACACAGCTAACTGGCCACAAACCCAACAATTGGATTGATTTCTAAAATTAGCATAGGATCAGACCTATGATAGAAAAGCATTTGATTTATATGCAAAAGTCTAAGAAGTCAAGAAAACATTATAAATGATCATATGAATTAGGTCCAGCATCTTGGGCAAGCTGTCTACCTCTGATGTTGTCATCTTCTCATCCTGGTGTAGTGTAGTTTCTCCTCCATTTGAGCATCATTTTAAGGTGAGAACAGGTCAGCTGTCTTCTCTATAGACCAATCCAGTATAGGGGCCTTTGGACGTGGGAATTAATCTAAAAGTTAATTTCCCTTCAGTTTCGTGCATGAGCTAGTTAAGAGTACCTGATAAAAAAGTCCTTTCATCCAGGTTGGAGATAGTCCCTTAAATTATGTCTTTTTCCAGTCATGAGGCATCTGATCCTCATCCAAAGATAGATTACTGAGATAAGCTTCAGAAACAAACTTAGGTGTTCTTTAAGAATTCAATTAAATTTTCCATTAATATCACATAACAGCAAAGAACTATCCAAGAAATGAGTCTTACTAGATGCAGACCTCCATTAACAAACTGGGAATTAACATTTTTTGAAATATCTTTTTCTCCCTAAAGTTACCCTTATTTTTATCAAATATAACCAAATTAAGGCTAGTTTGTTTGCAAAATATGTCTGTTCTCACTAATTTTGGTCTGATGATTTATATAACCATAATTGATTATAGACTTTTTATCTTGCTGAAACATTTATCAAGTCTCAGATTGAACTTTTAAAATAAAAACAGGGCTGGGAAACTCATACCAAAGGCTTATCACAGATTTTGCCTAACAAATCTAGGTGAATTCTTTCCTTTTTAAGGTCTCAAAAATTCCTTGAGATTTTTGTACCTGTTAGTGAGATAACCTTCTTAACTCATTTGATAAATTTACTGGAAACCCAAGAATTTCCAATTTCTGGAGTCAGATAGAGAGAAAATATAATTTTTTGTTTATAATGTATAATTTTACTAAGTTCAGTTCAGTTCAGTTAAGTCGCTCAGTCGTGTCCAACTCTTTGTGAACCCATGAATTGCAGCACACCAGGCCTCCCTGTCCATCACCAACTCCCGGAGTTCACTCAAACTCATGTCCATCGAGTCGGTGATGCCATTCAGCCATCTCATCCTCTATTATCCCCTTCTCCTCCTGCCCTCAATCCCTCCCAGCATCGGAGTCTTTTCCAATGAGTCAACTCTTCGCATGAGGTGGCCAAAGTACTGGAGTTTCAGCTTTAGCATCATTCCTTCCAAAGAAATCCCAGGGTTGATCTCCTTTAGAATAGACTGGTTGGATCTCCTTGCAGTCCAAGGGACTCTCAAGAGTCTTCTCCAACACCACAGTTCAAAAGCATCAATTCTTTGGTGCTCAGCTTTCTTCACAGTCCAACTCTCACATCCATACATGACCACTGGAAAAACCATAGCCTTGACTAGACGGACCTTTGTTGGCAAAGTAATGTCTCTGCTTTTGAATATGCTATCTAGGTTGGTCATAACTTTCCTTCCAAGGGGTAAGCATCTTTTAATTTCATGGCTGCAATCACCATCTGCAGTGATTTTGGAGCCCCCAAAAATAAAGTCTGACACTGTTTCCACGGTATTGTCATAATTAGTTTGAGAGGAAGGTTTACCCTACTCCCAGAAAACATAAGACTGAAACCTGTAATTTTTCAGATAGAAACCATAAAAGTGATAAGCATATTTGCTGGTTCATTCAGTCCTTCTGTTAACTTTTACAAAGTCATCAGGTTTTCCATTAGAATACCAGGACATATGAACAGGGAGGCCTGGCGTGCTGCAATTCATGAGGTTGCAAAGAGTCGGACACGACTGAGTGACAGAACTGAACTGAACCAGGACATATCAGAATGTTAAGAATTCCATATAATTTATAGGATATCTGTATTAGTAATTTTACCATACATTATAATGAGCAGATTTATTACTCATATGATAATTTTTTAATGTAATTTAACCAACCAAACACAGTTTAATACCTCTCTTTGGGTTGTTTCAGGGGCCCTCTGAAGCACCCCAAAGTTAGCTAGAGGTCAAAAAAACTTCAAAAGAATTCGATTTAGTTAGTTTTATTTAAAAGATCAATTAAAAGCGTTTAGAACATTTGACCAGATTTAGTCAATGTTGATGGGTGTATCATTCAGCTTGTTGATGTGTCACAATGGGTGTAAATACCAAGGCTCAAGGTCTAGTGAAAGTCAGCTCCACCATCTTGGACCTAGTTGGCTCTAACCAGTTTTCTTATGGCTGTGTCATTCCTAACAAAATCCATTTATCTAACTAATTGTAATCCAATTTTAGAAAATCCTGATCATGCATAACTCTTTTTGGTATTTTTTTATACCTTTTTTTTTTTTTTTTTTTTACTGAAAGCACACTTCCTGCTTTTCTTTAGCAACCAAGAGCTAACTTTTATATTAGCACTTTATAGATTGGTGAGCACTGGAGTACCAGTGATAATTTCTAAAACCCTTGCTTTCTTAAAACATTTTAAGATGGCACCAAACATTATTCATTTATAGTCCCAAATCTCTTTAGTTTTTCTGTAAAAGGAAAATGTTTCAAAATCTTATTTATTTGGAAATGACCTAATTATTCAATAGACTTCCAATATTTAGTTTAGCACAACTCTTAGAAATTCAAGTTATGCCAATCTGGAGAGACTATTTTAGACAGATATTTCTAAAGCATAATTATTTGTAATAGAGCTTATCTAAAAGCTCATATCTCATTTACTTTTTTTTTTAGAAGTTTCTTCACTCCAGGTAATTTCCTTGTTGATAAACTTGTAACAGATATGATAATATTTGACTTATATTAAACCTAGGTACAATGAAAATATTTTATTTAATATTAATTAGTCTAAGACATGTCTATATTAGAGAGGCTAACAAACAAACATTAATATCAGGTATTTAATACTGAATATTTACCAGTTCACATGAACCTGGAATTCATTGTTTAATTTACAATTATTTGATTTGTAAGCACTTACCTTTTTTTTAAGCCAATTAAATAAAGCTCATTTACAAATTAATCTCAAAAATATTACCCAGAAACAAAGGCATACCAAGACATATTTAGACAGACACAATGCAAGATCTAGCTTCATTTTCTAAGCTTAGTCATGAATTAGATATTACAATATAAAATCTACTAGTTTATAGAAAACAGTTGGAATAAATAAAAAATTTAAAGGCTTTTCCCCATTTTCCCTCAGTCTCAGGTGTTAGAGATGGTTTATATAAATGTTCCTGAGAGCCCTGGTCTCAAGGCACAGGGAAAGAAAATCAAGTTCTAACAAAATGGCGGCAAGTCTAAACCAAATGGTGGCCAGACAAAACAAAATGGCCATCAAAAATCACAACACAGAACACAGAGTTAAAACACACATATAGACCTGGCAGTCCTCATCAGACACTCCCTTAAATACAAGAATACAGTCTCTCAGAAAACCTCCTATAAAGACACAGAACTTCAGATCCAAGTACTAACAGTGTAAATGAAAATATCTCAGGTCTAAAAAAAATTTCAAAGGGAGGAAAGGAAGCCAGGTTGAAAGAAGGAGGAGGAGGCGGGAGAGGGGGTGAAAGGGTGGCCTTACAGACATCTCCTGCCACCTGCAGATACCCAGGTGTTATGGGACTTTACCCTGGGCCTCCGGAGTAGGGAGGACTGGAACTCAGCCCTACCAGAAATCAGACCAGAACAGAATCAGAATTTGAGTTCTCTGCCAAGAGGAGGTGATGTCTCCAATCCTCAGCTCAGGCTGAGGCCCTTCGACCAAATTCCTGCATCCAGGACCGGGGGACTAGAAAAAAAGGGGAAGGATAGGAATGGTTAAGGAGAGGGAAGAGAGAGGGAAGGGGAGAGAAGTCAATAAAGTCTCTTGTTCTTACCGGTCGGGGCACTCTGTCCAGTTGTCCACATCAGGAGAGACCAGGCACAAAAAGGTCCCAGTTGTAGCCACTGGGTCTGATCCATTGGCAGGTACTCCACTGAGTACCCCGAGTGGTCAGGATGTCAGTTGCAGCGAAGAAGAGTCCCACCAGAGTCGCCATTTGTTGCAGGAAGGGAGACCCCTTCCGGGGCCGGTAACTGGGCTCTTGTCTAACACTCGGAAATGAATTGTTTCAGTCAGTGTGCTTCCCCTAACAGAGTCATCACATGTCAGAATCAAGGGCCGTTCACTTAAAGATGAAAGATCTAGACCCTCTGCTTTTATGATGAACCAATTGTAGCATAAAATGTTAGTTGACTTTTCCACAGTCTCACAGTTTGTTAGGGATAGTTACTGTGAGAAAAGGTGATTTCTTCCTCAAGTCAGTAAATTTCACCCTTACTATGTTAGCTTCCATTTATAGCCCAGAGGCTTATTCTCCTTCTGTGAAATCCAAATAATATCTGCCACCCTTTCTACCTCACACCTTGTTGTGAGAAGGGAAGGAGAAAATAGGTGTGTAATAATAGTGGCTGTATAAGGTGGTATTATGATGATAGTGATTTTAATGATTTAATCTGTAGGTTTCTCTGGGGCTTTTTTTTCCTTCTTAAGTGATTTGTACTTTTAAATTTAAATCTGTGGTGAAATGTGCTTATTTTGTTAAAGATTCACACCAAATTGTAGGCTGCATCCCACAGAAGAAAGAGCCTGAGTTTTGGCATCCCTGAGACCAAGATGGTTATCTTTATTTCCTTATCCAAGGGATACATGACAATGCATCCTTTTAACTTCTTTGAGTTTTCTCACCTGGTAAAGGCTACACATTCCTATCTTTTATTGTTATGAAAATTGATAAAAAAGCCTCAATATCACTGGTAATTTTTATTTATTTTTTTTCTGTTTGTTTTTTCCCCTTATTCCTCAGATTTTGAGCTTCTCGATGGCACACACAATTTATTTGTCCTTGTATTCCTACGGTTTTGCGCTCAGGAGCTACACAGTATGTTTGTTAAATGAATTATTTACCAAGGTGAACAACGCAGACTGGGTCTGAGGGTAGCAGCATTTTGTAAGTCAGTGTTTTTCCAACTTTAAACAGCACAACACTGAGTTTTGTAGAGGTACCTCAGGAGCTGCTAAAATTAGTAATGAGGGCATAACTGAGAGTGAACTGTTGGCCTTTATCTTGCTTTAATCAGAACAGAAATATTTGTTTCTTATTAATATATTGGGCTGCGATGTAAGATTGTTTTCAAGGAAAAGGTTTTTCAGCTAAAAGAAAACTGAAGCAAGGCTTTAGAGTCTTAAAAATCACATCTCCTAATGCTTCTTTTTACCATTAGACATCTTAGGCAAGTTAACCTTTCTTCGTCACAATTTCCTCATTTACCATAGGACTTACAGCATTTCAGGCTGGTTATAGATGGGCAGGAAGATATCATATGCATAACAGCTATTTCCCAATGTATTCAGCCAAGAATACCAAACTAAGGAATTCCCCTGCCTCCCAGTGATTCTGATTCCGTGCACTCACTGCCTGGGTCCAGGTTCAGTCCTTAGTGGGAGAACTAAGATCGCATGAGCTGTACGGTGCAGCCAAAACCAAAACAAACAAAAGTGGTTCTACCTGGTTCCAGGTGGCCGCTTTTATCAGGAGCAGGTGCATGCAGGCACTGCGTACCATGGCTTGGCTTCTCTCTTCTTTGGTTTCTCTGTGAACCACACCACTGCCAAGGACACTGTTGCCAGGTTGAAAACCACAGTTTTCTAAAACTCAAACTGGCCACTCTAGAAGAATTTATACTTATTGCCTGGGTACTTCTATGTGCGAAAATGCTTTTAAACATCAGGCTCTCCCAGTTCTAGAACCAAACTAGCACAAGCAAGAAAACCTCCTGTAGGCAAAATGGGGAGGAACTGGCAAAGTCCTTGAATAGTATATCCGCCTCCAGCTTCAGTGTTCACATCTCCCTGGAAGTTCACTTGGAAAATTAAATAAAGTAGGGGTAAAAATATAATATTTAGTAATGTGTAAATGGCAGGGCTTGGGAACCTATAGATCAGAACAGATGCTGGCCATAAACTACCAGCAAGCCTTGCCGAGGCTTGCCAGCTGAATGAGAGAATGAAGCAATATTACAATGTCTTCATGATATCTGACACAAAGATGGTTCTTGATTAATGTTCATCTCCTATGCTGCTCCCCTTTTCTCTTGAACAAAACCCAGTAAAAATTAAACAAAATGGTAAATCCAAGAAGGCATATCCCCAAATAACCCAAGAAGTCTAGCTTATTGTCTTAGTAGTACAATATATAAATAAGGGGATAATTTCTAACACTGAAATTCACTCTGTGGTTTACAGTAAAATAGGCATATTTAAAAATTAATTGTAAACTATTCCCTGAATCAGAACCCACATGTTAAATAATACTATAGTATATCTTAGTTATACCCAGTGGGGCCATTATTGCTCTTCTGAGTTTATCACTTTCCCTGCTAGGAAGAGTTAACTCATTTAATTTAGTTATATTCTGTCAGTTGCTTTAAGGCAATGTTTCCCAGGGTTGGCAGTAGAAATGGGAAACACCTTCCCAAAGCCACTTGAACCTTTTTCTCCACTCCCTCAAGTCCTTCCAAGATTTTGGTGCCTTTCTTCTGCCAGAATGAGCCTTTGGAAGTGTGTATACAATACACTAGGTAACTTGGCTCAGGAAAAAGTAAAACTAACCTTTGCAGGGTAGAGGTAGGGAGGTGGAGATGTCTTATTGTTGTTAGAACAAAAGAGGAAAGAAAGAAGACATCTATGGAGCAGATGAACTGTATCAACTCAACAGTGGAGAAGACAGGGTGGAGGGGGCATGGACCAGAAATAGAGAAGAGATGGAAGGACAAGTAATTGACCAACTTCCCCATTTAGTCAGGCTTCTCTCTAGTCTCTTCATCAGGTCAAGCATTTGCTTAGCATTGGGAATCTCATAGCAGCTCTTCTCTTTATGGGGCTGCTAAAAAGACTAAACACAAATTTAAGCAGTGGAGGTGCTCAGTCATGTCCAACTCTGCAACCTCATGGATTGTAGCCCACCAGGCTTCTCTGTCTATGGAATTTTTCAGGCAAAAATACAGGAGTAGGTTGCCATTTCCTACTCAAGGGGATCTTGCCAACCCAGGGATCGAACCCATGTCTCTGCATCTCTTGCATTGGCAAGTGGATTCTTCACTGCTACACCATCTGGGAAGCCCAAATCTAAGATTATCATACATAAAGGCATATGTTTCCTGTATTGACTTTTCCTGCTCTTTTACTTTCCAATCCTTATTTTCTCTTTGCCTTACCATTCTTAGTTACTTTTTATTTTAATGGAGGTATGAAAGTGAAAGTGAAAGTAACTCAGTTGTGTCTGACTCTTTGAGATCCCATGGGCTATACAGTCCATGAAATTCTCCCGGCCAGAATACTGGAGTGAGTAACCTTTCCTTTCTCCAGGGGATCTTACCAACACAGGGATCAGACCCAGGTCTCCCACATTTCAGGTGGTTCTTTACCAGCTGAGCCACAAGGGAAGCCCTAATGGAGGTATAGTTAATGTAAATATTATATATGCTTCATGTGTATAACATACTGATTCACAATTTTTAAAGGTTATATTCCATGTGTAGTTCTAAAATTTTTTTTTTATATTCTGTGTTGTACAATGTATCCTCATGGCTTATTTATACATAGTAGTTTGTATCTCTTAATCCCTTACCCCTATCTTGTCTCTCCCTTTTTCCCTCTCCTCATTGGTAACTACTAGTTTGTTCTTTCTGTGTGAGTCTTTTTCTTTTTTGTTATATTGAGTTAATATAAGTAAGTAACTTGTTTTATTTTTTAGATTCCACGTATAAGTGGAATCATACAGTATTTGTCTTTGTCTGACTGGTTTCACTTTAGCATAATAAACTCTAAGTCCATCCATACTGTTACAAATGGCAAAATTTTATTCTTTTTTTAATGCCTGAAGAGTATTCTATTGTATATATGTCCCATATCTTCATCAATTCAGCTGTTGATGGACCCTTAGGTTGCTTCCATATCATGGCCTTAGTTATAGTTATTATTTGCCTATAAATCTTTGTAAATTATTTTTGGACTATGAAGGGTTATAAGTCAACAAAAATGAATTAGGATGTTTATAAGACAACTATCTTTAATTGTATTTAACTCTTAAAAGTATAAGTTTAACCAGATTATCTTCTTATGGATTTAAGGAAAAACAAACCATTTACACTAATAACAAAAAAAAAGAATGAAAATCGTAAGCTATGAACATAACAAAAGAGCAAGTGGACTCTTCAAATTGCTAACAAAATAAACCAAAGTACCAACAAGAACACTGACATACATATCATAATAGATTTCTATGTAGTCAATATAAAGCTGTATATTTCAAAATATACTTCTGAAATTCTTTGCTTTAATATAACCCAAGTGGAAAAAGATGTAAGAATGTTCAAAATTGTTCCTCATCAGTTCATACAATTTCAGGCATTGATGTAGCAGCATTTTGAATAATTGTCAAATGTCTTATAGTATTGATTATACCAAAATAATAGCAAATATTTAAGGACTTACTATGTGCCAGGTACTGCCTGTATTAATTCATATAACACAACAACACTACAAAGTACATGTAATTATTATTCCCATTTTATAAATAAGAAAAGAAAATAATGGTTAAAGATGAGCTTCTATAACTTATGCAAGGATACACAGCTTGAAAGCGGTGGAGCTGGGATGTGAACCCAGGAGGCCTGGTCCAAATTCTAAACTTTTACGTTACTTTGCTTTTGTGAAAAACAAAAACAAAAACAAAAACTTTTTTTAAAGACCATCTTAAAATTAGCATTAACCAAAGTTAACAGTTAAAACTGGACATGGAACAGACTGGTTCCATATAGGAAAAGGAGTACGTCAAGGCTGTATATTGTCACCCTGCTTATTTAACTTATATGCAAAGTACATCATGAGAAACGCTGGGCTGGAAGAAGCACAAGCTGGAATCAAGATTGTCGGGAGTAATATCAATAACCTCAGATATGTAGATGACACCACCCTTATGGCAGAAAGTGAGGAAGAACTAAAAAGCCTCTTAATGAAAGTGAAAGAGGAGAGTGGAAAAGTTGGCTTAAAGCTCAACATTCAGAAAACTAAGGTCATGGCATCCGGTCCCATCACTTCATGGCAAATAGATGGGGAAACAGTGGAAACAGTGGCTGACTTTATTTTTCTGGGCCCCAAAATCACTGCAGATGGTGATTGCAGCCATGAAATTAAAAGACGCTTACTCCTTGGAAGAAAAGTTATGACCAACCTAGATAGCATATTCAAAAGCAGAGACATTACTTAGCCGACTAAGGTCTGTCTAGTCAAAGCTATGGTTTTTCCAGTGGTCACGTATGGATGTGAGAGTTGGACTGTGAAGAAAGCTGAGTGCCGAAGAATTGATGCTTTTGAACTGTGGTGTTGGAGAAGACTCTTGAGAGTCCCTTGGACTGCAAGGAGATCCAACCAGTACATTCTGAAGGAGATCAGCCCTGGGATTTCTTTGGAAGGAATGATGCTAAAGCTGAAACTCCAGTATTTGGCCACCTCATGTGAAGAGCTAACTCATTTGAAAAGACCCGGATGCTTGGAGGGATTGGGGGCAGGAGGAGAAGGGGACAACAGAGGATGAGATGGTTGGATGGTATCACTGACTGAGTGGACATGAGTTTGGGTGGACTCCGGGAGTTGGTGATGGACATGAGTGCTGCGGTTCATGGGGTCGCAAAGAGTCAGACACGACTGAGCGACTGAATTGAACTGAACTGAAAGTTAACGGAATTTAAACCTTATGAGGCCATTTGCAGATCTTTTACAGCTGATCTTTTTCAAGGTGAGGGAGAAGAAAAGGTTAATCTCCAATATAGTCTTATTTTTCAAAAGTTACATCTGTGGCTTTTTTGGAAAGGATATGTCAAGCTCTTCAGTGGTGACGTTCCAAACACTTTTGCAAAGCAAAGTGATTTAAAATGGTATTTACCAAATACTTGACTGTACCAACCCGTAGAATTTTAAATGAGAAGTGAATATAAATAATTTCACCTAGGAATAGCCTCATGCTATGCTTATTAAGCATCCAGAAAAGAAATCCCACTTCTTAATGTATGCATGTTATTTAAGAGTCAAAAATAACAGTAAAACTATTTTGTACTTTTTAACATGGACACAAACTAAATTAATTGGCCAAATTAATTATTCAATTTTATGAATTAAATATATCTTTTATTTTACAATTTGGAAGGAAAAGTGAAAAGGAAGGAAAGATAAAATTTTTTAAAAAAAGAAATGCTGAAATTAATGGAAACTCAATTTTCTTTTCATCATTTAGAAGCACCTTGTGTAGTGAAAAACAAAAGAACACTTCTAATACGAAGGAGATTCAATCGTATTTGCCAATATCTGTTTCTAGGTACAGGAAATGATTTGTAATAATTTTCTTTTAAATTGTGTCTATTCTAACAACTGATAGATCTAACTGTTCTAATAGTCTTAATGGTGAAGCTGCCTAGATAGTTCTTTAATAAAATAAAATGTTAGGCAGGTGTTTGTGCACTTTAAGAAAAGAACAGTTAGTTAAAAATTTTATAAAGCTGTTATGACATGAGCACAAAAGTCTTTTTAGAGTGGATATATTACTTGTGATTTTTAACTGATACAAAGGATATTATGCAAATAATATAATTTATAGGAATTTTAAAATATAAGCATGTTTAATTAAAGTGATTTTCACTTTGTGGAATAATTTATTATGATCACATTTTCTAGTTTGCATACTTATATAAAATAGAGTTATATTCCATGGAAAGATGTTTTGACCTATGATCATAATCCATAAATAACAATACAAAATAAAATAAGAATAATGATATACTAAAAATAAGAAACACACATTTTCAATAGTGAAAAAAAAAAAAAAAGAGATCCCAATCTCAGGTTCAATAGATAAACTCAATTCTAAATAAATAGTCTCCTTTGATAAGTATAACTTTAAGGAAGAATACTTTTTGAATATATCTGAGACCATCAATTACTTTCAATAATTTTTAGTAAAAGCTTATCTTGTTTGCTTTAAAACATTTCATACTTAATGGTTTCTGCTAAATTAGGTGTCTTAATTATTTGTTTAGCTAGCAAGTCTTCTGAACTATATGTATTAGTCCTTAAAAGGGTGTTTATTTTCATTTTTTTGGTTGAAAAAGACTGGTTCCTTTCATTTTTTCTCCATTGGTGAACTATACTTATGGGATATTAGGTAATACAGAAGAATCAAAACCATCATTTGGTAATGCCAAGGTTTTGTCTCATGTAGGGAAACTAGACTGGTCTCAGAAAGAAAATAAAATGCAAGAGTAAACATCAGTGGAAGAGTGGTGGAAAGTGGTTTCAAGTGATGAGTAAAGAGAAAATTATTACATGTAAACATAAGTAGAGAGGATTAAGCCAATCAGTAAGAATAAGGAGGGCACTATAACTTTATTATTGAGCTATGTAGTAAGCGCACAGAGGAGTTAGTGTACATGCAAAGCCTAACAAAAAAAGACTATGACTACTATTTAATACATTTCCTCATAACTTAAGATGCATATTAACAGTATATGCATATCACACATTTGTTTACTTATAAATTACTGGTCACTGCAGCTCAAAAATTAAAATATTTAATGTGAGTCAATAAAAAAAAATGTTAGCAAGTGAAGGGCAGTTGGGTGAAATATATAGTCCTCTTCATCTATCATGCCATTTCCCACTTTACAGAGATAATAGGGGAAGATATATTTCACTTTTTTTGAATGTCACTCTTAAAGGAGAACATAAAACAAACACACAAAAAATCACAAATTGGTTGACTCATGACACAAGATACTGCCTTGGTTCTAAGAAGGTAATAAGGAATGGTGGAGAGTGTGGTGAGTCCAAGAGTGAACCTTTTGTTTGAAAGAGAAAGCTTCTCCTGCCAAGGGTTGCTATGAGGTATTCTACATCAAGAGGAGAGTAAAAAAGCTGGCTTAAAACTCAACATTCAAACAACTAAGATCATGGCATATGGCCCCATCACATCATGGTAAATAGATGGGAAAACAATGAAAACAGTGAAAGACTTTATTTTCTTAGTCTCCAAAATCACAGTGGATGGTGACTGCAGCCATGAAATTAAAAGACGCTTTCTCCTTGCAAGGAAAGCTATGACAAACCTCAACAGCATATGAAAAAGCAGAGACATTACTTTGCTGACAAAGGTCCGTCTAGTCAAAGCTATAGTTTTTCCAGCAGTCATGTACAGATGTGAGAGTCGGACTATAAAGAAGGATGAACACCAAAGAATTGATGCTTTCAAGCTGTGGCGTTGGAGAAGACTCTTTAGAGTCCCTTGGACTGCAAGGAGATCCAACCAGTCCATCCGAAAGGAAATTAACCCTGAATACTCATTGGAAGGACTGATGCTGAAGCTGAAGCTCCAATACTTTGGCCACCTGATGGGAAGAGCCAACTCATTGGAAAAGACATTGATGCTGGGAAAGACAAGGCAGGAGGAGAAGGGGATGATAGAGGAGGAGATGGCTGGATGGCATCACCAACTCAATGGACCTGAGCTTGAGCAACCTCCAGGAGATGGTGAAGGTCTGGGAAACCTGATGTGCTGCAGTCTATGGAGTCACAAAGAGTTGACACAGCTGAGTGACTGAACAACAATTCTATGTCAAAAGTTGCTGGACCTACTCCTGCTCCCCTCACGCCCTTCCCAACCACCCTCCCCCAGCCCACACAAGCTGAAAATCCAACTTTAACTGAAGCCTTTCAATTTTTAAAAGTTGACAAAAAGTAGATTAAAAATAAAACACTGTGTGGCCCAACACCTATGGGGCTAATAAATTACTTTTGTGGTTAGATTTTACATAAAATCTGTTTTATAAATAGATTTATTTAAAAGATTTTATATAATATATGACCTCTATTATGTGCTGTGCTAAGAGCTGGGCATATAAACTTTAGTGTGATTTTAAGGAGCTTACTATTTAGTAGGGGAGGAATAAATCAATAAATACAGTGATGTGTGTAATAAGTGCTATGATAATCAATGGTCAATTGATGGTCCTTCAACATTGAAAAATCCTATGTCATCAAAGAAAGATAAAATAATATTCAATATGATTTTCTTAGATAAAAAGTACTATCATAATATATTTTGGAAAGATTAAAAAAGAAAATAGAATGTAAACAAAAAGAAATAATATTTAAAATATCAGCAGGAAGTCAGAACATCTTCTTTGATAATTTTGATTAATATACTCTAAGATAATAACATTGCTGGTGATTTGGAAGGAAAAAATTGATAAAAATTCTTTTGGCTCTTGAATGTAGGGTTCCAGTCTTTGCTTAGTGAATCATAAGTGAACTAAAATGGAAGTATGGTACCTTTTACCATAATGTAAAGATGTCAGGGATTTTGCTTTTAAATAAGACCAAAGTGCCAGGGTATAAAGTATAACCCTTGAAAAGTTGCATGTAAGCCTGTTGATTCAAATTTCTGAGGTTCCCTAGAAACATCTTTATCTTATATAAGTTGTTGAGACAGAAGCATTTGAAGGGAGAAGCAGCGTTCTAGGTAAAATGGAACAATCAACTTTACAACTTCTCTGAATTTAAAAACTGAAATGCAGTAATTATTTTTCTGTCTTCCTGGATATACTTCCTATCTCCCCAATATACATAGACACAAACACACACAAAGATAATTAATAGTCCTAGAAACTCCTTGAACATTTAATCTATATTTGTGTTTCTCCTTACTTAAAAGCACACATACACACAAACATTATTATCAAATTAATTTTTGGAAAATATTTAAATTTCATTTTAATCACTAATTTGTGTAGATATTAAAGTATTTACATATGATCTATAAAAATATTTCAATAAATTGGCTAAACAAATTTGTTAAGATTTATGTGCATATTGTTTATATGTACACTTGTGATAAGTACATTTGTACAAGATTTCTAGGTTGTTTGACTTACAATATCTGTATCAGCAAAGCAGTGCTTTAATGTTTGTACAACAAGCAGCTGCCTTATTAAACTAAATATTATAACAGTATTTATGATTATAGGATTCTAACTCATTTATTCCATAAATGCTTTCCAACAACCAATTATAGCTCAGGCTCTTTGTTAAACGGTAAAAAAATACTATTCTTAAAAAATCAAGTCAGAGAAATGATTTAAAAAAAAAATGCTTCGATTGGTACATACACTTCTAAGCAGTGTGATATTACTTACTGAATCCTACAACTTGGAGGTATTTGGGGGAAAATTTACATTTTCTAGATACAAGAACATGGGTAGGGAGGAAGGTGCTTCCAGAGAAGTTCAGTTTCACACATCTAATGAACATTTAAAAGACTACTGTCTCCCCCAGAGTTCATGGTGCTACTTTGGTATATCAGGGACTTTAAAAGTTGTATGAGGGTGCTGAGGGATTCTTTCCTCCTTACTAAGGTTTGAGTATTGTGAGTAATGGGTATAACAATGGGTTTCCCTGATTGCTCAGTTGGTAAAGAATTCACCTGCAAGGCAGGAGACACCGGTTCAGTTCCTGGGTTGGGAAGATCCCCTGGAGAAGCGATAGGCTATGCACTCCAGTATTCTGGCCTAGAGAATTCCATGGGTACACGATGGTATGGTGATATATATGGATGGTTGGACAAGTGGGAGATTCCGGAGAAGACCAAGGCTTTAAATTTTACTACATGTCACGAGCACAGATTGAGATTTTCATTTGTGTAAAGTTAGTACAGTCCTGGTAAATTAAAGTTATAAGAAATCTGTTGAAAAGATGGGTCACAAAATTAAAATAAAACCCAAATGAACCCACCAAAACCTAACAGAGAGAACAGTGCTGCAAAGAATAAACTGGATGAAGTTTCCAATAAAAAGTTGACTTAGATAAAAACAACATATATATATGATAGAAAACTTGTTCTGTTGTGTGCAGGAGATAAGCAACTGAAACTTATTTTCTGGCATGTTTAAAAATAAAATTGAAGATAACTTGTGGCAAATTTATTCCATAACTTACGTAAAGTTGGGGGGAAATCCAATGGTTTCATTATTTTTTATAAGTAAAAATGCATATTCAAAGGAAAAAAAAGAATAATAAGATCTATTTGAGAGAAAATGTTGTGAAGTACCAGTCTGAAGAAATAGTATATAGTTAAAGTTCCTGAATGCCATGCATATTAAACATATCATTTAAATCTTTATGTCCTAATTAGTTTTGTGTATTTGCTTATAAATTTTTATGTATATTCTTATTTATTTTCCATGTGTATTTGCCCTTTGTTTCCACAGATGATATATTTCTCTGGGGAGGGAGTATAGTAGCACCTAGAGCACCGAATGGAGGAAAGCAGATTTTCTTAGCGTTGAATAATTGCTTTTATTATCCTTACAGTTTGAAAAATATGTCAGCCTAATATCTCAGTAAAAATGCAAAATTGAAAATGAATATAGAAAATAACATGCATGTTTCTCTGACATTAAATCACCCTTTTGTACCAAATGTAGCACAAATGGCCCTTTAAGGGCGGGGCAGGGGGATGTCCTGTGCAAACAGTGGGTGATCAAAGAACACATGGGCAGCTACACTAAGTGACACTGGTGGTGTCAAGGACAATGTATTCTGAATTCTATTTTGTATTTCTTCTGTGATGTTGTGGCAGAACACAAATATATAGACACAGATATATACATATATGCGCTCATATATATATATATTTTACAGAATTTAAATAATTCACTCAAATAAATTATTTAAATGATTTAAAAATTCTTTTGTCAAACAGATTAATGGAACCTTCTTATTCAAAAGATAAATCATTTTATATGAAGTGGCAAAGACTTCGAGGGCTAATAAAGGTTTTATGAGAGATAAACTTTTAATGAATTAATATTCTTGCACGTAGTTATTTTCTATAAACATAAATATACACACAAATGCTTACAATGATATATCAACCTTTCTGACTGATTTTTAAGGTACCAGTATCCACAGTGTTAAAAAATAATGTATTTTTATAGATTTGATTTTTAGAAGCTGCTGGATTATAATTCACAAAACAAAGTAGAAGGAGATTTAAATAACAGTGTTATACATGTTATTATTTGTGTAATGAGATAAAATAAACCTCTTTCTATTTGTAACCAAATGAATCCAGTAATCATTTGTCTTGAGCAATTTTATATATGCCATTTTCTAGGGCTTGAAATGTGTTTGGCACTCAAGTCATTTTGCTGTGTGGGTCTTAATCAGAAATATATTTTGCTCTAGAAAATTATGGTGAACCAGTATTTGTATAACAAGACCTTAAGACCCTGGGAAAATTTTTAAGGATTTTTATGAATCTCAGTACACATTCTTCAGCTAAATTTTGGCATAGTTTCAATTGAGACTCCAATGAACTTCAATTGGTTTATTTTATAATTAAAAACAAGGAAATCATAGTAACAAAAATATATAATGTATAGCACTCGTGTTTATAATAGAAACATCCATAAAGAAAGAAACATGTTCTAACTTTTCTCATTATTCCAAAGGGAATTGCATCTTTAATCACACAAAGCACAACTGCTTTCTAATTTTGTTTAAAGTGTTTCAGTACTTACAAAAACCAGATCAGGTTATTGTAAATCTAGAGCAAATTAGAATCACTGGCCTCTGCTCAGCTCTATGTAAGGGTTCTATGTAAATCATAAATTTAATGGCATACTAAGACACACATCTGTTTCAGTTTTGTAGAAGTTAATAATCTAACTACAGAGTATTTAAACACTTCTTTCATTAACTGGAAAATTGAGTCAAAGATAGATTTCCCTCAGTGATAAGGTGTAACAAGTTACCTCCAAATTTTGATAAGCTATAAATTTACCTAAATAGTTAAAGAGTTCTCTAAAGGTTGAATTTAGTATCTATTTTGACATCACATGATTTCCTCCTGTATAGAAATATTCAACATAAACAAACTGGTCAGCATTATCATCTCAAATCTACATCTGCATAAATTGTTTTGATTTATATAAATCATATTTAAAATCATTTTGTAATAGGGCACCGGAGAGAAAGCAAATATTGAGCAATTATATGAAATGTCAAAATTCATTTTAAAAAGTATTTTTCAGATTCCTTATTTGATTATCCATAAGTTTATTTTAACATGATAAATGATAGTCTTCTGGGGATCCATATTATTTAAAAATAGTTTACATTCTTTGATTTCTGGAATATTTACATTTTATAGCTGGAAGTCTTTTCTCTGATTTTAACAAATTCAATTATTTTCTCTGATTTTAACAAACTGTAAATATTTTTCATGTTATTTCCATGACATCTTCCTTGAGATATGCCACTTCATATATAGCAGTAACAGCATATTTGCATCAATTATTTCATTTCAATTATCATTATATAATAAACAGGAAATTAACTTTTCTTGCAGTGTATTCCACATTGTCTGAACAAGAAATATATGTGGTTTGAATTTGGGTCATTAAATTCAGGTAGTAAAGGCATAGTACTAATTAAATTGGTGTCATAAATTACATTCCCATAATGAGGGGGAACACTCTTTTAATGCAATAATACTCCTCTTAAGTTATATTGTAGATATGTGATTTTTGGTAACTAGTACATTTGGATAAGAGATGTGTTCAGTACAGCACATCCCTATCACTGAATCAAAATCATTCAGAGAATATATTATCCACCTGATGGTTTGACAACTTTTTAATGTAGAACAGCTGGAGAGATTATTTATTTGTTTTTATTGTTTCACCTAAAATAAAATTTCTTCATTAAATATCACGCAACAAAACCTTATCATTACCAAATCATTTCAGTCCTTCTTTGAAATGCAGACTACATTTTAATGTGATTCTAAATTTGGATACTGATTAAAAAAAAGATTCGTTTCTAATGCACTTTACTTATCACAAAAACATATGCCTATTACATCATTGTTTGGTCTAGGACCTAAGTGATGGATTTCATAGTGACTTTAAGAATGCATTGTAAAGAGTTACAATAAGTTGAAAACCTAATTATAAAGATTTAAATTATTCTTGAAAATAGAGATGGCAACATTGTATTATCTTATCAAGAAACTATGATGAGAACTAGGTTGAGAAGAAAAACCTTTACAAATTGCTGTTCTAGTTTCCATATGCTGAAACAAACTTATTTTCATTAAAATATATACAACAAATAAAGGTCTTTTTAAAATAAAAAAGATGAGTTAAAAAAATAACCACCATATTAATTAGAGAACAAAAAATGAACAATGTTAGTAACAGCTAATATATATGATCAGAAAAATCAAAAAGTCCAGGTCAAACATTTCCTGTTACATAATTGTAGATGATCAAATATTTTCAAAACCGAAATAATTTTGTGTTTAAAAAATACCAAAATGACATATTTCAATTATTACTTTATGCTGTATCATTAAGATAACTTTAATGCGTTCTAATATGAAATATTATGTTTTATATAATTATACTTTTGACTCACTCTCTGAAATGCAAAGAGGGCATTTGTGAGTTTGTTTCCTGACTCTTAAAAGCATTTTGCAAGTTTTGCCATACTACAATACAATGAACTATGACATGAATAATCAAAGTCATATTCTCAGAGGCACTAAAAATTCAATTTAGACTTCTGTGAATTGCTATTTGGTTATCTTTGAGGGTTTAGATTCAATCAAAGTGGAGTTGCCTCAACTATTAACCACCGCCTTGCTATTGTTCTCATCTGATGCATACTGCTTTACTAAGAACTGCCCACTTTATATAGGCTTTATATTTAAAACAAAGAGTTGTGATTTTAGGTTACTTTTAGTTTTAGAATTTTTTCAAAAAATTTAAAGAAGTTTCATCTGTATTGTTGACAGAGGTTTGCATATATAGAAAAGGGATGAGAATTTATGATAAAAAATATTATAAAAATTATTATAAGCTTTCTATAAAGGGAGTGTTCTTATACTTACACTTTCTGGTTCGATAGACACATTTATAGATCTATAGGACGATTATAAAAAATCCTCAAGGTGTGGAGATTACCCAATAGTTATGAGAATAAATCTATGGAAAGAAAGATTAACTTTGAGTTTTGTAAGACTCAATGGAGCAATGATTATGAGGGGTATCTTTTTTAACTTGCTTACTTTTGAGTATCATAATGGTAAAAAAAAGGTATAATCTTTTATACACAGTTAGACGTACATAAATACTTTAGGCACACAGAAAGAGTCAAGCTACCAGTTATTTTGGTAGATATTTAAAGATGGGGTTTCCCTGGTGGCTCAGTGGTAAAGAATCTACCTGCCAATGCAGGAGACATGGGTTCGATACTTGGGTCAGGAAGATCCCCTGGAAAAGGAAACGGTAACCCACTCCAGGATTCTTGCCTGGGAAATCTCATGAACAGAACTTGGAGGGCTACAGTTCAGGGGGTAGCAGAGTCAGACACCACTCAGCAACTAAGCAACAACAACAACTACAAAATGATATGTATTTAATAATGGATGTGATTATGTACTTCTAAATAATATCATTAAACACAGACACCAGAATCACATTTATAATACAGTTGAAACTATCATTAGTTTGGGAGACTGCATCTCTACATTTTAGATAGGGTTTGTCCTTGGACCAAGATTCACTCAGCCTGGAGAGAACCGGGAGAAGAGTTAAAAGCTCATTGGCTTTGGCAAGTGCTTTCATATGTTTCTGCTTTCATGGAAAATGAGTTTTGATTTCTTTTCAGCCTACATGCATGGCAAAGTTAAGATGAAAAACAAAGCTAGGAACTTTCAACCAGCTCTAATTTAGTTTGGGTATTTATATATTGCTTTGATTTGCTCTAGAGCTTTAAAAGATTTATTTTCTAGAGTAGGGAAAACTAGTTTCAGCACTAAGCATCATTGAGCAGGGACAATGAAGAAAAGGGAACACAGAGTTTAGGACGAAATCTGGCTAATTTTATTTCTATTTCTGTGTTAGAAACTAGACCAGTTTCACCTGTTTTTTGCTTAATTTTAGAACTCTCACAGAGCTCTCTCATCACAGGCAAAAATAATGAATATAATCTAGTCTCATTGGTCTCAGAGTGTAGCTCAAACTTCATATAATTTTTGGCCCACTATCAAGATCTGGATCTTCTCCCTGTACCACCCTAGTCTTCCTCTGTGTCCCCTTTAAGAATTGGCTTACCTATTTCCAATTTTGCTGGAGTTGGGCATTGAACAGGTTACTCCCAGTGTTCTGCTGGCTTAGACTAACCACAATATTTTGCAACCCTGCCCATTTTCATACTTTTTCAGAGTCTTTAAATTGGTACCTATACTATTGGTATTCACACTTGTATTCTGACATGTACCTCACCACTTTGCTCTAAAGAAAGATGCCTGGATGGTAAATAGTTTTAAAAGTTAGCATAATTTCTGTATCAGAAATATGTGAACCCATTGAATAAAATAATCTTTAGTTTCCTAAAGATGTTTAAATTAAAAACACGAGTTTCTACAGTTGGAAAAAACATGTATGGTTAAAATGTTTGAAGCCCATCAATCTCTCAAACCACATAAACTAATGAGTTCCTTCTGTTTTCTTTGAATGAAATCACCATGAGTGGTTAGATGTTGATTTAACATAAAACAAATGGAAATGGGTGTTTCCTTTGTCCTTTGTAGGATTTATTTTTAAAAACAATTAGCAAGTATTATGAATAAGTCAATGATTTTGCCATTACTTAAAGAATAATATAGATTGAGTAGTTAAATTGATTGGATTGCAGAGAATGCATAACATACTCCAACTCTCCTTAGCTTGCTAACATCTGCAGACATTATTAGGCTTCTCATTTCATTTTTTTTTTCCTACCATAACACCTGTATTGTTATAAATTATGTTTTGAATTGTCATGAAGTGTCAGGCAAATTATGTTGTCTGGATATGTGTGTGTGTTATTTAAGTTTTCCTTTGTAATGCAGGTTTGTGGCTAACAGCTTAATCTTGAATATATCAACGCAATTAAAAAGCTCTGTTTCACTCCTTTGTGAATACAGAGAAGGATGAAGCATTATCATGTGTAAAATGTAAGGAAAGAATTAAAAATTCCTTAATATTTAAAACATTACCTCCTAGAGAATGAATACATTTAGATATAATTTTTAAAACACCAAGCTTATTATATTCTTAGAAAAAAAGGCACTGAACCCTTTGAACTCTATAAAATACATATCCTATTGCATTAAAATTAAAAACCTGTATGAGGCATTTCCCACTCCCTATAGTTTTAACCCACTTCTTGACAATGTCTTCCTCCTCCCATGCATCCTCCTTTTCTTATAGTCTTTTCAGGAACATAGTGGAGAGTGACTCACTTACGTCCTGAACATCAAAGTACGTCAGACCTAAGAAACGTAGACAGTGAGTTCTTCCTGAGATTCTTTCTGAGAGAGTTAAATAAATAAGTAAATGGGCAAACATATGGGCAGCTTAAATCAGGCAACATTTTCTACTGATTACTAACTAAATTTACTAAATAAAAACTTCAGCCCAAATTTTGCCTCCCCAAAGAAAATAGGATTAGACTGATCTATGCATTCACTGGGAATCATGCCTGGATAAATGAATAATCTTCAAAGATGAACAAAAGAAAGGGCTAAAATTTTTCAGTAAATGCAAATTTTTATGTTTAAAATATTTTGGTTTATAATCATGAATAAAATAATTTTAAAAGGAGACCATGATATAAATGACCTCTGAGGTCTGAGAGGCCTGTAAGTTCACCTTCTTTTTGACCAAATTCTGACAGATGTAAAAATGAAATAAGGTTTCACACTAGTTCTGCATAACTGTGTTTTGTTCCTAGCCTTAGTTTATATCCTGCATCAATAATATTTGAATTATGTTATGCAAATAGAAGTGTTTATGTAGTTTAAAGCACCAATGCTCTAAGTGGCTCCTCTTATCTTTAATATTGGTGAGAATATTAAAACATGAGTAGAAAAAAAGATTGATCATCAAGGATTCTTGTTTGAATCTGAGAAAATGAAAATGAATCAACCAAAAGAGCATGTATCAGTTATTTACACATATGTACTTTTAACTTGATTTTTTACAAGTTGAGAGAAAACTTGACCAATAGTTGTATTTACTTTAGTACTACAAATATCTGGCTTTGTGACAAAATGTAGGTATTTAGAGTCTTCATGTCTTTCGAAAAATCTGCTGTTGACATTTTAATAACACTGTTATTTGAAATGATTTCTGAAGTATGACTGCAGCATACCCACAGCAACACACAGTATATATTGCTTCTGAAAGCAAAGAATCTCAAGTTTCATTCTATTTTCTAGAGGTTTTAAATCTTGGAATATCAGTTTTTCCTAAAAACCAATGAAAACATGCTTCTTTAATTGATGTCTGCATTCATTAGCATGAACAGTGATTTCGAAATACATCAGAAAATGTAGTCACTTTCAGTTCAGAAATTTCGTAATTAAAAAAAAAATCCAGGTTTGTTTTTATTCGTATGCAAAGGACACAAGTGGATTTCAAACATTTTTCAAGCACGATTTTCTCCGTCGTGGTCTGTTCTCTTCAGTTTGGGTCCATCGTAGGCGCTGCCTGGCTGTTTGCTGACACTACCAGCAGAGAGGTGCAAGGAAGTGTGGTCAGAGGACAAGAGCAAACGCAGTTTCAATGTAAGGAAATGAGGGAAACAGACCTAAATAGCGCGATGAATGCACTTGCGAGAAAAGAGCCTTGTAGTCTCCTTTCCTTCCTTTGCTTACCCTGGTGGGTTTAATCAAAAACAAACAAAACGCTCTTGTGAAATACAGTCAATAAAGTCAAAGTTTGGCTAGCTCTCTGTAACTACAAAGAAAAAGTCATCGCAATTTAAAAAAAAATGTAACTTTCATTAACAAGCCCGCCGGAAATCTCAGGTATCAAAGACGCATTAACCCTGGAGCGTCCCCCGCGCGCCGCAGCCGGACGGAGGCAGCCGAGGAGAACAGACGTTCTTTCTCCTCCGAACAGTCACACAAAAGGAGGGCCGCGGAAACTAAAAGTTTCGGGGCCTCCGGCTCGCTGCGCGGAGAAAAGAGAAAACCTGGAGACGGGGTGGGTAAAAGACGCATCCTGGGCGCCTCTCAGAAGTGCAGGCAAGGAGAGAGCTCCCGAGCCTGGAGGGAAGAGGGGAGGGGACCCCCCCCGCGAGCTGCAGGCCAGCCCCCAGGGCCCCGCCTCGGAGGCCGGAGTTTCGCGGTCTCCCAAATACCTTTCACCCCGTTCCAGAAATAAAATAAATGTTTTTAAAGTGCGTGTGTGTAGACAGGATGGACAGCGCGCGCTGCAGGCGCGCGCGGAGGATCGAGCGCGCAGTGAGTGGAGTTTGGGTAGGTGGGGGATCGGCATGGAATGGGTGTGTTGATGCGGAGGGGCGGTGGGGGGTGGACTGAATGCGGAGCCCGGGGACCGAGGGGAGGGCGAATCGACGGGGAGGGGAAAGGAGGGGCGCTAGCCACCACTGGCCGCCTCCGGGGCGCGTTCCGCGTCCGTGCGCGCGCGTCCCTCGCCGCCGCCGCCGCCCGGACAGCCCTGCGGCCGCCGGGCCGGCGGAGCAGGGGCCGGGCAGTTCTCGGGCGGCTGCTGGGCCACCGCCGCCGCCACCCGAACCTCTCGAGCCCGTAAGTGTCCCCTCTCGCTCCCCTCCCCCTTGCTCGGGTGCACCACCGCCGCAGCTGCTCAAATGGAGTGGAAAATGGCTATTGGGCGGCAATGAGTTATAGATTATCTGCTCCACGTTTTGTACTTAGCAGCCTGTAATCTTTTGAGTTTGCCTGAGCCCTCTGCTTGAAAAATCAGGAGGAAGAGATTTATCCTTTGTCGCTGTACACGCTAATATGTTTATATGATTAGCCGAACTCGCGGGGCTGAGGAGGTGGGGATTTGGGGTGGAGGAGGAGGAGGCCGAGGAGGAGGAGGAGGAGGAGGCTGGAGGTGACTCCAGTTCAGACCTCGCGGAGAGTCTGTGTCAGGACTTCGCGCTCCCCCGTCTCGCTCCCTCTCTCTCCCTCTCTCTCTTCTCTCTCACACACACACGCAGAGGTACCGGAGCGAAATCGGGAGCTTACCGGAGAATTCCTCGGGATCGTCGGAATCGGGAGGCGGGGGGGGGGGGGGAACCTCCCCTCCGTTGCTGGCGTGACTCGTCCCTACACCTCCCCGCTTCCCCAAGCCCCAGTCCTCGCCTTCAGCCAGTCTTGGCGGGGGGTGCAGCGGTCACCGTTCCACCTCGGCCCAGGGACCCGAAATGTGAGGAGGGGCCGCTGCCGTCTCCCTCCCCAGGCCGCAGGGTCGGCTCGAGGATGCCGGCCCGGCCGGCGCGGACGGCGGGCTGAGTGGTTTCGCCTGACGAACTGAGTTGGCCTCGCGCCGCCGGCGTCTGCTCGCCCCTCCCGCGTCTGCCGCTCGGAGGGGGACACTCAAGTCTGCGCACCTCTGTCGGGTTCTTTCCTCCGTCACCCCTTTCGCTCCGCTTCCCGAATTTCTGATCTTTCTAAAAGAGCGTGCGGTCTGGGGGCGCGCTCGCGCGTGTGCCAAAGACCCCTCTCGCGGAGCGGTGTGTGGGAAACTGCAGGAAAATGTTGACCTAACCCCAGGAGCCGCCCGGCGCTGGCTGCTTGGCTGGAGGAGGAGGCGGCGGCGGCGGCGGCCAAGCAGGAGGACGAGCCGAGCCGCGGCGCTGTGTCCGGCCGGCGAGTCGCGGCGCTGCCTCCCGCGCGGACTCGGCGGCCGGCCTCGGCCCTCGCCGGCCCGGGGGCCGCAGCCCTCTGCGCCTCTCCCAGTGCGGCCCCTGCGCCAGACGGCCCGCCCCCGGGGCGCGCTCGCAGACCGAGGTAAGAGCCGCGGGAGCGAACAATGTGCCTCTGTGCTTCGGAGACCTGTTTGCTTTGCGCCTCCCGCACAGGGGTGGATGCTGGAGGTGTAGGGAGTCGAGGGTGAGTTGGGGCTCCGCTATTAAAGTTCGGCGGGGCCAAGAGGGAGAACAGCGCGGGCTCGGGCCACTCGCCCCCACCTCCACCTCCCCCTCCTCGGAAATCGATCCGCAGAACTCCCCTTCCTGTCCAGCCTGCTGCTGCTTCGCCCTGCCAGTGTCGTGAAGTCCTCTTGGTTACAGCCTAGTTGCAGGGGACTCGGGGGGGATAGTGGAGTGTTTTTTGATTTACTGAGAGCCTTGGTGAGAAAGTGCCGTTCGCTCTTTCACAGCCTGTTTGGGGAGGCAGAAAGTGGGGCGCGCCCCCGCCGGAGGCCCGGCGGGGAGCTTGTCCCTGTCCCCCCTCCCCCGCCCCTCCTACTTGCAGATCCGTCCGGGGCTGTGAGTGGACCCGGGAGGCCCCAGCGGGGAGCTCGCCCCTGTGCCCCCCGCCCCTCCTACTTGCAGATCCGTCCGGGGCTGTAAGTGGAGCCGGGAGGCCGAACGCTGGGAGCGAGTTCGGGGCAAGTGGGCGGGGGGTGAGGGGCCGATGGGATGAGTTGTTGTGGGTGGTTGTTTCTTTTTGTCGGTGGTTAGGTGGTGTGGAGAGGCGAGGATGACAGCAAAGCGCAGCCAGATGTGGCCAGGCCGGCACGGGGGCTGGCAACGATTAAGGGCGGCGGGGCCGGGCGGGCGGCGGGGCCGAGAACCCAACGGGCCCCAGGAAGGCCAAGTGCCTCCCGCACCCGCAGTGAGAGGGCAGCAGCGGGCTGCGCTGGGCCTGAGGGCGAAGTTACGGGGTGTGGGCTTCTGGGCTTTACGCTGGGGCTGTGAACTTCTGGAAGCCTGGCTTGTGGGACCAGGGTGCCGGGTGGGGAGCTGAGGGGGAAAAGGCGTGGGAGGGGCGCGAGGCAAGGGAGACCCCCCCCCCGTCCCCCACTCCCCGCTCCCTTAAACGAGCGTGGGCTCCTTGCTTGGCTGGGGCCACCCGGCTCTCCTGTGGAGAGGCGAGGGAGAGGGGAGCGACAGAAGCGCCTCAGCAGTGGGGAGGCACTCCTGCAAGACTCCTTCGCTAGGAATCTAGAAAGTTTGTTCCTTTCGCCAAACTACGGGGCTTGGGTTAGGAGAAATCGTTGGAAGCTTTATTCTGTGCCAAAGCGGCGATGAGCGGCTGCTAAGGCACGGTTTTCTTTATCCCTAAATATATATTTTTTTATCCCCTACTCAATCTATCCTCTGAAAGCATAGTTGGAGGGACAAGTCCTGCGGTGTCCATCTTTCCCCACCTTCTATGGACTCCTCCCCCGCCTCCCCCCCCCCCCCATCTTTTCCCCCTTCGCTGGCCCCCTCATTCCGTTCTTCCCGATGCAAACTATTTTGTCTCAGATTCAGACCGAGGAAATGTTTTCCTCCTGTTTCTTGAAAGGTGTCAGGCTGCTTAGCAGCTTCTCCGAGCAGCCTGGGAGCGTCTGAGCCGCAGCCACCAACCATATGGTTCCCGTTACAAAGGCCAGGTTCTTAGGCACTCTCCTCCGCGCCCCGCCCCCAATTCTTAAATTTTCTTCTGCATTCTTTACACGTTGTGTACTTCTCTCTTTCAGAGGCGTACATTTAACGGACATGGTTGGTCCATTCATTTTCCTGTCAATGTTTGTGTCTGGAACGGGCCCCACCGAGTTTGGTCTTTGCTCAACTCAAGAGTTACACAATGAGGAAAAGTCACATCCATTTGGTAAATAATTGCCTGTTGGGATGTCGTTTATTAAATCAAGTTTGATCTTGGGCAGACCTTCAAAGATGGGCACCAAGGAGGCAATCTGCTTCCATAGCAGAAAAATCGAATGGTTTGTGTTGGTGTCTTTGGCAACATCCCCAGTTGTGATGGGACTCTTGACCTAGGTAAAGGGTAACTTTGTAACTTAAATTTAGTGTCTTTGTAATACTTGAGAAACCCTTTATAAGAAAATATACTTCTGTTCAGGTGTGTTGTGGAACTTTTTGTGGTCCCTCGGCTCCATCCTTCAGCACGTTTATGCATGATAGAATGCTGCAGAACAAATGTTCTGTTGTTTAGTTTCTTCAGACATTCCGATTCTCTCCTTTTGTTGCTTGCTTCTAAAAGAGGTGCCATTTCACATCATTCTGCACAAATTGTTTGAATTAATGCAAGTGTGAATTCTTACCGTTTGAAGGGGACTATTAGCATATCAAAGGTTTCTTAGCTTCAGCTCAATTGAGAAAACTTCAGCCTGTCTTCCATTTGCTTCCAAGTGGAGGCCCAAAGGGCAATGAGAATTGTAAAGGGTAAAAATAGGGAGGTGGATTCAGGCTGTGTTTCTGAACTTATACTGTTTTGTAATTATGTGAGCTAAAAACATTGTCTGTTGCTGTGGAGCCCTTGCAAATGGAAAGACAATTATTTTCTATTGATAAATGGTTTGTTCCTAGAAAAAGAGTGACCTTTTATTTTATGAGAGTCTCTGTTGCCTGTCTTTTGGGGTCCCTTCAGTGGAAGAGAGAGTGAGAAAGCTTTTCCTGTTAACTTAATACTTTTCTAAGGTCTGCACTTTTTTATATTAGCAAAATGGCTGAGAAAGTCTTTTAATTAATGTATATAGCAATAGAACCTTGTGATGAAAGGACACTCATTTGTATACTCAGGAAACTTTAATACACTTGCTAAATTTATAGGTTAAAAAACTCCGTGGAGAGTTTTGAGTATTAAAAGCAACATAAACTTGGTTAGTGCAACTTCTGTTCCAAGTATAAGTTTGAAAAAGATTTTGAAGTGATACTCAGATTTTTCATGGATTGTATATGGAGATAATTGCTTAAATATTGATTTGTTTCAAATTTTTGTATTTTATTGAATAGTAAACTCTGGAAGTCAGCTTAGAGATTTTTCTTCATATGTATATAGCATATACTAATGGCTTTTTTTGCACTTACAGAGAAATATGTTCTCTGAATTTTTTAAACAACTCAATATCCGTGAATAAAGAAATAAATAACAGGTACTTAGGTCATTTGGGTTATTTTATGGCAAGCAGATGGGCCAAGGGAGAACTATTATCTTCAACTTCTGGGGAAATATTGGTTTTATTTATTTAGCTTTAGGTTTTCTAAAACCTAGTTTTAGGATGAAAATAAATCTCAGGGATGGTTTGGAGGTTTGTAAGCACATATCTGTTATAGTTCTACCTTTGATGGTTGGTTGATTTTGAACAGGAACTGATACCCCTTCATCAGACGGGGCTTTTTTTTTTTTTTTTTTAAAAAGGACACATTCAGAAGTCCTTATTTTCCTTTTAAAAGTAAAATTAATAAAAAGTTTTGGAGAGAAAAATAACTATTAATCACCTAATAATATTGTAAGTCTTCAGTGAAATAGGATGTTTTTTTCAGATTACGATGAAATTTTTTTTAGTGGCATTCAAATTGTATATTATTAACCTGAAATCATTTTATGATAGTTTATTTATCTGATCTCTTCAATTGTCTGGGAAGTACTTTTGAGGTAAAAAAGCCCACATTGATGTAATTGCTATTATTGCACTTAAGTTGCTGTTAACTAGTCTGCTTTGAATGCAGAGTGCTATAAAGAAAACACATTATCCTTTAAAGCTATTAGTGATAATCTAAAAATTGTCTTGAAAACATTGCTCTTCATTTTATATGATGGTGAGCCTGAATTCAACAAATATCTAAAGGTGTAAAATGCAGTGAAAAGAGTTTTCAACATTTAGATGACAAAATTGGACTACTTAGAGAAAAATTAATGTGTTGTAGAAGCACTTCAGCTGCCATTTTCAATCACTGAGTTCCTATGTGTTGGCAACAGAAAACAAATTTAGAAATGCAGATAGCTCTGGGAGCAGGTAGTTGGGGAAATCAGAATATTGAATCATGTGGGGTAGAACAAACCAATTACTTGAGGTTTGGACTTGAAGATTTCCAATAAATATAATTTTTCCAGGCTTTTGATTCTATGTTTTATTAGTGGACTAATATCAAAAACAGACAACAAAACTTACAGATGTTGTAAAAACTAGTATAAATATACAGATCTCACATGGAGTACTCTTAAGTCTTAATTTAAGAAAAACAGTTGGGGTTTTTATTGCTACACTTTTCACAATGAGCAGAAATGTTAACACCAAGCTTCTGGGCGTTTCCTTTCTTAAAATTAGCAAGAGGATCACTTTAAAAGCCAGGTTTACTTAGGGTTAGAACTTTGATCATTATTTGAGCTTTGTGTGTTTTATTAAAATTTTTAAAATAATATTTTAATGTCTTAAGTAATATAGGAATATGTGAGTTAAGACAAATGTTGGAAAGGTCAGAAGATCACTAGAAGCACACCATAGTGATAAAATGTTATTGCTCTATTTTCTATCAAAATATTTACTTGACCTAACTTTAGTGAATAAATACTCAATAACGCTGAATTTACTGACAAGTGTAGTATGAAATGAAGAGAGTTTTACAGTCTATTTTTTAAGAAATGAACCAAACCCTACCTGGTAGAAATCTGTTCTCATGTTAATAGAATCCATACCACTTGCACAGATTAACTGCATATAGATTTAGTGTTGGAAATTTGAAGAATTTAGTGTCCTATAGGATTGCTATTTAAAAACAATAACTTTAGCTACTAGACCTGGAAAGGACTTAAAATCCTGTTTTGGTCATATCAGTTACTAAGATAATTTGTTTAAGTATTAGTTCACATTACCTTAACAGATACAGATTTTGTAACTGTTTACAAGAAAGACGAAAGCATTTCTATTTTAAAGATAGACTGAAATCGTAGCTTCATTAAATTCTTATATAACACTAAATAGTCTATAGGCCCACCCAAATATTCATCTCTTCAAATAATTATTGATTGAATTATTTGAATCAAGAAAGGTTGAAAGGTTGAAAAGTATTTAATCATCTGGATTACTATAATTAGACTTAATGTTATCAGAAAGATTGAAACTTATTAAAATCTTTTTGCTACCTAAGATGGGTGAAGTAGTGGTTATTATTATTTTTTAATGCTTTCAGAAAAAAGATAAGGACATTTATTAATTTAGAGATAGTTACTCTTATTAGAATTATGGAATTAAATATTAAAATAATATCATTTTTCTTGACCTGATGTGATAACTTTTAAAGGAGTAACTACAACTAGGATCTGATTCCTAAATTTTATTCAAGACTTCAATGTGGTCTATTAAGTTTAATATATAGGTTGCTAATTATATGTTATGAATTTTGAGGGCTTCCCTGATGGTTCAGATGGTAAAGAATCCACCTGCAGTGCAGGAAACCTGAGTTCCATCCCTGGGTTGGGAAGATCCCCTGGAGAAGGGCATAGTTTACCCACTCCAGTATTCTTGGCTGGAGAATTCCGCGGACAGAGAAGCCTGCTGAGTTACAGTTGATGGGGCGCCCTTGGGGTCACAGGGTCAGACACAAAAGAGTGACTGAGTAGGCACGTACGCATAAATTATGAAAATCCCTTAAATGCTCTTTTGATGTAAGTAGGTATTTTTTAAGTGGATCCTGGTGTAATGTAAGAAAAAGTCCTAAATGATAAAAATTATTAAAAAGACATTTTAGGTCATTTATCTGATGTACTAAATGTAGGCAGTAATTGACATTTTCCAATAGATTCTTACCCACAGTTTTTTAAAAGCTATTTTTACCAGAAAAATTCTTGGGTTTTGTAAATAAAAATTATCTTTTTCGAAAAAGGTAGAGCAAATGAAGAAACCTCTTAACACCTGCAAGTAAAGTGTAGCTTCTAGCAAAATGCTATTGCTTGCTTTGGAAACACAGAGCAAGTTTAAATACAATTTGTTTAATTACAACAAAAATGCAGTTTTATAAAGTAATATAGTTTGTTTTTGTAAAGGATTTTATGCATTGTGTGGTGGTAAGTAAAATCCCATCACAGTTGTATAAATTTGTTCAATTACCAGACGGCTAAAAGAAAAAAAAATCAATTTACTTTGAAAAGCAACAGAAATTAGATTACCTTGGTTAGTAGGAACTTGCTAGCAGTGTCTAAATTGCTTAATAATATCAAAAGTTACCATGTTTCACAGTGTAGGAATATTGGCGCCTGTTTGTATACACATACATCTTGTTTACTTGGGGACTTTGGTTATGGGAACATTTTTTCTGTTTGCTTTCCTTTTTTGTTTGTTTTTTTAAATGGAAGCTATTCCATAACGTTGCTTTTCTGGATTTCTAGAATTTGTAATCTGTTGATATTTCAAATCATTGTAGTGGAAAATCAGATGTAATTTTATGAATCAAAAGACACTAGTCTATCAGTAGTAATACTAGGTTGTTATCAGCCAAAGAAACACATATTCAAAATATTTAGTGGCTCCAGAATTCCACTGAACTCTAAGTCTTAAATTCTTGTAGCAGTAAAGTGGCATGGGATTCATCTGAGCAGTAGCTGGGCACCTGTTTTATTACCACCTGGATTCATTCTGGCGCCCAGATTTACTGAAGTGCAAGGACAGGCACAACTGCTCTTCACAGCCACCCGGTGGTTTTTAGGTCATGAAGTCAACTTCCTGGAATTTCTGGGGAAACCAGTTGAAAAGGGAGGACAAATGTCACTTTAAATAGAGATGTTTAAATCAGATTTCTGCCTGAGGGTAAAATTTAGGACTGTTTCAGCCCGGATGTAATGTCTCCCTCTACAGAGCACAGCATTAATCACGACCTGACAAGAAAACGTATGCTGAGCAAAACGGGCCCCTGTTGGTCTTGCCATTGATTTTTTCCAATCTGTGAGGAGTCCATTATAAACATTAAAATTCACACCCAGGGATTACACCTTAATCTTTGAATTTCAATATTTCAAAATGAGTTCCTTAAAAGAAGCCTACTTAAAGCTGAAAATTCTTTGGGAGACTTTTTAAAGGATAGATTCAGTACTTTATAAACATAGAAATGCCAGATTAAAAAGAGGCAGGTTGAACAGAAGCTAACTTCCTGAAATAATCAGATCTTAATTCTGTTTTAAGATGCATAAAGTAACTTTGAAATTTTTTTCATCAGGTAGCTGTGGAAAGAACACGGATAAAAACAGTTTTGAATGTGAGAGAGAGAAGTTGTTGAAAAAATGGTTAACTTTAGACTCAGATCAACTCGGTCACATATTACTTTGTTAGAACAAAACCAGATACAACCCTGTATCTTTTTCTGGATGAAAAACAAAAACTTTAGCCATTGTAGTAGCAAAGAAGAATGCATTGTGAGATATATAATAAAAGAGGAAGGATTTAATTTTGTTCTTTCAGTTACTAGATAATACTCTAAATCCTTTCTTGGTCAAATATATACAAACATGTAGGTACATAAGCATACATTTTCCGTTCTGTTTCTTTGTATACATCAGTGTTAATCGATGGTTATTGGCTAAAAATCAGCACTGAGGCAAGTTTAAAATGTAAAATGATTGAGATATCTGTTTTTAAACTGACTTTGAAAATGATATGACTTACTTGATCTATGTTTTGTTCTCAAAGGTATTTCTGCCTTTGGACCATTAAATTCTTGTGCTATGCACACTTTGCCTCATTTTGTAGGTGTTTTTACATCAGTCCACACCCCAAACAGATTATTGCACTGGATTTAGGTGAGGGAATAATCTAACCCCAATTACTGTCAAAGATGGTTCTTGGCTGTTGGGGACGGTCTACGTGACCTTGACTCATGCTTTCCCTAGTAGAGGATAGTAAGTAGGGTCTATCTGTAGAGAGAGGAAAAAGAGAATTCTTTCTGGTTTGTTTATAAAATGAGCTTTAATTTTAATCATTTATTCTTAAAATTAAATACTGTGACATCATTTCTTCACGTAATGGGTAAGTTTACAAGATTTTCGATAAGGTCTTTAGTTGATATATTATTTCTGTTTTATGTAGATTATATTTACTTAACTGTCAACTACAAGTTACTACATAAAAAAAATCATGTTGAAAACTATTTTCCCTGTCTTTACTTAGAAGCAAGGATTTCTTCTTGGAATTTTTATTTTTTTATTCTACTGGTACCTTCCTTGCAGAAATTTTATTCCTGTGCTTTAAAACTTACCATTTTTTACTGTTTACTATTGTTGTTATTGATTAGGTTTTACAGAACGCCTTTTTTATATAGCATTTTCTTCACTCATTTTTTTAATCTCAGGATGCTTATGGTGTATTTTAAATCTTAAAATTCTTGACTTTTATATGGTTTAAAATGTTCAAGACAGCTTGAGAATCATTAATTTTGATGAGGTAAGCTTATGTACCTATATCCCAGTGATTGCACATATTTTCATAGAATTTGATAAAGGTGTAATGTATTGAATGAAGAATTGATCCATTTTACATATCTTGTTGTTCCATTTTGAAAAAGATGAGCATAATCCTAAAACACTTGATTTTGCTTCATATGCATCAGCAAATAAAAATTATACTAAAATTATAATATCCTTGATATTTTCACCTTTACTAAGGACACAGTTCTGTTGTCCTTCTCCAAGTTCTGCCTGCTGTGTGAAAGATTTTTACTATTTAGGTGCTTTCTCTTGATAGCGCTCTCGATGAGGTATAATATGGGGAAGGCCCCTCCCTTTGTTTATTTCTGCTGCAAATGCTTTGTCACCCATAGCCTTTGGAACCCACTTTTTATATTGCCTTTGATTTTAAACTAGGTCTGCAGTCTGAATATTTAAAAATATAAGTGAAACAAAATTTTATTTCTTTCTGTTAAGCAAAAATCTCACTAAAAACTCTGCTTATTATAAGTTGCTCTTCCTATTATCCTTGTTTTCTTTTTTAATTGGAAAAAAGAAATGTAATTGATATCTGTATATTTCTATATGTTTTAGCATGAAAGTTAGCATATCTTTCATAATTTAATAATCTTAGTTTTAAAAAAATCACTTTTGATAAGCTTGTCAATTCATTTATAGGTAAGTCAAACAATTTGCATCAGATTTACAGTCACTGCTTATACCTTATAAAGGTGGGATATGCCAAAAATCTTAAAGGAGAGAGGAATCAAAATGAAACATTTTTTTGGCAACACCTTGCCCCATGAATTTGAAATGGTTTTTAACCTGGCTTTTTTTTTTTCTTCATTGACAAGGATCCATCTTATCTCTGTATACCTGGGCAAAGGAACGTGGCAAAAAAGGAGAATGTGTAAACAGAAATCTAAAACAGATTCTAAAAAAGATATTAGGGAGAGATAAAAACATTTTTGGAAAGCAATTGAATTTCTTTTTATTTGTGTTGAATTAATGAAAATACATTTAGTTTCCAAAAGAAGATAATCTCTGGGTTAAATTTATGAGTTACTCTAAGTAAAAAGAAAATGTGGTTGTTACTGTAGTCATTTAAATATGATTTTTTGTCTGTGACTGTGAATCAGTCCTAAGAAGCCACTTTTGATTGCTTACTTTGCGTTCAGTAGATGCACCAGGTAAACGTCTTGGGCAGCTTTGGTTTGGGTGAATTGCCAGTTTCACACTGGTGCTGTGTAAGCAAGGTAATGCTTTCTTTTCCTTGAAATATACTGTGAGAGTAACTCTGGGTGAAATATGAAAAGTTTGTGTATCCTGACTGCTCTAGCTGTGTTCTTAAACAAGATGATGGGCAAGAGTAATCATACTGAACCACAGATTTTCAGGAGCAGTTATTTATCAAGTAATTGGTAAGGAGGAGGAACAATGCTAAATAATAGTATTTTTATACACTTAGGTTCTGCATCTTTACCACATAATTGCCTACATGTTCCAGATATTTTTGCCAACCTTTGTTATTACCTGTAGAGGGAGCTTGCATATGAGATAAAATAATCAAGGCAGTATAAATTGATCATTTCCCTTTTGAAAATGATATTAACATTATTTTTGTTTGAGAAAAATTATTCTAAGGAAAATAAAGCATTTTGAGATTAGGCAAATTCTAGTGAAATTTACAGTAATAAATGCCAGGTTTTTATAATTTTCTGTATTTACAGATTACAGATATACTTTTTACTTTTTCTTAATTAGTAAAATTTCCTAGAAAGACAATGAAGATAGTGAATCAGGTTCATCTTGAGATTCTGCTTTTTTTAAATGATTGGCCAAAGCTCTGGGAGGATGGCTGCAGACATCTTCTGCTTTAATACCTAATTGTTAAAAGAGAGAAAAATTTTATATAATTTTCCAGATTATGCAAAATATAAAACAATCAGTTAATGATAAGGAGTAAATTGCATTCCTCTACATTTAATTAGTAGATTAGATTAGATTTGTTGCCTGTGTTCTTTTCTAAAAACAAAAACGATCATGTGGATTAGTGATTTTTACTTGTAAAGATGGATTGATTTGTGCAGTGACACTTAAAGCTACTAATAAGGATCTTTTATTAAGTAGGTTAGAAAACTGCTCTCTAGTTTGGTAAAAAATGAATGCAGATATGAAAGACTGCTTGATTAGAAACAGAATTTTGTTTGTGAACTCCGAGTCAACTAAATTTCTAAAAAATTATTAACCAGATACTCGGAAATAATAGAATTTTGCAAGTAGGTGTTTTGATAATCTAAATGTAAAGCCTGTAGGAGCATTTGGATCATATTTTTAGTAAGCAGATTTTTCAAATTACCTGCGTATATTTAATTGTGCCAGGAAATTTAATTTTTTTTTTTTTTTACTAAAAATGAATCATTTTAACTTTACATTTTGGTATGGTAGCATTATAAGAATTTGCTTGTTAGGAGGAAGAAAGGTTATCTGCTTAAGAATACTTGAAAAGAGATATAATATTTCATTTTTTCCTTAGGTTACCAAGGGATGAGATGACAAAAATATGTATTTATTTTGTATTTTAAAAGACTGCTTCTTGATGAAATTTACTGTTGTGGGTTTATTATATTATTAGCTAATATTTGCTAATGGGAAAAGTTGAGTTATTCACTATTATACTTAGAGAGTATGAAAACTGTTGCCTAATAAGGAGATTTATGGTAGTGGCATGGACTTTTGTATAAGTATTACCTTCTCAGCATGGTCATGTTTTATCTTAACAAGTCTGTGCTACATTGATGCAGAACATATTCATATCAGGGTAAGAATATTAGCAACAGCAATTACGTTTCAATAGGATTACATGCTATGTTTTACAAAAATATCCCCATGCTCCTTTCCATAAAATTATGGATAGATATCCTGCACTGCCAACTTTGCTTCATTGCCTTAAATAATATGCAAAGAGATTTCTTATCATACCATGTCATAGTTGGTGCTAAATATGATAGGCATTGGAATATGGAATCTGACATTATAGTTCATTACTCTTTTCCCTTAAATGCCACACCTCTCTTCACAGTGAGCTAAGAATTACTAGAGAGAATTCATTCCAGGAAAATTATTACGTGAGGAACAGTAACTGTCACAGAGTACATAACTTCTGTGAGGTTATTGAAAAGCACAGCTAGGGTAAGTTCTACCTGTTTTGTCTTTAATCTAAAGGTAGACTACTGAGTCACTTTTAAAATAATGAAATTTGAATTAATTGTGAAGAAACTGTGCTAGTGAAAAGTTAAATTATTGCTATAGAAAGATTATTGTTATTTTATTATATTGAGGATGTTTATGATGAGAAAGTTAATTGGCATCTGCTTTTCCATTTAAAATAACCCTGGCATTCTTGGTAAATAACCAAAAAAATTTCTGTTAAACATTCA
This sequence comes from Budorcas taxicolor, assembly GCF_023091745.1. Taxonomy (NCBI): domain Eukaryota; kingdom Metazoa; phylum Chordata; class Mammalia; order Artiodactyla; family Bovidae; genus Budorcas; species Budorcas taxicolor. Next base: position 62,436,874 of record NC_068912.1, on the reverse strand, counting down.
GGAATGAACAATAAAAAAGAATATGAATTATGATAAGATATCATCATTTGTATTAATGTTGAGTATATATTAATTGTTTCTGCATCTATATGAGCAGATTGCTTTTTTAAATAAGATATTATGAGGAGACTACATATGAAGAAAAATTCTCCAGATAAGGGTAATAGTGTTTCAAATATATATTTGAAATAATAAAAATATAAATTCTTACTGTTGAACTCAGAGCTAAATATTTTAACGTTTAACATCTTAAACATGTTAACAAAGCTATATCAAATAATAAAACTCAAAGTAAACTCTAAATAATATTTATTCAGAATTTTATATATACCTATTTGAAGAGTCTGGAAATGCAAAACTGTGAACTGCATGTTTTAATAACTATATCAGAATAATTTAAAAGTATATTTTAAATTGCCTTACTACCAGAATTTAAAAACTATACCTTTCATTTTAATTGTAAAAATGAACAGTGTCTTTTTGCCTTCACGTTTCAAAGGCATTCAAATTGAAATCTAACAGAAGTTTAAAAAGATTACATTTTATTATGTACACTCTTTATGGTATGATTTTGTGACATTCTAATATTGCTAATTCAAAGCTGTATTAAATGTTTAAGACCTTAGAATATCAAATTTCTATTCATTTTAAAAAACAATAAATTATAAGATATTAGGTATTTTTAATAAAAGTATGCTATTTTTATCAATGAAGATATTACAGATTATCAATAATTTAGACATAATTTTATTACCATATAAACATCCAACACCTAAGCATATACCTGAAATTTAAAAATACTGATGATTTTTACTTAGGGACAATTTGTCTCTTAAATTTGGTTTTCATATTTCAATGTAAATGTGATCATTAATCATGAATGATTTATATTTTGAGATTTATATTTCTGTTTAATAGATATGTTTTTTTAAAAAGATATCTTCTGTCTTAAAAGGTATCTATTGTCATTTAATGAAAAAATTATAAGAAGGAAAAGAAAACCCATTGAATCATTGAATTTTTGTGTAGTTAAAAAAAAGCTTTTTTATTTAATGCTCTTTTAACCAGTTTATGGATTCAAAAGGCATTTTTGTTTTGACCAAATGTAAGTCAAAGCAGAAAGGTAGTTATTATTACTCATTTGAGAGGCCCTAAGTAAAAAGTTGATTTAGGTGAAGGGAAAAGGTTTAGCCATGCATTTTACTACTTGTTAGAGCATCATAACAAATGCTTTGTTATCTTTTAGAGTAATTAATTAATCAGGTCCACAATACTAGATATAAAAATAAATACTGGATCTTTGAAATTAAATTACACTTCAAAAAAGTCTTTGTTTTATCTCTTTGCTATGTGGGATTCGCTTAACAGCTGCAACACACTAATGTATTTAAGAACACAGTTCTCAAAACACTTTTCTATCTTTATAATCTGTATAGGAATTTATGGTTGAATAGTGCTTATAAAATATTTTGTAGAATTGTGGTGATGTAGAATTATAATAAACTTGATGGTCAATCATAACTTTTATACTTGGCTGTTTTAATAATGTAGTTGCTCTCCCTCTGCCGCGTCTCCAATTTTTTTTTTCTTTTTTTTGTGTTGTGTTACTAATATATTAAGTACTTAAGTTCTTTAGACATTTTAGCCTGGAAACCTATAATTGATTTCATTAAATTAGAATAGATATCTTTTAAGACAGTTATTATTCTGTTAATAATATATGATTAAAAACATACAAACAAATCTTTAGTATTTTCAAATTCACATTTTCTAGAGTTGAATTTTTCGAAAACATTTATAATTGTTTTTTAATAGTGTAAGAATATCCTATAAAGAAATTAGAATAAGAATTAGAGCTCTATAGAACAGTATTAAATTGAAAACGCTATACTACAACTATTGCTTAAGTATTTTAAGAATATTGAGAATCATACACTAATAGCTTCATTCTCTATATTGCCTGTTAATTCTGTGAAAACCAAGAAGAGCCTATCAAGAGGGTTGCAGTTAGCTCACCAAGATGTTAAGTTTTAATTGGAAATAAGCTAAAATCTAGCTTTAATTTGTTAGCTTACTTTATTAAAGCCTATTTTGCCTGTTTTTTAAAAAGTAAGTTATCACAGATCTTATTTATATTTATAAAATTGATGATAATGTCAGGTATTTGCATTCTCCTTAAGAATGTCGTTTTGGTATTTTGTGTATTGCTTTTGTATTTTTGGCATTCCCTCTGATAGAGTGTTTTCTTCAGGCATTTTTTAAATAATTTGAAGTCATTCATTTCTGAATTTATGGCTGAGGGGCCTTATTTCTCCTTAAAAAAATTAAATCATGTTTTTCATTTGACTTCCCAAGGAAGCTGCAGTTTGACCTCCTAAAGAGAGCTAAGATAAAAATCGAGTGATTAGTAATCAATGTTTCTTGTTTTATTTAATGTGAAATAGTTTTGTTTTTTTTCATATTAAATCTCATTATTTGTTGGTGGCCTTCAAAGTTTTTCCATATGACTTAATATATATTGAGTCCCCATAATTTGTTATACTTTCATGCTTGTCATTCAACTCTTGTAAAACATTCTTTTAATGTTAGTTCTGACAATTCATTGTAACATAAGAGATATCTTTTTATACTTTGCGTACTTTTATTCAACCTACAAAATAAAAGCTGTTTCATATATTTTTTCTCATAGAAAAGTTTTTCATTGAAGCATCGTAAATGACTGTTTGAGGAGTGCATATGTACTGCCATCCTATAATTAAATTTGTGTTATGAATAAAAGTATTTAAAAGAAAAAAAAAGTAGTTTGTGTATAAAAAGGATTGATATGGGCAGCTACATGGCACAGTTGGTGCCTTTGATTGGCCTGCCATTCTACTTTATTTAGATTTGTTTCAGCCAGAATATGGTAAGGAAAGGGTATGTATTATATAATATCATATCTTTGCCAGGATTTAACATTGTCTTAATCTTATTTTTTGGCTGAAAATTAGGCTCTATTATATAAACAAATTATTGCATTATGCATAAGACAAGTTTCTGCTGATTTTCTCTTTTCTCTTAGAATTTATGACTTTGCTAAACTTTGTGGCTCTTTTATTGTTTTAACTTGTTGACATTAATTTGTATTTATTGGGTTAAAGAGATGTAAAAAGAGTAGAGAGTTTATGCAGCCCTGTATAAGGATAGGCTTTTAGATAGGGAGCTATAACAGGATCAATAATTAAAAAATCAAACTAAAACTATTAGAATTCCAGGAAACAGTATGTAGTTTTAACTACGTAGTTAAATTTTTCATTAACACTTCTAATGAAGATTAACTTTTGGACAGTATCACAACTAGACCATTCAGAATTTTTCAAGCTCCAATTATCTGTTTGAACATTCATTCCTTACTTACCAAATTGACTTTTTAATGCTGAACTCTTATTAAAGCTTTAATATTTTACATCATTTTAACATACAATAAAAAGTTGATGAAATTTAAGTGTTTGACATCTAGGTTAAAATCACCTATTATGATGGTATAGAAATCGTTGACTTTTTGCCTCTATTGCAACAATTATGAATAGATTGAAAATTATTTTTACAAACATTTCAGTGGAAATTAGAAGCTCCCTATCTTCAGTAGTGAAATTCCTTTATATGTACTTTGAGTTTTATTGATTCTATGCAAGCACAACGGGTGAAGAAGCTGAATGATAATAAATCTAGAACAGCAGAGCTTTTGGTTTAATTTGTATATAATATATTAGAAATTGTAAAAAAATTGACAATTGTTCTATTGTGTATACTTGTTTGCAACATAATAATCATAAACTTATCTTTGTCTTTCACCATATGATACAAATACCTAATGGTGTATTTGGTTGTTTAGCGGAAAGGCTGATGTTTCCATTTTTGGAATTAGCTTATATTCCCGACTGTTAATCTAATTAAAACTCCTTACACGAACTTTCAATGTAAAGGGACTTTTATAGGGTACAAATAAGATCATAAAGGTAAATTTGAAAGAAGTAAATCTTAATTTTTAGGTCAACCTTGTCACCATTCTGTGTTGTGCAATTTATAGGTTTCTCAAAGTCAGAAGTTGTCACTAATCCAGTGTGATCCATCTTTGGCCATTATCCTACAACTGACTCCCGATTTTGATAAGTTAAATTGTATTACGATACACAGTAGTGGCCAATTTTTACTATAATAAATAATTTTTGAGAGTGTAATTAAATAAAAGTCATACCTAAATTGTCTTTTGAAAAATAGGATATTTCATATGCAGGTATGTTCTCAAAGTACAGTTACTCTTCTGTAGTTCACAGTAACGTTTCCTGGCAATGTTGTATATGTATAAATGACAGTTAAGGACTTGGATTTATTTTAATAATTCGCAGTATTTATAATGCGTTGGATTTTACTTTCAGGGTGTTATTTTTGGTTTCCTACAATTGCCACAGAGGTTATTATGGCAGCACATGTTGTTTTAAAAATGTGACTGTACTTACAGTATCGAATTTGTCAAAATTTCCAGACCAAAAGTATACACTTACTTTCATTGGTCTTAAAGTCTATATTTTAAAATATTGTGTTTTACTATTTACAAGGGCAGGTTTATCTATTAGCACATTTCTTCTAGTTATCCATTAACTTCAGAGCTTTAATTCTTTTCATATTAAACCAATAGCCATTTATTGAGGCCCTGCCTGAAGAAATGTACTGTATAAGGACTGTGCTCTCTAGGTGCTAAAAATCTCATCAGAGAAACAGTTATTTCCACAAATAATTATAATATAATTATACTGTAATATTCCAACATGAAGTGTAGAGGAAGGGCTGTGGAAATACAGGGTAGCAGGGGTGAATTTAAAATGACAAACACAGAAAAAAGAGAATCCACTTAAACAGATCTGAAGACAGGGGAGGGTTTTAGCAGATGAAGGCTTTTTGAGGAGGAGGAGAAGTCAGAGACAAAAGATCAGGGGGGAAAAAAAGGCAGATGGTACCTTAAGGTTCCTTGAGGAGATATGGAAGATATGGATTGCCCCGGAAGTAGAGGGAGATGATACTGGGATCTTAGGGGCATGTTTAAAAAGAGTCTTATATGCTAAGGTTAGACATTATCATCAAGACCATAAAAAGCTGCTAATATTTTCAGTTAAGCAAGTGTTATATTTAATTGCTGTCATCGTGGTGTACTAATGAACTAGAGTACAGAAATACTGGAATAAACAGAAACCTAGTTAGAAGGTGTAAATGACAGTCCAGATGAGAGGCAATGGCGATAAACAAACTGGAAAAGATTTGTAAATGATGGGGTAGAATTTGGCCACTGGTTGAATTCGGGGTAGAGGTAGAGCTAGGAATCAAAACCTGGGTTCTATATGAGTCACTCATTCCTGCCATTAGCCTATTGAGAGCAAGGGAGGAGGAACGAACCTGTTTTTCTGACACTATTTTGAGGTGTGTGTATTATGCCTAAAGAATATCAGCTGTGCAAAAATTGCTTCAAGTTGATATGTATATTTTTAATGTGACTTGTGAAATATTATTATTTTGCTTCCTTTAGATGTCTCTAAAAATATTATTGAGTATATACCTGCATATCTTTAAGAGATATTCATGTTTTCTCAAGTGCTGATTAAAGTGAGAACTTGTGGATTATAAACTGTTGGTTTAGGTTTTCGGTTAATTTGTGTTTTATTTAGTTTTGTAGTTTCCTTCAGATTTTTTAAAAATTATTTTTTGTTTTATATTGGAGTATGGTTGATTAACAATGTCATATTAGTTTAGGTGTATAAATGTGTTTTTATGAGGTGCCTTCAAGATAGTTAAGATTATAAACTTCAGCAATTATAATTTGGTTAGGGAGAAATCTTTATTTAATAGTGAAAGAGCTCTTGTCATGATTAGACTTGTTGAGATACTCTTGTTTCATTGCATTTTAGTAACATTCTTAGTAGCTTCTTAACCAACTAATTTGATACTCTTAAGTTTTGGTAGCTATCAGCCTGCCCCCCCCCCGCCTTTTTAATTCATTGCAATCTATCTTTATTTTAGCTTTCTCTTTTTCGAAATCATGAACTTAGATATTTATTCTGTTGGTACATAGGAAATTTCCCAGCTACATCTTGTTCATTATAAGAAGAATGAAATCATTTCCTCAGTAGCTTTTCTGTTATTTAGACCCACAGTAATATTCAGGTTTTATAGCTGATCTTTTGTATCTTGTTAATTATGGGTGACAAGGCTGAACAACAACCAGAAGCACCTATCAGCCCCAATTATTAGCAATTAACTTGGAGTAGCCTTCAATATATTTTTGAATAAACATTTATCATGGATGATAATGAAGATCACAATAAATTGCACTAGAACTTAACCAGTTTCTGATTCCTTTTAAATATAGGAATTATAAGGATAATAATAAGTGTAATAAGTATAGGCTTGGTCTTTTGACATCTATTTTCATTCTTTAAATTTTATTTTTTCTCTCACTTTTCTTTGGTATGTTCTCTCTTACTCTTTCTTAAATCCGCCCAGAGGTTTTGAATATTTTTTATGATTGGTATTCTATTATTCTTGCTGTCTTCCTGAATCTGGTATATCACTAACTGACCTGACTTTTATCAAAATTGATGTTCTCATACTGAAAACAGGAAGTATTGATGTATACCCATCTGTCCACCTGTGAATATAAATTGTCTTTCTCATTTTACTCTTACAGTAAAGATGCCTGATTGAGTTACCATATGAAAACCATCCCAAGTAAGGTTTTTTTTGGTAGTTCTTCCTGACCTGTAATCATAGCTTCAAAATCCCTGCCCCCAAATCATCCTAAAGATTAGGTTCCTCCCATGTATTCACAGTTTTAAAAGGAAGTCAGTGGAGGGTATTTGTCAGAATTGTATCCTGGTATGAAGGCTGGCTTCTCACCCTTTTTCTACTGCTGGATCAGTTATGCTGCAAACAGATTCACATTAAGGTAATCAACCTGAAATAAAGGGAGGTTAACTAAATGTGGTTATTGATACTGTCTTGTGAATTTTAAGATAAAATAGAAATGTTTAAAAAGACATCTTTTGAAAATTTTTTTAAAAGACATTTTTAGTGGTCATAAGATATGTAAGAAATTTTAACAAAATATTCTAACAAATCCATGGTGTAACCATCTACTCACTTAGCAACCTGTGAACAATAGCATTTAATATTTTATATAATCTTTTAGCAGAGGTGGCCCAAATTTTGGCATCAGATATTTTGTAGTATTCAAAGAGTCATTCTTCCACAATTTCTTTCTTCAGTGGGTACTTAGATATCAGGTGGATTATCTTTACCTTTAATTTGGAGTTTTTTAGGGGGTGGTGGTGGTTGTCTGCTTTTCAAAATGTTTCCTAGTGACTAATACTAAAATCTGATTAAAATCTCATTGTGTTCTGGTATTCACAGCAGAAAGCTACTCTAAATTGCATTATATGAAACTAAATAATAACTATGGTTTGATTAAAAATATTAATAAGATTAAATTTGTAAATTGTAGCTGTAGGGTTTCAAGATTTTAAGTTAGTGAAATGCCAGAACGTGTTTTTATATTTAGTGTGATTAGTATTATGTGAGAAGCTCATCTTCCCAAATTAGGACAGACATATATATTGTACCATTTACAGAGTCTAATTATTAAAACTTGTTAAATTTCATATTTGACATTCTGACATCTTTCTGCAAACGAGCTGCTTAGATTTATTGTCAGTGTTGTTTGACTTGTATACTAGTCAATTTAATTGCAAATGCTGGTCTGAGGAAGGGTGGAAAGTTAGGATTTAGAAGTAGCCATGGTTTTTCAACAGCTGCAGTAAATCAAAAATACTAAAAAGCAAGATATCTGCAGTGCTGACCTGTGTGCATTATAGGCAATGTCAGATACCTTAATTGCAAACTAAGGCTGAAGTTTAATTCCCAGTGTGAAATTTACGGGTTTTTTTCATATAGAGGTGAGATATAAGCCCAAGATTGGTGTTAAATTAGAATGCTAATATCAGTCCAGTAATTTTGGAGCAGAAAAGAAGTGTGGGTTTTAATTTTTTCATTCTTTGTTCTGAATGGTGATTAAATATATTATTGTACCTTTATATTGATCTTTATTTTAAAAAATGGACTTGTAAGAGTATTTCACTTTGGAAACGGTGTTTTCTCAAATTCAAAACATTGCTGGGAGAATATGTAGATGTGGAAGCCCATTTTGTCAAAAAATTTTTGCAAGAGAAGATTATCTTGCCTGTTTTCAGCGTATTTTGAAAATAAATGTCAGATTTGTTTATTTACCCTGTACTGTTTTATTTAAAAGCAGATTTTTCAGATATACTTAATATAGTTTTATGTAATTGCATATTTTATAGAACTTTTTAAAGTTTTAAGTTATTTTCAGTATTTTAATTACTGAATTTTCAAATACAGATGGTCCTTGATTTACAGTGGTTTAACTTAAGATTTTTTGACTTTACCTTTACGATGGTTTGACTTAAGATTTTTCAGCTTACCATGGTGTGAAAGTGGTATGTGTTCACCAGAAGCCCTACTTCAGATTTTTGAATTGTGACTCTTTTCTGGCTAGCGAGTCGGGCACGAATTGAGCGACTTCACTTTCACTTTTCGCTTTCCTGCATTGGAGAGGGAAATGGCACCCCACTCCGGTATTCTTGCCTGGAGAATCCCGGGGACGGGGGAGCCTGGTGGGCTGCTGTCTATGGGGTCGCACAGAGTCGGACACAACTGAAGCGACTTAGCAGCAGCAGCATACTCCCTACAATATTCTCTTGATGCTGGGCCATGGCAGCGATGACAAATATCTGTTCCGATGCAGTCATTCTGTTTTTCACCTTCAGTACAGTATTTAATAAATTATATGAGATATTCGACCTTTTATTATGAAATAGGATTTGTGTTACATGATTTTGCCCAACTGTGGGCTACTGTGAGTGTTCTGAGCACATTTTAGAAAAGCTAGGTTTTTGTGTGTTAGTTGCTCAGTCGTGTAGCCTGCCAGGCACTTCTGTCCATGGGATTTCCCAGGCAAGACTACTGGACTCTGTCCATAGTAGTTTGAATTCTTCAAACAAGAATATTCGAGTGGGTAGCCGTTCCCTTCTCCAGAGGATCTTCCTGATCCAGTCACTGAACCCCAGGTCTTCTGTGGTGCAGACCTGGCGAGGTACCAAGGAAGCTCTTAATCATGCGAGACTAGGCTAATATATGATGCTTGGTAGGTTAGATGCATTAAATGTATTTTTGACTTAGATATTTTCAACTCATATGTGTTTATAGAGATTTAATTAACCCCATCATAAGTTGAAGCAAATCTGAAGTTTTAAAGAAAAACTTCATCAGGGGATTATTCTACTTGAGTTTGGTTGGGCCTAAGTTGTAAGTTTAGTTTCCCGACTAATAGTGGACCTTTTCGTTTCCTCACTCTTACAGTGAGGAGGCTTGGTGGTTTTTAAAACTTCCTTGAGGGAGTTTATTTGATTTCTATAAATGATAACAAACTTATTTTATGCCAAACAGTGATAAATTCAACTTCTGAAAAAAAGCTATTTTTATTTTATTGTGTCTTAAATTGGCAGTTCTTCAATATTTAATTAAAGTATTTCAAAAAATGCTTAAAATTCCCAATTTTAGGAGATCTCTAAATTTGTTTCTCATTTAAAAATGTTGTTTCAACTTTATACTTCAGTTTCTGAGTTCATTTACTTTTCTTTATCTTTCTCAAATTGATTCCTGAACATTCAGTTTATTCATTCACCCCTTCCTTCCTCTCTCCTTTCTATTTACCTAATTTCTTCCCTTCTTTTTTGTTGAAAACATTTATTATATGCTATTTGCCAGGCGTTACTCAAGGGTACCCGAACTGAGGTTATAGATGTGAAAGCCATGTGTTCTGTTTTCATTTAACGCACGATTTTGAAAATGCTTCAGAATCTTGTGATAGTGGTAGGCATATTGTATTTTGTACACAAATGGCCATATTCCTCTGGTGTGTGACATGGAGGCTGAGGAAAGGACAGAGTAAGATAGTTAAGTGATCGGCCTAAAATGAGTCTTGGAAGATGAAGAGCAGTTAGCAGAAGGGATTCTAGGCAGAGGGAATAGCAGAAATATGCTAAGAAAGGTGCAGAGGAGAGGATAAGCCTCCGATGCTCCAAAAATTGAATTACTTTAATTGTTAAAGAGGAAGAGTAGGAAATAAAGGGTGTTCGTTCTTAGGTTTAGTTGTTAGCCTAAAAGAATCCATTAAAAATTATAGTAATTAACATCCATTAAAGTTATAATAATCTTCCACATCATTGTATTGTACAGTAACCAGATTCAGTGCCTTGAACAGAGTATGTATCCTGGACATTTTTCTTTCTTTTGGGTTTGGTTTGAAGAGACTTACATTGAAGAAAAATAAATATTGAAAATGTTTACAAAAGAGGATTTTATGATAGTTTAAAAGCTTAATTGAAGAGAAGTTATAAGCTAACCAACCCAATCATTATTATACAAATGGTACACACAGTGATTGAAGGAATTTTAGGAAAGAGGTTTGTTTTTTTTTTTTTTTTCAGTTGGAGGGGATCGTGTTGACTTTATGGCATAGGTGGAAGTCTTTAAAGATTTCCTTAGGTGGAAAGGAGGGGAATGTTTTCTATATGGGTGAAAATAAATCTTGAATTTAGAGGGCATATTCAAAATCAAGTAAGTTCGACAGAAATAGAGGGTTGAATTATTTTTGAAGTTAGATCACTTTGGGCTCTATTCCTGTTTTTTTACATTTTGCCAATTTTTAAAAAAACATTTTCCTTTTACCACTGCCCCTCCAGTCCCTCTATTGTTAAAACTGAGATACTAGGTTTGTTGTGATAATTAAATTACAGGGAGATAATAATATATGTACTTAAGAGAAAATTTGCAAATCATCACTTCTGAGATCTGCCATTGTTAAGTCACAACCCCAAGCGTTTTTGTCTTATATATAAAGTGATTTCTAGGATTAGTTCCAGTTTTACACATTTTTATGGTTTAGGGTGAAATTAGGAAGATTAATCTAATGAAAGTAGGCAAGTTGGTTGGAGGGCCAGAAATTAGCCAAGAAATTTTTATACAAGTTGAGAAAGAAATAAGGGCAGAGGTCATAAAAGAAATGAAAGGGGATTAAGACATCTCAGGGAAAGAATCAATAAAACTGTGAGTGAATGAGTACTACCTGAAAATTAAGTAACTTTCATCTTCACAGCACTGGATTTTATCCTAACTTACAATGAATTCTTCAGAGGATTTTTTTGGTTTTAAAAACTTTTAGAGACTGTGCTAATTTTGTGTATGTATGTATCTGTGCATGTACTGGTATACTTAGTAAGCTTAGGTCAAAGGAAATCTGTTACTCCATAGTGGGTGTGGTTTTTTTTTTTTAAAATTTTACCATTTCACATTAATGTGTTTCTTTGTTACTGTGAAGCATAAATGCATAATTCATGCTAAATCAGTATATTGGTCTAGAAGGATTTTTAGGAGACTAATAATGGTGTAGATTCTTCTTTAATACATGTGGCTATACAAAACATTATTAATGTTAACAGATGTTGCACTTTAATCCCCTAGAATGATTGTTTGGTACCAGCAGGAGATTTATTAAGCTTGAATTGTGTGAAATTGTGTGTGCATAAGCTGCTACTTAGATTGTAAAAATGCTATTGAAAACTGTTAAAAAGTTTTAGCTATAATTGGCAGAGAAGTATTAGCTGTGCTAAAAGAAGTATGATATATAGTTGACCCATGAGCCTTAACCTTTTTATCATTTATCTTCTTGTATTAGTGTCACTAAATTATTAATTCATGAGTCAGGGTGGGAAGTGTGAAGGCACCATTTAAATGTGTGGCAAATTTATCCTTATCGCTAGAGACATGAAAAAAAGTCATTTTGTGTTATCTGTAAAACTGAAAGGACATTTTGAAATTTCATTTACAGTAATCCACTTCGCTTCCAGTAAAACACCTAGATTATTACTACCATAATATAATGCTCTTATTAAAAATTTGTAACCTTCTCTGCTCTTTTGTCTTATATATAATATCGATAGAAAAGTTTAGCCTTCGTGTATTTTAAATGTGATACCTATTAATTGTAGCTTAGAAATATTATTCTTGTGGTATGTTATAGTGTGACTGTTCAATTTCAAGAAATATTAGATTGCAGAAAATAAAAGTATTTACTATAATAGTAGCAGTCAAATATTGACTGGGAAGAGACTAGATATAGAGAATTGGAAAATTCTAAAAATACTTTTGTTCTAAAAGAAATGTATGTATTTATTGTGACATCATAATTTTTTGGAGTAAGATTGGTGATTTTGGTTTTGTAGAATTTTTAGCTTTATAGCAGAAATTGAAGAAACTAGAATTTAGTAGTTTCCTTTTAAATACAGTAGGGGACTGAGATATATCCAGTATTTTATATGAGTGAATAACAGTGTTGACAGAAATTTCACAAGTTTGAAGCCACTTTTACTGACAGCTATTTGAAACCATCATACTGGTGGTAGAATACCTCAAGGGTCCTTGTCTAAACCTCATTATTTTTCAGCCTCCCATTACTTACTGTTTTGATTGGTTTTACCTTCTACCCTGCCAAAGTAGTAAGATATAGGTTGCTGTGGTAATGCCTTTCATTTTCTTTTCTGGAGTTTCTCCCCAATCACTGTATGCTGTCCATCTGGCTCTGTTACGCACACACTGAAACACTAATTTGTTATGGTCAGTATAATGCTGCTTTATTTTGTTTTCCTTGTTCCAACATGGTTAATTTATCTTTACATTAACGTTTAAATATTTCTTAAAATAATAGACTGAAATCGGTTTGAATATTTTGGTAGACATTGATATTGAACAGTTCATTATTTGACTGATCTGCATTCAGTTATCCCCATCTTGTATGGGAGCAAGAGTTGGTAAACTGGCTGGCAATTTTTATAGTAAAGTTTATTGGCACTCAGCCATGCCCATTCATTACACATTGTCTATGGCAGGCTTTGTGCTATAGAGGCAGAATTGTGTAGTTGTGATGGAGATGCTGTGGTTCTTAAAGCCTAAAATATTTACTTATCTATTCCTCTACAGGAAAACTCTTCCTGATCTCTACTTTATAATATCAGTCTATATAATTTCTTGCTTCTAATCTTTCTAAACATAATGGGATATTATTGATAATTTTTAGATTAAGAGATTTGAAAAATTACTGGTTATCTTTGGTAATTATTAAGCGCAGTGTTTTGCTTTTTATGTGAAGGAGCGACAGGGGGTATATTTTTCACAAATATCAGTATTCTATTAGGAAGATTTATTTAAAAATTGCTGAAATGCTGCAGAAATACATGTTTTACCAGATAAGAGTCTTGACAGGTAATTCAAGCTTCTAGTCAGTTTTTCTCAGCCTTTTATAGGCAATATTTCTTTTTATTAAACAGTTTTATTCCCACTTTAATGTTACCTGAAATTTTAGAGATATAATAGAGATTATAAAATTATATTTTAAAGTTGAAAATCCCTCTTCTAAAAACCACATACCTCCCTCACTCCATGAGTTTAGTAATTAAGCACTGAAACATAAAGTTGTATTTTTATAATGAACTACAGTTTTTGTTTTAATTTTTAAAAATACTTAACAATCATTCAAAATAATTTAGTCCATGCTGTTTCTTAATCGTGTCTATAAATATTTTTCTTGCCTTCCCCTACAAGTCTTTGAATGGTCTTTAGAGAATCAGACCTGTAGATCACATAGAATCTCAGTCTAACACTGGAAGTAAGAGTCTGTTCTGTTCATTCTCTTAAGCTACAGCTTTATTTTTAATGTTGTTAATAAAGTTAGTTTTCAAAAGTAGTGATGGATTCTTTTTTCTACCGCTCAATAAAATATTGTCATTTTGAGTTTTGCTTGTAGACACAGAACATAGAGTATGGAATGCAAGGTTTCATGAAGAATGACCTTGGTTAAGGCACAGGAACTTGCCTCTTTTGGAAGAAGTCCCTTATGTCATCTTGATGTTTGAGCGTGTGTAGTTTTCCCACAAAGGCGATGATACTGGTTGACCCAAGTATGCAAAGTACACAAGGTTTTCAAGGGAAACACAGGTTCATAAATTTTATTTCTCTTCTCTTTCATAATTTTAGTATAAAGTATCTTTATTACCATTAATTTTGGGGGAGTTTAGCAGTTATTAATGCATATTTGAGGTCTTAATCGTTTTCTAATGTATCTAATTATCCTTAGAAGACTATTAATTCTTTGAAAGTGGCAATCATATCTTCATCTGTTTCATAATCCTTTTAGAACCTAACACAGGACCAATACATAAATATAATAATGAATAGGTAACACTCATTTCAGTATCAAAAATATCTAGAATGTAATCACTAGATAATCATTGGCTTAAACTGACATACATGCAGTTTTATTGTTAACATTATTTTATTTTGGAATTGCAAGTTGAGATGACACTATATATACTGACATAGCTTGCAGCTGAGTTTTATCATTTATTGACTACAAAAGGCAATATGCTATATACTTCACAAAATTTTCTTCAGCTTCTCATCACGTATTCTCTGTAGTTAATTTTTCATTTTTAAGTTCATTTGACATACTTTACTCAGATTACCTCATTACATTTAAGAAACCCCTGATGGTGATATTGATGATCTAATATATGGCAGATCCTGGGTCATTATTATTTCATTTAGTGGTTATATATATAGACCAAGAGGGAATCTGAATATTGATTCAGAGAATGGCTAGTAACAATGATTTATGAACAAAGGATCCAGTGTAGTTAGCTGAGTATAAGATTGTATCTCATGAGCAACATTGAATTTTTTATTTTGTTTACATGAAAAGTGATGAGACCATAATATCATAGATGTTAACATTAAAACGTTCTTTCCGTGACTATTATGATTCATTGTTAATTCTATTTGATGAAATACTTAGGTTTGTAATTTGACTCGTAACCAACTTCTCAGGTATTTTGGTTCATAAGATTCATCTGTCCAGAATAATTTGTTAATTTATAACATATATTGTGAGTACTTTAATTAGCACTTAAAATGAATAAAATTACGATGGCTCACTGGAAATACTAAAAATTAACATTTAGCTATCATTACCTGAGGGATGTTAGTTTTACTTGTGTAAACATTTTGAAAATCAACTCATTATTCTTTTGGTATTTCTTCACTTTCATAATCCCAAAATGACTTTGTTCTGTTTCTATTTTTGATTCCAAAGGGAAAGATAATGAAACGCACAAAGTGAGTAGGTTTATCTGAACTGCTTAATTAGTGACAATAGTAGTTGTAGACCATGGTCTTATATCCTGGTCCCGTTACTGTTTACTGTCCTTGAACAGGTTAAGTATTCTCATTTTAAGGGAAATTGGGGATGATACTTTGTATTTCCTCAGGATGTTGTGAAGATTTCATGAAATACTATAAGTAAACTATTTAGTTTATCTGTGTAGTCTTAACTGTCATTTTGGAGGAACCTAGCTATGTGCCAGGCAATTGTAACATTTCATTTAGAAAAGGTTATTTTTGAGCTAAAATATAATCGCCCTTAGGGTTAGGAATTTTGTCTCTTTTATTTCTTAGCACTTATCATGTAGTATGTCCTGTTAATATTTGCTGAATGAATAGTTTAGCACCTAAGGAAAAATGTCCTTGTAATTAGCCTTGATTGAAATTCAGGTGCTGCTCCCTGCTAGCTGAGTGACTTGCAGTAATGGAGTTTCTTTTCTGAGCCTCAGACTTCTGACTCTGACCTTTAAATATTGACCTTTATATAAGGGTTAATGATATGTGTCTGATACAGTACTTCTTTTGCATATGAGCATAGTAGGTGCGCACAGAATATTTCCATAGTACCTGTAATTTGTATTCAATTCAAAAAAGTTGCATGAAATTTCTAGATAATTAGAAAGTTAAGAAATAAAATATCAATTTTGGAGAGGACTGCTGTTTAAAAATAGCTTTCCCACTCCCCCAGATTGGGGAAAACACTAAATTCTACATTGTAGGTATACTATAATTTAACAATAAATACAAAATATTTTAAACAAATGGATTTATGTTTTTTTTCTTTGGTGGGGGAAGCCATCAACTTTCATGTTATATAAGGTAATATTTTGAACTGGGTTTGTAGCTTCATTTTTTTCCCTCTTCTTTTGAAACTTCATTTGCAACTTCATGTTCAGTCATAAAATGTCCCCTGCATTGGTTTGAAAATGACAGCCATTTGTTTTTATTATTTCAACTGGAAGCATTTTAATGAGAATGGCAGACTGCCCTGGTCCATGCCTCCCAGGTATCCTCAGGTAAAAGCCTCTCTTGCCTGCTCAGCATGACTCCTAGATATTATAGCAGATAACAGGTGTAATGTACTGGAGCATTCCTGAACTATTTTCTGCTGCTCCTCTGAGTCCTCTCATAGGAAACTCTGTGTCTTCACAATGCAGAAGACTCAATAAAGACCAAAAATGAATGTTAAGGGGACTTTAAAATAAATAGTTTAACGCAAGTACTGTATATTTGATACTAATATGTGTAGAAATGAATCAGAGAAAGATAGTGGCAACTAGTGGTTGGCCACATGGTTTTAAAATCCCTGTTAGCATTTCCAGCCCAGCCCTATCCTTGTGAAGGGAAAGAAAATAAACTCAAATGGAAAAGAACGTCAAAGGTCTGGAGTTAAAAAAAGGCTTTCTGATTAGTGATAACGGGTTTACGTCGACAGCTTACCGAAAGAAGGCTCCCAAGGGTGTCCATGTTTTCTCCTTTATTCAAAAGAAGGGGAGTTTCTGTAATTTATTTTTAATTTTCTAAATCTTTTCAGTGGGGGCAGAGTGGCGTTGGTATCATCCTGTTGTTTTGGTAACTATGGTTTTTAGAAGAGCAGCGTTTATTTGCTAGTAAATTCTGTCCCATAATGATTATAATTTTATAGCACAAATTAGATCAGAAAGACTGATTTTGTGCAGAAATCTTTAGCTCTCATTTAGAGTTGACATACATTTAGTGCTTAGAATTTTATGCTTACTCAAAGCATTAATGTTTCATTTTACACAGCATTAGTACATGATATCAAGGATGGGTAACTTTGTTAGGTCTCCCGCTTAGATGGCTCTTTTTCCTGTTATCATGCTTTTGGTTGTTTGGGCTTAATATCCAGTGTTCACAGTAGTTCAGTGTCCATGAGAAGAAATCAAAGATAAAGCTTTAAATATGAATCTTTATAGTGGCTGTGCACTTAATAGGATATCAACCTCAGTTAACCATTTTTAGAAAAATTTAAATTATCTTTTTTTTTCCCATTGATTTGAAGCATGCTATATCCTGCTTCTGTCATTGAGCTTTTCAACAAATGGGTTTTATTTGTTCTATTTTTGCTAAATAGATGTCACCATATATAAAATTAAATATGATTTTTTTTAGTAATGTAACATAAATACAGAGATACTAAAACTGATTAGTAGTATTTCTTAAATTTGCTGACAATTTAAGGCATGAGATGTTTAATGCAGCTAATAAATATAAGCAGGTTACTGTCTGAATGGCTATGGCTAACTGTACATTGTAAGTAGTGTATAAAACATTGAGGACTGTTGGGATATAAACAGTACTGAGGCATGCTCCTGGAAGTTGTTGTTGAGCTTTGGAAGGTTTAGTAGTAATGATGTATTAATTGACTTTTTACATGACAGAGTAATAGGGTACTTACTTATAAAAAAAGTCTTGACAGAGGTTTGGTCGACAGTGTCATGTAGTTACAGAAACAGGGTTAGGATGAAAAATTGTTTGAATTTGAAAGGATAAGGATAAGAAAAGAGTCATTCATAATTTAGAAATGTTCTGTTTCAGTTTTTATTAAGAAATGTACTGCTGCTTAGCATTATGAGGGGTTTCATCTGTGTGCTATGCCTTCATACTCCCATTTTTTCCCTGAAGTTCTTGAGAAGGGTAAGAAAAAAATTTTTTTTTTTTTTTTTTTTTTTTTAATATGAAGAATCCCTTGATCTTTTCTGTTTGTTCAAAGAAAGTGTAATAGCCTTTTCCTGGTTTTGTTCCCTGTTTTTGTTTTGTGTTGTGAGACACTTACTGAGCTGCCTTTTGCAGGTAATTATAGAGTTTGAAGGACAAGTCTGTTGGCTCCATCTGTGCCAGTGAGAATCTTGTGGCTCCAGTTTGATTTAGGAGCACTGTTTTCTTGGGACTAATTTCACTATGTTTGATTATTTGACAAACATTATATGACTAATGTTTGATTATTTATTCATTCTGTCCTTAGCCAATTATGGTCTGTTAAGTATTTCAATTTTCATTAACATTTTAAAATGGAAGGTTGTTTTTCATTTGAATCACAGCAGTAAAATCTTTTGATTGTTTTCAAAATTGCATTTAAAGCTTGAACTTTTGAAAATAATTTTATTTGATGTGAAAGTGATTGGCTGTACGTAATAGAATGAGAATAATCAATTTGATATTCTTTTACTCATTGAACAGACAGATGGATGGACTTAAGCTTTATTTGTGTGGAAAAAAAAAGCCATGAATTTGCTACATTTTGGAATCTCTTTCTGTTAGAAACAGTCATTTGTACTAAGTCTTATAATTGACTGGAGTGTATTTTTAAAATTATGTTTCACATTTAAACCTCAAGAATACGCTGAAATTTTAGTATAGTTCATAAAATGTTCTATCCTGGCCAGAGACCACAAAAGAGGTCTGGCTTGTGTGGTTTCCTCCTCCTTTTCCCTTAACTAACAGAGGTTTTCCTATCTTGGCAGCTGTTTCCTACAAGGGAGTCATCAGTCCCTGATTTCTTCCTTCTATTTCTTCCCACAAACAAGGACTCTTTCAAATAGCCAGTGACCAAAGACAGACTGATCTTGAGTTGCTTGAAGAAAGTGGAAATGTGTTCAAGAGTTGTGCATGTAGGCAAGCAGCCCATATGCATTAGTTCATTGAGATAAAAGTACCTATTATAACCAAAATCTGGATAGTCAGGATTCTTTGCTTGAACTGGGAGCATTCCAAAGGCTGACTTAATTACTGCAAGTAACATTAATGCGCCTCTTCCACATATTAAAATTATTCTAATTGCTTGATACAATCATTGACCAGTCTGTGGGATTTAAGAAACTGTTTATGATTGGCCTTGTAAATGTGACAGGCCATGAAATTATCTAACGACTTCTGTTTGTGCTTTATATAAAATAGCTTGCAGTTTTAAGGCAGGTACTTTGTACAGCAGTTGTAAACGAAACAAACATTTACTTTCGGTTTTGTCTTTTGAATATTCTTTGGGAGATCACGGTGAAAAATGAATAGAGAGCCAGCCAGTTTTGCAGGGTTGTATGCCATGTGTTCTCTATCAGATTAA
Source organism: Budorcas taxicolor (assembly GCF_023091745.1). Taxonomy (NCBI): domain Eukaryota; kingdom Metazoa; phylum Chordata; class Mammalia; order Artiodactyla; family Bovidae; genus Budorcas; species Budorcas taxicolor. The sequence goes on along the minus strand of NC_068912.1, from coordinate 62,417,415 downwards.
TTTTTGATATATCTTTTTTCTTTGTGTATTTTTGGCATATTGAGGAGGAAGCTTGCTTTTCCTTTTGTTATTGTTTTATTTCTAAGAACATCTGAGGTGTTCTTAGAACTAGGTAAGCCAGTTCTGATTCCTCTTATTATGATGCCTAATTTTGTCTTCACTGGTTTTAGAGAGAGCTGAAAAAACTAGGCTGGTTATGGATCATGGAGTATATATAGGGAAACAGCTTTATCTCAAACTATAGGCATGATAAAATAAACTCATTAGAGACTGTCTTGCTAATTCCTTTTGTAGGTCTATGAATCTTCATATATAAACACTAGATAATAGCTTCAGATTAATTTTTTATGTTCTTTCTGGTATGTTTGTTGGCAAAGCAAGATAGTGACTTTATAGCTTGATCAGTGTTCCAAACCATTTAGAATCTGACTCTTTCCATTGAAGTTACATTGTAGGAAACTGATAATATAGTGACCTGCTATAATAGAATGACATATGGTGCATTAAAGGGTTTCCCAGGTAGCTCTGCTGGTAAAGAATTTCCCTGCAATTCAGGAGACGCTGGTTTGATTCCTGGGTGGGGAAGTTCCTTTGGAGAAGGGATAGGCAACCCACTCCAGTATTCTTGGGCTTCCCTGGTGGCTCAGATGGTAAAGAATCCACCTGTAATGCGGGAGAACTGGGTTAGATCCCTGGGTTGGAAAGATACCCTGGAGGAGGACATGGCAACCCACTGAGTATTCTCGCCTGGAGAATCCCCATGGCCAGAGGAGCCTGGAGGACTGCAGTCCTTGGGGTTGCAAAGAGTCGGACACAACTGAGTGACTAAGCACAGCAGCGTGATGCATTAAGCATGTAGCAAATTCAGAATACCTTAACTGCTGTGAAATAAAAAGTTCAACATTATCTAGGGGAAATTTGATATTTTAAATTTTCTTTATGCTTTAGAGATAGCATCTAAATTATGTAAGAGTTCATTTTGAGTTATGGACACAACCTCATAATGTGGGTAGGTATACCCATCACTGCTTCAGTTTAGGAAACTATTTGCAAAAGGTTAAGGAGAGCTTGGGAAAACTTTATAGGAAGAATTTGTAATTTCTTTCCACTTAGACTCTAGATGAGGAGGCTGGCTGTGTTTGGGAACTGCCTTCATAGTGTGTATATTGTAAGGCTGGTATTTATGGTATTTACTCTGACTCTTCATGCTATGCTAGAAAGGAGTAAAACACTGCAATAGAACCTAGCAAATAATCTGGTTTCCTGTGACCCTGGGAACGTAGACATGCTGATTAAATCACACCTGAGTTGTTTTTTTCCTCTTCAGTTAAAGAACTGGGCACTTAAAGGCTAGTCAGAATTAGACTTGGCTCTTCATTTTAGTGATGGTGATGCAAATTTGGAGATATATAACCATTATGGTCTAGGTTTTTATTTGGGTCCAGTGGATGGGTTAAACTACTCAAGGACATGGGTTTGACCTTACTAAGTTTTGCTGTAAGAAAAACTGATATATGAAAATCTAAACTTTAAATATTTAAGAGACAATCACATTATTAAATGATTTCTATGAATAACTAGCAGTCAGATAAATAACAGTTTGCAGTGTAGTGTTTGGAATGCCATAATTATACAAGCTACAACCATATATTAAAAATTGTACACCCTTGAGTAGGAAAATAAACTTTCATTATATCTGTAATCTACTTTACTAGATAATAGGGTAAAATAGTAGATAATACTACTGTTACCATCACTTGAAGCAAGGTATATGTATTTATGAAATTTTGTTGTAGGTATTGTATTAATATATTAAAACTGGTAAAATGACTACTATGTGTCATTGAAAGACAGTTATTTATTCTGGAATAACTTTAATCTTTACAAGAAAAGTTCATCTTTGGGAAATTATATAACTACTATGTGCATTCATATGTTCTGATTACCTTTAATTTGGGGGGCTTTGTTTTCAGAATGCAAGCCTCAGATATCTAGTGTATAGGAGCAGTTTCCTGTTGAATATAGAATCAAAATATATGCCTTTTTTTATGCTTCGGAGAAGGAGGAGAAGAAAGCTTGGAAAGAGGGGAGTTGTTGCTATTGTTTTTTTCATTTTTTGTGACATTGCAGGACCATAGAGTGAATGATGGATTTGTTTGTTTTTCAGATATGAGGATCAATGATGCAGACTGCTGGGTTCGATGAAGCTGGGCATTTATAACTAGATTCATTAAGGAATACAAAGAAAATATTTAAAGGGATCAATAATGGTGTCTTCTGGTTGCAGAATGCGAAGTCTGTGGTTTATCATTATAATCAGCTTCTTACCGAATACAGAAGGTAAGATACAGTTTAAATTTTTACTTTTTAAGTTCAGGAGAACTTAAAATATTCAGTCTTTTTTTAACATATTATAGGAGTGACTAGAATGAATATTTTTTGTTATTTTAGAATTAAGCATTAAATAGATTTCCTGAATATCATAATTCTTTTTCTGATGATTGAATTTTTTTTTACATAGTTGTGTATTATAGAAAGTGCTAGAAGTCTAAATTTATATTTTACATATATTTATAAATATAATCATTATAAATAATCTGAGAGAACTAACCAAAAGCTTTGCTTTGGTATATATTTTATATTTATTGACTAATTTTTTCCAGTAAAATTGAAAATATTTCATGATAACTCTTTCATTTTGTCTTTAGTTTTGTCTGCTTCTTAAGTGTGTGGTCATTGTTCTAAAACTTATAAATAATTTTCTTTTAATTTTCTGGAAAAAGTTGTTTTTCATTAATGCTTCCTTTCTCATATTATCTTTTTGAAGACAGACCTGATTTTTGAAGAAAAGAATACACTTAGAGGGTTAATGAACTAATTGAAACCATAATTACTATATGGATTTTCTGGTATCCATTATTTTTTTAATCTTACATATTATTTTCATGTGAAAATGACATTCTTTCAGGTGCTTTTTTACAGAGTAGGTCAGAAGTTAATGTAGCGCTAAAATATGTTAATTTTATGGCTAGTTGGTAGTGGTAGTCATTGTATTCAATATGTAAAATCTGTGAAAGAAATGTACAATCTCTGAGAAATGCATGTAAAATGTAATGGATTTTTTGTCACAATTAAGTATTCTTGAAGAAAATGTCTTAGAATTTTAAAATTGGCTTTATATGTACTTTTAAATGGTCCTACCCCATTTATACCTATTAACAAAATAATAGGTGGGGAAAAAAGAGGCATACTATCAACTAATAGATAGTAGATTATTA